>NC_053449.1:62378855-62978855 GCF_007990345.1 Gossypium hirsutum | reverse complement strand
GGGCATTATTTTTTTCACATGGCTTTTAAAATCCGATCAAAAATCAATCGAAATATCAGTCTGAAAAAAATATCAAATTGAATGATCCGTAAATCAGTACAATCAATTATTATTTTTTACATTTTTTAATTATTATAAAAATTTCTTAATTATTTATTCAATCGAATCAATTCAATTAAAAATCGATAATTCACCAACCCAATTTCCTTTTCATTTGATTTGAAGATATAGTGGTTGAAAATGAAAGAACATAAGTTTTCCAAAGTAATTCAAACCATAAAATAAGAGGGACCAAGCAACAAGTGGATGATGCAACAGCCTGCAAAGTCATATACATACATATATAAGCCCAAAACCCTGTTAATTTATTTATTATTTTTATGATTAAAGTATTTGTTGCATTGGTTTTAAGGTACACTACAATTAATTTTGTTTAGGTTTATTGTTTTCTCAATAAAAATATCATATTTAAGGTAGAAACTTAAATTTTCTTCTTTGCAATTCTGCAAAAAATTCAATGGGTTAGAAATACTATGATGCCTAACACGATTGTATTATGCCCTTTTTAATAAAAAAAATTAACAAATTAATTTTTATATGTTAGATCAAAGAGTAAATTGATTATTCTGTTAAAAAAATTATCCATTTCTACTATTAAAAATTCATCCTTATACGCACGATATATATGTGACATGCCACGTGTCACTGTTGGTTACTGTGTTAGCTATGACAATTTTTAATAGTAGAAGTATATGAAATTTTTAACAGAAATAACTAATTTGCTCTTTGATCGAATGTATAATGACTAATTTATTCATTTTTTGAGTAAAAGAAGTAAGATGCAATTTGATATTTAGTACAAGGATTTTCATTATATTTTTACCATCCAATGGGATATTATCAATTCTAAATAGTAATTCATATCCTGTAATCATGGTAAACAATCTAATTATGGGGTGAAAGAAGAGAGAATGAAGTAACGATTATCAAATCATCGATTTAGATGATTAGATTACCAGTTCAACGATAATTAAATAAGAATCCATAATTTATTATGCTATTTATCACTTCATAACGATGTATTCTATTTCTGATAATATATCATCAATCAAGTCCATCAAATAATCAATCTTTAATTCAGCTGATTGGTCCATTTTGATTCCAACAATGGAAAGATAAAGTCGGAGATTATCACAATCTAATCATCCCATCATTTAAAAAGATGATAACTTGATTTTGGTTTGTGGAATCTGTTGATGAAAAACGAGAAGACGTACAAGGAATAGTGAAATGGTTGACCTGCACTCACTATCCATCTCTTTTGATGTCTTACGGCACCGATTATATACACTGTAATTTCTTGGTCACTATCATATATCACAAAGAATTTGAGCACTCAACATGAAAACCCAGAATTTCTTTGTTTGTCAAGTGGGGGCATATTATCTTTGGATTTATGCAAAGTTACAAAATGCTGTATAAGATTGTAAAATTTAGGGTCAAAGCTATAACCTTCTACTAAAAAATACATAAAATTAAGCTATTAATTTATTAAAAGAGGTAAAATTATTATTACTTTCATTTAATAAAATGTTATGAAGGATTTAGATTAAATTTTTGTAATTTTGGAGAGGGGTTAAGAAGTAATTTAATTATTTAATTAAAGGAGTTACACCCCTGATGTTAAGTCTAACTAGTGGTTAGAAGAAATGGGAGTAAACGGTTTTTCCCATTTCAGTTTAAATCTTAAAATCATTATTAAGAAGATTGTCTTAGAGATGAATTGTATAGAGACAGTTAATCTGTTAAGTAGTTATACTCGAGATCAGAACTTGTCAGAGGGAGAGTGAAGGATTTATTGAAATGGATGGAGGAATTTCAAGTGGTATATGTATCTAGATAGAAGAACAGAATAAAGAATGGTATGATTAACCTTACCATGAAAATGAATGTTGAATGAAAAGTTTTTGACAAGCATTGCTGGACGGTGTATGATATTGTAGTGACTGAGACTTCCAACTCTATGACAAGACAAAACCGGTAAATTTTTTATTTATTTTGATGTTACAAAAGAAAGAAAATGTTAAATAGGTGTAAGCATTTATTTTTCCCTTTAGTTAAAAGGTGTGGTTAATATTAATTCTTTAAAACAGAGGAAATCAGCTGTATGCCAGTTTCTATGTTTTCTAACAGATTTTTCACGTTTCTACACTAGAAAATTTTGCGGACCAAAGAAAAAGGAAAAAACAGAGAGCAAGATGATGATTGTTAGAATCAAATTGGGTGGTGGAATCTATTGATTCGAAAATTGGTAGTCTAATAAATTCAACCGAGGTTAAAAAAAGAAGATTGAGCCGACATAAAAATCAGTTGGACTGGATTTAAATTAATTTAATTTTTATAATTTACAAAATGAATGTTTGTATTTCTGTTATAATTTATTTGTATTTATTAAAATTTCCCTTTTTTTTATATTTTTCCTAATTATTTTAGAATATTTAGGACCTTTTTTAGAATTTATAGGGCAATGAGTCAATCTGGTATGTACACCATTTGAAATTCAACAAATAAGAATAATTGAAGCAATAATGCAATATTAAGTAAAAATAAATAAATGCAATTATGAAACATATCACCACATTTAAATAGACAATTTGTTGAAATTATTAAAAGTAAAAATAAATCGAAAAAAATTCATAAAATATTTTAAATTTTCAAAAAATAATTATTATTTTCAAAATTTTGAAAAAAAATTCCAAACAAGTTTTTTAAAACTTTATATAAACTCAAACATTAAAAGAAAGACAAAAAAATTCTTCAAATAATTTTTTTTTTGTAAAAATTCTTTTTTTGAATTTTTATAAATTTAGAAAATTGTAATGCTTTTAAAATTATTCCCTTCTTTTATTTCTTCAAATTCGACCAATGGACAAATATTTTTCACAACTATATTTATCTTCAATTCTTCAACTTTTACAAATGTAAATAATTACCATCATATTTGCTATTTTTTTAATAATATAAATATTAAATTGACCCATTTAATTTAAAAAAAAAGTTATTAACAAAAATAATTAATGCTGTTATTAATTCTTATTTTTACTCACTTTCTAATTTTCTAATAGTAAATTGCTCCTAACCTTATAGTAAAAAACCTTTTTGAGTATTTATTAACAAGTACATGATTTTTTTGATAGAGGGCTGAATGTCTCAGTAAAAAAAATTATCCTGTCCTTCTAAGGAAGAATTCATCAACAGTGGGCCAAATCTGTAAAAGGAAAATAAATAAATTGGGGATTTAATACACATTTATATATCTTAAGACCAAATGCCCAATGTACAAAATACCAGCCAAGATTATGGAGGTATGAAATTTCATGGTAATCCCTATACTAAGACCAGATGCCTTCATGTATAACAATCACGTTTCAGGTTGTTCTACTAAAGAACAATCATCTTTCTTCTACCATTATTGACCATCATCTCACAAATATTAATAAAAGCATGTTAACATCTGACCTCTGGTGCGATAGAATGACAGGTCCAAGTTAATGGTATACCTCCCCTCAACACAATGTCATACAAATGAATTGAATTGAAATCATAAGGAACTGTAATTTCCATAAATTACACTCGTTGAAGCTCGCAAATTAAGTCAGCCGGAAGGTCAGTCACATTTCGCAAAGTGATTGTTGTACTTAAGATTTTGTAGTTGAACAAAACATCCCAAGCCTAACGCAAACACAAAATATACATTGATTTATGGCCTACAGGGATCTACCTACCTCTATATTGACATGAATATAGGATGAAAGGTAAAATAAGGTTCAAAAGAAATTAGTTTAACAAGTGTAGTCAAATGTGCAAACCATGTAAAAAGACCTGATAATTGATGACCGAGCTTGTTTCTTGATCTGCTTAGCGAAACAGCCTTTGCACTGATCTCTTAGGCACTTTGCCTTCAAGCTTCAATCTTCTATAAGCTTCTCTAATGTGGCAAGGCCTGATTGGTCCGGATTCTGTTCTCTCTGTCATGACTATTCTAGCTGCAAACCACCAAAATAATGGAAAAATAGACTCAATAGCTTAAAGTCTTGATAAATGAACTTCTTAGCACCAAGGCATATATATTTGATCATAATATTTGGTGCATTTACAAGCATTCCACCATGGAAGCCCTTGTACTAGGAGTTAGATTGCATTTCACCCACTTTACTCAAAAAATGAGCAACTTAGTCCTTGTACATTAGATTAAAGAGCAAACCGACCCTTTTTATGAAAAATTTCATCCATTTCTACTGTTAAAAACTGACAAGACTGACAGAATAACCAAACAGTTACATGTGGCATGTCATGTGTATCTCATTCTTACAAGCACCAGTTTTTAACAAGAGAAATTTGCTTTTTGATCTAATGTACAGGGACTATTTGCCCATTTTTTAGTAAAGGGGGCACAATGCAATCCGACTCTTGGTACAAGGGTTTCCATGGTACTTTTACCAGTTTCACTCTTTTTGTTCTCTCTTTCAATCAAACTGATTTGATTACTGGAAATGAAATCTCAACACTACTGCTATAAGAGGAAAGTGCACGTACCTTTCTCAACGAGTTCACCGACAAACATTTTCGCTATACCACACACAACAATGGTCATTGGTAAAGAAATTTTCTGGCTGCCAGTTATGCTTACCAACAACTGCATATACACACAGCAAACTTAAAGTCGATGTATTATCAAATCATTTTTTGCAATACTGAAATGCATAAATGGATTGGAGCTGTACTGACAATACATATGCACCAAGGAACCTCATGTATATTCATCAATAATACACAAAATTTTCAGTTAATTATCACACCCATGCAGATGAAATTAGAACAAGTCAAAGAGGCAACAAATAATTATAAATCCATCATATATAATAACATTTCTAGAGAAAGACTACCCAAAAAAGCTTTCCAAGAAGCTCACCCTTCTCATGTTAGACCTTTGAAGCGCAGATCTCCTAAATGATTCATATCTACTCATCTGATTCTCTGTGAATTGCGATAAAATGGCTCTGCAAAGAAAAGAATATTTTAACAGCTCTAGGCAGATGCCTCCTATATTAGAGAAAGGCAATAGAAGTATAGAGCAAGGGATCATATTTTGAAATATGGTTAAATTCTGCCATTAGTTCCTGTACTTTGTGAAAGTTGTGGATTTAATCCCTGTACTTTTAAAATTTCAATACTCACCAAATGATAACTAATAAATTCATTCAGTTAAGTTTTGCTATTTTCCAAATCTGATGCGGGAAACATTATCATATGTGTAATGCCATGTTTTTTACATATTACTCTCTAAAAATGCAATTAATGGATTAATGACCGTCTTTTGCATTATGATTGAAATTTCAAAATTCGATAAGTATAAAGACTTAGAATGATCCAATTGGAGAATATTGACTAAATCTATAATTATACGCATAGTACAGGACTAGTAATTGAATTTAACCAAATAGATTTAACTGCTACTATTAGGGCTAGGACTAAAATTTCAAAATTCGAAAAGTACAAGAACTAAATTTAACCAATTCAAAAAGTACAGAGACTAAATTTGGTCAAATTAAAGTACAGGGACTAATAGCAGAATTTAACCTTGAAATATTTATACTTGATCCTTTAAAACACTAAAAACATGGCATTTCACCTAATACATAATTATCTGAAAATTAGAACAAAAAATAAGGAAAAAGAGGGTAAAAGAAAAAGAAACTCACTGCATCTTGGCCATTTTAGCAGGGTCAGCACTAGAAGGGAACTTGCTAAGCTCAACTTCCACATTTTCCTCCTCTTCGTCATCATCATATTCTTTGTTCTTGGTGGTAGCTCTAGTAGCAACATTAGCATTAACACTTGTAGAGTGCAACTTAGGAGTTGAACTTGATGATGGATGAGAGGGATTTTTTATGTTGGGACCCATGTCATCATAATCATCATCATCTACAAGTAAATTGTGTCCACCATCGGTTTGGTTCTGGGGTTCATTTGGAGTTTGGCTGTTCAGCTCATCCTCACCAACTGGGGAATCAGGTGGCGATTCCTCTTGCTCCTCCAATGCTGCTTCGAATGGGTCCTTTGATTGCTTCATTCCGATACCTGCTTTTAGGATGATTTCGATCAAATTCTATCTAACAAATCATGCAAAGGAATGGAACGCCAAGGTCCTAGGATACATCTAATTTGGAATCTAAACTCCAGAAGACAAAGAAAATATGAATAAAATCCAAACAATGTGCATACTAACATTTGGCATTAAGAGATTCAATTTAAGAACAATTTACAGGAAAAAATGATCCCTGAAAATGGACTAGTTTAAAGAAGCCAAATCCACCAAATGAATTACAAATGTGAAAGAAATCAAAGCAATGAATTTCAACCATACAAGCAAGAAAAATGAAAATCAAGAAATTTCTAGATCTTGCCTAGGAAAACACATTCAAGTATGGCATGCACAGAAATACAAACAGGAATTAACCAGTTAGATTGAAACTAATACCTCAAATGCAATTGCAAGAAATTTTAGGTTGAAGCAATTGATACTGTACTAAATAGTTGCTTGAAGTATAGTTATTTTTGGGTTTAGGGTTCTGGGTTTTGGAGATATAGTCGAACCCAATCGCTGGGATTGTCGTAAATCGAATTAGATAGAAAGTGTTAACCCAATTTGAAGCTTTCTAAGATATTCAAATTAGTGAAATTAAGAGGAAAAGAAATGGATATACGGAGAAAGAATTGGGTGAAAAAAGATTACCTTTGCAAAAGTATATCGACTCTCCAATGCAGACGAGAGAATCAAACAGATCGTTACAGTCGAACTCACCAAAAAAAAAAAAAAAAACCGAGAAAGAAGAACAAGAGAGAAGAAACAATATTTTATGGTTGTTTAAAAATATTTATATTATTTTAATTTAAAATTTTAATAATTTTATATTTTTCATTATTCTTATTTTTTAAAACATATTTTTTCATTATTTAAATTTTATATACAAGTAATTTAACATTTTTAATGTTTATATTATAGTATTATATATTACTATATATTATACTAATTTAACATTTTTTCATTATTCTTGAATGTTATGTTAACTTTCGCATTTGGTCTTATTTAATTCTTTTTAATAGTATAGAAGTTAAATCGACCCATCCAATAGTAAAATAACTAATTTGATCTTGTACCTATTATAGAGGGACTTTGTAGTTGCTTTCACTTTTTTTTAATCCCTTGACATATTTTTCGGAGAACGTGACACATCATCAACTATAATTTTAAAAAAATTATAGAATTTGTAAAAATAAATTTTAAAAAAATATATAGATTATAAAATGGTATAATATATAAAATTATAGAAATATGTAAAAATTACAAAAAAAAAATAAGTATTAAGATTTTTTTACATTATTTCTTAAATTAGAAAAAAAACATAAATAAAAATATATGTTCAAAATGAGCCTTTGGACCCATCAAAAATTAAAATTAAAATAAAAATAAGAATTTATTTTGACATTATTATTTTTTAAAATTATAAAAAATATAAATTATTAAAAAAATAATATTTAGAATAAATCTTGAAAAACATGTGTCCAAATTTAAATGGATTTAGATATTTTTTTTATTTAAATTCGTTCTAGATTTACATATTTAGTAATCTTTTAGAGTTTTTATAAATCTCTATATTTTAAATAAATTTTATATGTTATTTTCATTTTTTTTAAAGATTACATATTTTGTAAAACATCAAGTGATAATCAGGATTGAACTGAAGACTGATATTAGCTATCACAAAATTTTTATCATTCTACTTAAATTCAATTCAGAATTACAATTATTTATTTAATACAATGCCTATAGGTTAAAAACCCTTAAATAGAAAGATGAAATGCGCTTGAGCATTCTCCAACCTACGGCCTTGTGAATTGTCAATAATGTTGATGTCAATCAAGCTAAAACTCAATTGGTCAAATTATAATTTTATTTTAATGGGTAAAATATACTAGTAGGTACCCAACTATCAGTAAGTTTCTTTTTCGGTCACTAAACTATGAAAAGTTAGAAAATAATCAGTTAACTATTCAATTTTTTCCTTTTTAATCGCTTCCTATTAAATGACTAATGGAATGATGATGTGATAACTTTTAAAATTGGCATAATAACAAATTTGACCCTCAATGTTTACATATTATCTAATTTTATCCTATTTTTTCATGAAATATAATTTAATATACAATGTGTAATTTAGAAATAAAAATATATATAAATTATGTTTAGTATTAAACTAGACAATCCTCAAATACATTGTTTTCCTTATACTTCAAATGACTAAAAACTCGATGTCTCTCAATGACAATTGATTTAATTTTTGTTAGCTTGAGCTGATTGTGATGAAGCAAATCAAAGCTTAATATTTTTTTTTGAATCAAATTATAGGATGTGTAAATGTTAAGGGTTCAAATTTTCAAAATCAAGACTAAATTGGCACAATATATAATTGTTGAGGGTTAAAGTTGTTATTATGTCAAATTTAAAAGCTATCACATCAACCTTCTACTAGTCATTTAATGGCTGGTGACCAAAAACGAAAAAATTGAATTGTTAGGTGATTATTTTGTAACTTTTCATAGCTGAATGATCAAAGAAAAAAATTTAATAATTGAATGACCAAAAATGAATTTTTTAAATAATTTCGTAACTACTAATGTAATTTACACTATTTTATCGATTCCACCGCTAAGGAGACAAAACCTAAGAGAAGATCCATCGGGAGGGAATCATATTCCAACGTAGGGTTTCAAAGAAAAAGCTTTGTAAGGCAATGGATTCAACAAAAACCCTAAAGACAAATAGATCCCCAGAGTGATTCCATCAGTTCATTGAAATTGATGCGAAAACATACACCGGAGGCTCACGAGCTATGTTGCCTTCACCTTTGCCGACTTAAAAAATCTAGCTCTTACTGATCCTTTCTTAACAAAAATCCAATCTACAACATGCCATCCTAAGCTCTCTCTTTCATATATCCCCCCTTACCAATTACAAAACTTTCTTTCCATAAACAATTACAGCCCAAATTTTATTTTATTGGAATTAAGTATTTTATGGTTCATGAAAATTAATTATTTTACGTTTTTGTGATTATTTCTTTTAACACCGCTATTTTTAAGATTTAAATTTAATTTTTCTCTTTAATAGTAGAGTGTATATTACCATTACACCTAATTAACTAAGTTTGATGTTTGGGAATCAAAAACAAAAACAAAAACAAAAAAACCCAATAAATATAAGTATAATCAATATAATTGATGAATGATTTTCAACTCTTTAAAGAGAAGTCTTTGAAGTGTCGTATATTTGGAGCCAATGAACTTCTTGACATGTTTGGTATTGTCTTCGGTTCGACTTTTGTTTACTGACTCTGACGAGAACCTGAATGCTTGATGTTGCTTTAAGAAAGGGTGGGTTCAATAGAATGGAAGAGCCTCGTCGGGTAAGATTGTGCGTGGCACACGACCACTTACCAAAAAAATGTGAGTGTTTGTGCTAGCTAGCTCAAGTGGTAGCATAATTGCCCACAAGTACCATATATGCTGTAAGGCATGAGCTCATGTAATAGCCTGTTTTCAGTGAAATCGAAACAATGATTTTGGGACCATAAATACGAGTCCGAAAAGAAAATTATTTTAATATTATTTTATCTTGGGTAGATATAATTATTTAATTATTTTCATATTGGGTAGATATAATTTTATCTTTGGTAAACTACATCATTAGTCACTAAATTATGGGTAAATTTTTGCTTTGGTCACTTAATTAAAATAATTTACAATATAGTCACTGAACTATTCAAAAGTTTTCATTTAAGTCATCGGATTGCTAAAATCGATGCTATATGGCTTTCTCTATTCGCACTGCCTGCACCAATAGAAAGCTCTGTTTCCCCTTCTCTTCTACAATTCAGTTTTTTTCATGAAATTGTTGGACAAAACACGTTAGCGAACAAATATAAATATAAATATTTATGTTAAATACAAGATTTGAACAAAATATAAACAAATATTTATATTTATGTAAAAATACCATATCTAAAACAAAAACAAAAACAAATTAAATAAATATTTATATTTATTTAAAACTATAGATTTGAAAACAATTAAATAAACAAGATCTTTTGAAAAACCAGAAATGGAATAAGGGAATTGAGTTTTACTAGATGTTAAGGCCTGTTTTCATAGTTTCCTTGAGACAGATTCGGTCGCTCCTATGATACTTGGAGAAACGTTGGTCAACTGTCTCCCAGGATGTAACAACAAAATGATTGCAACAGTAGTACCTTTGTAACAGTCCGTTTTCAGTGAAATCGGAACAGTGGTTTCAGGACGACAAATACGAGTCCGAAAAGAAAATTATTTTAATATTATTTTATGGTCTGCATTATGTTAGAAATGTTGTATGAAAATTTTGTTAAGAAAATTTTACCGGTTACATGTTTAATTGATAAAAGGACCAATTGCATAAAATGCAAAAGTTGAGTTCTAGTAGCTATATGTATCAAATAACATGGAATTCAAATTTTGAGGTCCTTATATGGCAAATAGACCATTAAGAGAAGTTAGTAGATAAGGATGATGATTCATCCATGAAAATTTAATTAAAGAAAAGGATGAAATTGGAAATAAAAGATATTAAAAAGATGATAATTGATTAAATGATGAAAATATCATCTTTTTCATCATCATTCCCAAATTTTTTTATGAAAACCCTAGCTAAGAGAAAAGAGTTCAAGCAAGCTTACTTGGCTTAATTGGGTAAGTATTCAAGTCCCGTTTTTAGTAATTTTTATATTTCTGAGATCGTAATTACCTAATCTAGCTATCTTGAGGATTTATTTGCAAAGTTATTGAGGTATTAAAGTTTTGCCATGGATGAATATAGATGAATTATGAAGTTTTATGGTAGAAAATGAAAGGTTGTTGATAGATAAACAACTTTTGTTAAAGGAATTTTGATGAAAATGTGATTTAGGGATTAAATTGTAGAGGTGTGAAATTCATAGAAAATTTCTAAATTTTATGAATTACATGGGCTATAAATGTTAAATGAAAAATTCGGCTAGGCTTGGAATAAGGATTAAATTGCATGAATTTCATTTCCCGAGCCTAGGGACGAAATTGGAATTAATTAAAAGTATAGGGGCAAAATGGTACTTTTGCCTAAGATGTAAGTTGGATTGAATTGAATATTTGATGTTAGATTTTCATCTTTTATAAAGTGATTTTTGAGAAAAATGTCAATTTTGGACTAAATTGTGAAATGTGGAAATTTAGTGGTTAAAATGTGAAATAAATTAAAAATATGGGCTGATAGTAAGATATGGAAAATTCGGCTAGTTTGGGTTTGTGTTTAATTTCATGAAATTGTGATTTTATGTGATAAGGACTAAATTGCAAAAATGTAAAATAATAGGGGGAAAAAAGTAATTTTCCAAAATGTGTAAATTGTGCTAAATTGAATGAAATGATGATTAAATAAGTAAATTTTGATATTATATAGATTGAGATAAACGAGATTTGGATCTAGAACGGGGAAAAACAAAGTATCGGATTAGTCGACCTAATTTGTCGTTTCAGCGAATGAGGTAAGTTCATATGGCTAAATTCAATATTTTGTTATGAAAATTTCATGAATATTATGGTATATTATTGTATATGAATGTTATAAAATTTTGATTATTGTAAAATAATGCTTAAGTAAAAATACAAATTAGTTGGAACGATGGATTTGAGTACTTTCGTTCAGAGGCCAAGACGAATTGACGGAAAAGACCATGGTTGGACCATGGCAACATGTGATATGTGATTTCTGTATAAGACCATAGCTGGGCTATGGCATTGGTGTGATGTGATTATGAGTTTCTGTATAAGACCATATCTGGGATATGGCATCAGCGTGATATGTGCTACTGTGTAAGATCATATCTGGGATATGTCATCGATATGAGAATTCGTGTAAGACCATGCCTGCGACATTGACATCGATATTTGATTTCGTGTAAGACCATATCTGGGATATGACATTGATATGAGGATTCGTGTAAGACCATGTCTTGGACATTGGTATCGATATGTGATTTCGTGTAAGACCATGGCTAGGCTATTGGCATCGATACGAGATTACATGTAAGACCATATCTGGGATATGACATTGTTACGGTACTATGTGTACGAGATCCTCGAGTATCCTTTAGTATTCCAAATGGTTCAAAGGGGAAAGCGGATGAAACATGGTTATAAGTGATGGTACAATGAAAGCAAGGTATTCGTGACAGAAATCAACAAGTAAGTGAAAGTTGAGAATGAAAGTACGATCGAGTTAAGCAAGACAGATACGTACAGAACCTATGCGAGAATCGAATGAAAGTGAATTGGTGAGTTCATACCGTATCATGTATATGGAATGAGAAAGGTATGTGTTTAAATATGTTGTATACCAAAATGTGCTCATTTGGCTATATGGAAGTATGAATTGAATGTTATATGAGAATTAAATTGATTAAACTTGTGAAAGCTAATGTTAGCTATGTAAATGATTATATGATTGAGAATGAGATGAAATATGATATGTGTTATAAGGACGTATGGAATTGAAAACGAAATTTTATGAAATCTATGAAAGAAATCATGAAAGAGTAAATTTTGCAATAAAATAGTTTTGGATAGCAGCAGTTGTATAACTTTGAAAAATAAATAAAAATTGTGGGAATCGCATTAGAGGTTTATTAAGACATGAAATTAAATCTTATTGAGTCTAGTTTCACATAGAAGAAACGGTGTAAGCAAAAGAATTTTGTATTATGAGATATTTGAATTTTTGTGAGATAAGGTCAGAATGATTTTGGAATCCCCTGTTCTGACTTTGGAAAATCATTAAAAATTGTATAAAAAGAATTATGGGTTATAATTTATATGATTAAAATTTTTAATGAGTCTATTTTCAAGAGAAAGAAACGGGAATATCATCTGAATCCTGTACTAAGTGATAATTAATTTTTAGAAAAAAAGGGTCGGAACTGTCAGATAGCAGAACAGGGACGACTTTAAAGAATTAATTGTATTTATTGGCTAAGCCAAAAATTCTTAAAATTTTATGGTAAGAAGATATGTGAGTTTAATTTCGGGAAAATCAAACGGATCTTAATTTGGAGTTCCGTAGTGTAAGATATAAATAATTTAGTGACTATGACTCGAGTAGACAGCTTGATGTGAACATGAGTAAATAGTGGAACTATGTGCAATTTTGATTGTATTATCTTGAGAACATGTTGTGAGGATTGGTAAAAGCAGATTAACAGATTGCTTATTATTTACATATCAACTTACTAAGCTTTATAGCTTACTTTGTGTTATTTTTCTATGTTTATAGTGTTCCGAAGTCTCGCTCGGGTTGGAAATCGTCGGAGATCCCATCACACTATCCAACTATGGTTCCGGTATTTAAAAGGTTTGTAATTTTAGTTGGTTTGTTAAGTGTATAAGTAATTTTGGCTATTGGTGCCTATATGTGTTTTGATGTTCTTAAGCAATGAGATTTGACTTAGTTGTTAAAATGGTCAAATGTGTATAAGATGACATTTGTTAAAAGATGTGAATTGTTCGGTAATGCCTCTTAACCCTAGTCCGGCGACGGATAAGGGTTAAGGGTGTTACAACCTTTGCAGTGATCAACGAACAAACCTTGCATTCTTTTTTCACCGAAACGTTTGAAAATTTGGAGAGGAAAAAGAAACGAATTTTTGAGTCTCTAAAGAATTCTACAATATTATTTAGGCTTTTATAGGCATTTAATAGGGAGGAATTTTGAAAAATTTCATGAATAAAGATACAAATCTACTGAGAAAAAATTAAAATACGTATTGGACTAAAACATCCATAAGCCTAAAAAGGCCCAACTAATCCAAACAAAACTTGAGTGTTACAATCTAACCCTAGTCTGGCAACGGATACGGGTTAAGGGTGTTACAACCTTTACAGTGATCAACGAACAAACCTTGAGTGGATTTGGATTTGACCCCCCTACCCCACTACACACAAGGAAGAATGTTAGTTTAGTTATTCAATAGCTACTAAGTTGGTTTACATATATATACAAGTTCCACACTTGATTCTCAATCAATGTGAGACTAATGCTTTTCATTTCTCTCAACATAATTCACAAGTAGCTTACTTTGAGTATCAATTTTTCATTCATCACTCAATCATTTTGAGCATATGATATATTGTTGTAAATGTCTAATGGAGTAGAATATAAAATTATAATTTTATGATTCAACTTTTCACCTTTACCAATAGAAAATATGCCTCAAAGTTTTCAAAAAATCATATTTTTTCTAATAGAAATAACTTTAGACATCAAGAATCTACGAATAAAATTTAAATAACTTTTTTCTCCAATCTTCGATACTTGCTATTAAATTAACTTAAATTCTTCTACTTGAGATTTTGATGCATGCGACAAAAATTGAGATTAGAATCCATGATGTGGAAAGCAAAACAAATATGTAAGCAAATATTGTCTTGTCGTAAAACCATTTGATTTTTTTTTTCAATCATTCATTGAAATTGAAGTCCCTCAATGAAGCCATCACATAATATGTTACATAAAAGTTAGAAACTTAAACGTGATGATGCATGAACCTCTCTAATTTCACTCTCCAAAATTCATACAGCAAGCGATACTTCCAATGACCCAAAATTATTGAAACCAATGTGCTTTTCCTATCATTGAAAATCGTGATGGAGCCACTTGTAACATTGTTTGCGTACATACTTATTATTATTATTATTATTAATATTTTATTGATAAAAGTATTAGAAATTTTTGTATTAAAAGTCAGATTATATTTTATATTTTAAAAATAAATAAGTTAGTCATTCTGTGTTAGATCAAATAGCAAAACAATAGAAATAGATGAAATTTTCAATAAAAAAGGACCAGTTTACTCTTTGAACTAACGCACAATGACTAATTTACCATTTTTAGTAGATGAGGTAAAATATAATCTAGCTCCTTGTACAGGGGCTTCCGTGATACTTTTACCCTATTGTATCTCTTCTCAACGATAAATAAAAATATGTTTTAGAAAATTTTGTTTCCAAAGATAATTACAAAGTTAAGTCAAACAAGCAGTAACATTGTTTCACTTAATTTCCCTTTCGAAAGAAAAACTCTTATTTAGAATAATTGTCATTCAAAGTAACTATTTTTTTTAGAACAGCTATGCTTGGAACAATCATGTTTAGAACATGGCTCCATTTTAGAATATGGTTGTCGTTTGAGAACAACTCCTGCAAAGGATAACGAATGTTTGGAACAGTTCTTATTTAGAATAACTGCGTTTCAAGAATAATCATATTTAGAACAACCTCCATTTAAAACAATAGTGGTTTTTTTTAAAAAGAAGAGATATTATTCAAAATTAGCTCTTTCAAGAAAAGCATCACCATAGAACAACTATTATTAAAAATAAAGCTAAATTCACAATTTGGCCCTTGAAGTATACTCATTTTTTGACTTTGGTATCTAAACTTTTCTTTGCCTCAATTTGATACCTAAAATACTCTCAAATTCCATTTTTTGACAGACATTAAAAAAATAATCTTATAGCCAATCACAAAGCGCCACGTGGCGTCTTTATGTAAAAAGAAATATTTTGTTTAATTAAATGTATATACACATTAAAAAATAAAAAAATATAGAACAACATATAAATTATAAACAAATCTATAAAAATAAAATTTACAAAAATACAATAATTGAAAAAAAATTAGTTGAAATTAATAATATTATTAAAAAATGTAAAACATTTGTAAAAATTATAAAAAAGTTTTAAAAATAATTTTCTTTATAAAATTCTAAAATATATAATTCTAAAATTGTAAAAAGGTATATAAATTTCATTTTTTTCAATTACTCGAAATTTAAATACTTTTTCAATTTTTATAACACTTTTTTAATTTTTATATATTATTTTGGATTTTTAAAATTTATAATTATATATTTCAAAATTTTATAAATTTTTTTATATGTTATATATGATTTTTTACATTTTTAATCAATATAATATAAAATACTAAATTTTTTTAAAAAAATGATACGTGGCATGTTCTAATATCGCCACATGACCGGTGAACGCTCGGTCAATGGCCAGTCAAAGCCAAAAGTATTTTTTTAATATTTAAATAATTAATTTTATACTTCTATTTTTAATTTTAATTTAATATTTTTATTTTAAATAAACTTAATTGTTATGTGATATTTTTTCACTGACCAAAACATGCTATGTGGAGCTTTTCCATTAGCCAAAGTTGCCAAATAGATTTTTTCAACGTGTGTTACAAAATGGACCGAAAATAGAGGAAATTGATACTTTAGGTATCAAGTTGGGATAAAAAAAGTTTAGGTACCAAAGTAAAAAATTTGGTATACTTTAGGGGCTAAATCATAAATTAAGCCTAAAGACAATTATATTGAGAATAAATTAGGTTTAGAACGGGTCAAAATAATTCTTATTCAGTAACAACTTTTGTTCAAGAACAACTCTTCAATAACAAAAGTTTGTATTTCACGAGATGCTCTTATTTTTTGTTCAATATATTTATTTGTGCACTGTAATGATCGATTTTAATCAAACATAAATAAATGTCTTGATTGTGATTGTAATTTTTTCTTAGTTGTACAAATATATTGATTATAATTGTGATGGAAAAAAATAAAAAAAATTAAATTTTAGATGAATAAAGAGTACATGGGCTATAATTAGAATTAACCTAAATTTGTTTGGTTATAACTAGAGGTTTTGGTTCAAAGAATTAATTTCTAAATCCGAGTCCAACCCGCTTTGGATCAGCCAAAGGTTCTTTTAAATTATTTTAATTATTTATATTTAAATTAAATAATAAAATATATAAATATAATATAATTTCATCATTTATTGAATCGAGTTAATCCAAAATTGAAGAATATAAACTCAAACTCGACTCAAGATGAATCGAACCGCTTGACTAAACTGACCCAACCCAACTTGTTTTTGAGCTAAGTTTGAGTTTAATATTTTCAACTTCACGTTGGCTTGACCCAGACTGATTAATTATTAAACAACTAAAAGAATTTTAATATACATTTGAATTTAAATTTAAATAAAAAGTATTAATATAAGATCTGTGAAAAGTCGTATTTAGTGATTATATGATTTATGTTTAATTTAAATGTTAATTATTTATATTTACTTCAACAATAGTAGTAACATTCTGTAATATGAATATGAATCCGATGATTGAGAAGTGAGAGGTGTTACATATTTACTACCGAGGAATACCTTTCCTTCCACGATGAAGTCCTTATCGTTGCAACAGGTGTTTGGGAGATATCAAAAAGAGGCGGGGTAATGATGATGATGAAAGCGAGAATCATCAGAATCAGAAAAAAGGGAAAAGGGTGATTAAAGAAAAGACTCTCATCCTCACTGATTCTGGTCTTGCTTCCCAACACGTAGCATCTAACCATAACGCCTCAAATCCGCTGCTCCTCTATTTATTTCAAAACCACTTGATTAAGCTCCCCCTCCGCTCCATACCACTCGCCCAAAACCAACACGCCTTCTTTGCCTCGTGTTTCATCACCTGGCGTTAAACTGCTTTCTTTAAAGGTACATTTCTCTTTAATTTCCTTTTTTTTTCATTTCATGTTTTTCATGTTAATGTTGCATTGAAGTGATAAATTTGAGTGAATGATGTTTGGTATATCTTCTTAGTAACTGACCTTTTGAAAATACTAGCATTTTTTTTAATATCAAGTGAAAGAAGAAGAAGAATTTCGCCATGCAAAAAGCTTTTTAAGGCTTTTTCTTTTCCTTAGATCAAAATTTATTTGTTTACTTATACTGTTCTTTTAAGCCCGAAGAAAGAAGCCATGGTTTCAATTTTTGAGAGTTTTAAATCCCAAATACCAGAGAGCTTCATCGTTTATTCATATATTTTTAAACATTTTTTAAAGCAAGAACTTGTGATTTGTTTTTAATAAAATATGCAATAAATTTTTATATTTTTCGTAAATTTAAAATTTAATTTTTCTACTTTTAAAATTTAAAAAAGTAAATTTTAAAATATACCTTTCATTAAATTAAATTATTATAAGTAATTGAGTATTTTTAATTTTAAAATTTCACACATCAAATTAAAAAAAAAGTTAACACTTGCACTTGATTTTGAAAAGTAAAAGGATTAAATTTCAAATTTTCAGTAAAAGGACTAAATTTCAAATTTTTAAAGAGTATAGAGACTCCTCTACATTTTAGATTTTAAAATTTAAATCTAACAGTTAACACTTTCTTAATTACTTTACGATAAATTTAACTAAAAAATTACAATATTAATGGTTAAAATTAAATTTTGAAAAGTATAAAGATTAAATTGTAAATTTTCAAAAAGCATAGGAAGTTATAGTATATTTTAACCTTTATTTATTTTATATCTGGTGAGGTTCCTGCATGCACCGAAGATGTCACCTTTTGCCAGTATTTTCCAGTGGCTTGTTTCTCTCAAAACTACCTTGAATCTTGAGACAGAATTAAATATATTTTTGGCCTTTTCTTCATTTTCTCTCTCTCTATTTTCTTTTAAAAATTGCTTTAGAGAATTCAGAAAAAATACTTTCCAACACGAAAATTTCTTCAAATTTATTGTTTATATCTAATAAATGGTTGCTTAATTTTGGAAAACAAAAGTTATTGTAGTTAGTTTTGCTTCTTGCGTGTCCAGCCAGCAAAATGGGTGCCGGTGGTAGGATGCCAATTGACGGTATAAAGGAGGAAAATCGAGGCTCGGTCAATCGAGTTCCGATCGAGAAGCCTCCGTTTACGCTCGGTCAGATCAAGCAAGCCATTCCGCCCCACTGTTTTCGCCGCTCCCTCCTTCGATCCTTCTCCTACGTGGTCCATGACCTATGCTTAGCCTCTCTCTTTTACTACATTGCAACATCATATTTTCACTTTCTCCCACAACCCTTTTCCTACATTGCTTGGCCTGTCTATTGGGTTCTCCAAGGTTGCATCCTCACCGGTGTTTGGGTCATCGCACACGAATGCGGTCACCACGCTTTCAGTGACTACCAATGGGTTGACGACACCGTCGGGTTGATCCTTCACTCCGCCCTTTTAGTCCCGTACTTCTCGTGGAAAATCAGTCACCGCCGTCACCACTCGAACACCGGTTCCATGGAGCGTGACGAAGTATTCGTGCCCAAACCCAAGTCTAAATTATCATGCTTTGCGAAATACTTCAACAATCCACCCGGTCGAGTTCTCTCTCTTGTAGTCACATTGACTCTTGGTTGGCCTATGTACTTAGCCTTCAACGTTTCGGGTCGATACTATGATCGATTAGCTTCCCACTATAACCCTTACGGCCCCATTTACTCCGAACGCGAGAGGCTACAAGTTTACATCTCCGATGCTGGTATAGTTGCGGTAATTTATGTACTTTATAAGATTGCTGCAACAAAAGGGCTGGCTTGGCTTTTATGCACTTATGGGGTACCTCTACTTATTGTGAATGCCTTCCTTGTGTTGATCACCTACTTGCAACATACTCACTCGGCATTGCCGCATTACGACTCGTCTGAATGGGATTGGTTTCGAGGAGCATTGTCGACGATTGATCGAGATTACGGGGTGTTGAACAAAGTGTTCCATAACATCACCGATACGCATGTGGCTCATCACCTCTTCTCAACGATGCCACATTATCATGCAATGGAGGCCACTAAAGCAATCAAACCGATACTCGGCAAGTATTATCCTTTCGACGGGACACCGATTTATAAGGCAATGTGGAGGGAGGCAAAAGAGTGCCTTTACGTCGAGGCTGACGTTGGTGGTGGTGGTAGCAAAGGTGTTTTTTGGTATCGTAACAAGTTCTAAAGACAGACCAACTGCCTGATAGCTGGCCGGCAAAATCGACGTAAAACGTACTTATTAGACTAGTGTTAACTAGGGAAGTTAATAATGGTAGGAAAATGTGGAATAGCTGCCTAGTAGTTTTATGTATTAAGTGTTATATTAATAAACTATATGGTAGAAAAAAAAATGTGCAAGTGCTATAATGTTTTATGGACGCTACTAAAATAGATCAAAGATTAAATTTTAGATGCACAAAGAGTACATGGATTATAATCATAATTAAACTTAAATTTATTTGGTGTTGGTTCACTCACTTTGGATCGCCCAATGGATTATAATCATAATTAAACTTAAATTTATTTGGTGTTGGTTCACTCACTTTGGATCGCCCAAAGGTTTGTTTCATCATCATTTATTGAACTCAGTTGTTTCAAAATTAAAAAATTATAAACTAAAACTCGACTCAAAATGAATCGAATTGCTTGATTAAACCAACTCAACTCAGTCTATTTTTGAGCAATTTAATATTTTCAACTTTACGCTGGTCTGATCAGACCGATTTACTATTAAATGACTAAAAAATATAAAAAAATTCCTTTTAATATATATTTGTATCTAAATTTAAATAAAAATAATTTTTTTAATTTTTAAACTGGTCAAGTCAAACTAAACTTCAACTTAAAATTTTTTTTTTAACATTCGATAACATTGGAACGATATAGAGGATGTTAGCATGGCCTTTGCACAAGGATGACACACACAAATCAGAAAATGGTCACATTCTAATTCATATGATATGTGTGATGTTTGTGGCAAATGTTGAGTGGCATAAAATATTTGGTATGTAACAAGTAGAATATGAATTAGGTAATGCTTGACTTAAAAATTTGAAAATGTTGTAAAATAGTCTTTATTCAATTCTGAGTTGATTCTAGAGGATACGTAGATTTATATAAAACCTATGAAAGGTCGTAGTTAGTGATTATAAACTGAATTGATTATGATTATATGGTTTATATTTAATTTAAATGTTAATTGTCCGTATTTACTCTAGGAACGGTTATATCATCTCGTAACTCAAACTCGACGATCGGGTCAAGTGATGAGTGTTACATTTAGTCCTCATCAACACCTTTCATTCCTCTATGAAGTCCTTATGATTGTAACAGGTGTTTGGGAGATACCAAGAAGAAAAGAGAGATGAGGTGGGTTGATGATGATATGAAAGCAAGAATCATCAGAATAAAAAAAAAAGGGAAAAGACCCCCATCCCCACTGATTCTGGTCTTGCTTCCCAACACGTAGCATCTTACCAAAAAACCTCAAATCCACCACTCCTCTATTTCAAAACCCCCCTTCGCTCCACTCCACTCGCCCAAAACCAACACGCCTTCTTTAATCACCAGGCGTTAAATTGCTTTCTTTAAAGGTACTTTTCTCTTTAATTTCCTTCAATTTTTTCCCATTTCATGTTTTTTTTGTTAATTTTGCATTGAAGCGATAAATTTGAGTAAATGATGACTGGTATATCTTCTTAGTAACCGAGCTTTTGAAAATAGAAGAAGAAGAAGAATTATTTTGCCATGCAGAAAGCTTTTTAAGGCCTTTCCTTTTTCATAGATCAAAATTTATTTGTTTACTTATAATGTTTTCTTAAGCCTGAAGAAAGAAGCGACTGAATTACTTAAAAATATCAAAATTTTTAAAAAATATATCAGATTAAGTCTTTTTTTTTCACAAAATTACGGATTTAGGCCGAAATAACAAAAACGCTTCCAAAGATTTGTAGAAAAACGCTTCCGGCTAGAACACTTTCTGCCTCCCAATATTTTATTTATTTATTATTATTTTTTAATGTCACCTCTTATGAAAACAAAACTTACAAAGCATGTATTTATATAGACCCAAGTCTCATTTCCTTAGTTTTATTAAGCGATGTGAGATATGCATTTATATAAACTCATAATCTATTTACAAATTTTCCTAAACAATAAGAGATTTCTTACTTTTTTTTAACTAACAACATAAGATTAAAGGTTACATTTAATTCTTAAAAGTTAAAGACAAAATTGTGTACAACCAAATATATTTTGTTAGAGTTTAGTGTTGTAAAAAGTTTTGTCTTTAATTTAAAAAAATTAAATGTAACCTTTAATATTATGTTGTTAGTTAAAAGAGTAAGCAATCTTACATTGTTTAGTAACAAACTGCAAATGAATCATGAGTTTATATAGATCTATATCCTTCATCGCTTAAGAAAATAAGGGATATAAGATTTGAAGTCTATAAAAAGATTTATTTTGTAATTTTATTTTCACAAGAAATGACACAAAAAAAAGATATTGGGGGCAGAAAACGCTTTCAGTTGGAATCATTTTTTTTGTCAATCCATTGAAAACGCTTTCAGCTGGAAATGTTTTCTTGCAAATCCGTTAAAAACGCTTATAATTAGAAGTGTTTTCATTATTTTGCCTAATTCTGTAATTTTTCAAAAAAATAACTTAATCTAATAATTTTTTAAAAAAATGACATTTTTCAGAAATTAAGTCTGAAAATTGCTTCAAATTTATTGTTTATATCTAATAAATGTTTCATTATTTTATTATAATTAATTTTGATTCTGGCATGTCCACCCAACAAAATGGGTGTCGGTGGTAGGATGGTAGTTCACGGTAAAAAGAATAAGGAAAACCGAGGTTGGGTCAATCGAGTTTCGATCAAGAAGCCTCCGTTTACGCTCAGTCAGATCAAGCAAGACATTCTGCCCCACTGTTTTCGTCGCTCCCTCCTTCGATCCTTCTCCTACGTGGTCCATGACCTATGCTTAGCCTCTCTCTTTTACTACATTGCAACATCATATTCACTTTCTCCCACATCCCTTTTCCTACATTGCTTGGCCTGTCTATTGGGTTCTCCAAGGTTGCATCCTCACCGGTGTTTGGGTCATCGCACACGAGTGCGGTCACCACGCTTTCAGTGACTACCAATGGGTTGACAACACCGTCGGGTTGATCCTTCACTCCACCCTTTTAGTCCCGTACTTCTCGTGGAAAATCAGTCACCGCCGTTACCACTCAAACACCGGTTCTATGGAGCGTGACAAAGTATTCGTGCCCAAACCCAAGTCTAAATTATCATGCTTTGCGAAATACTTAAACAATCCACCCGGTCGAGTTCTATCTCTTGTAGTCACATTGACTCTAGGTTGGCCTATGTACTTAGCCTTCAACGTTTCAGGTCGATACTATGATCAATTAGCTTCCCACTATAATGGCCCCATTTTCTCTGATTGCGAGAGGCTACAAGTTTACATCTCCGATGCTAGTATATTTACGGTAATTTATGTACTTTATAAGATTACTGCAACAAAAGGGCTGGCTTGGCTTTTATGCACTTATGGGGTACCTCTACTTATTGTGCATGCCTTCCTTGTGTTGCTAACTTTGTTAAGAGTTAAGAGTATAGATAAGAACTGTGCTAGCTAACTTTGTTATTGAGCTAGCCTATTAGCTGTTAGTTTGTTATTCAAGCAATTAAGCTGTTAGTAATACAAGTTACTCGTATATTCTATAAATACCATTGTTATAATGTACGAACTTGATATACAAGACTTAATACAAAGAATTCTTTCATTACTCAATACATTAGCAACTCACCGTAGGTGTTAACATGGTATCAGTCGCCTGAGGTGCTGGAGACCTGTTCTTAGTCTGCTTGCATGACCACCACAGCTTCCGCTGATTCTGCCTCCGTCAAACATGGACGTCCGACATTCACTGGTGCTAGGCTCGTCTAATCATTTCCTCGCCATGAGACTGTCAAGTTGGATGAAGGTACTTTTGTTTAATGGCAGCAGCATGTTCGGTTGATCATCGAAGGATACGAGTTAACAAATTTTTTGGATGGAACGTTACCTGCTTCACCGCACTTTGTGCAGTCTCCGGAGGGCTCGCTTATTCTGAATCTGGATGCCTCTACGTTCGTTCAACAGGACAAGTTACTTGCTTTCTGGTTACTCTCTATAATTAATCCCTCACTCATATCTTCTTTTACAGAAGCTCAAATGGCGCGTAATGTGTGGAATACCGCCACTCGTCTCTTCATTGCAGTTATAGGTACGAAGCTATCTTGCATTCGTCACGATCTTCACTCACTTAAAAAAGGTAGTCTCTCCGTCAAGGAATATGTAGCGAGTATTCAAAATACAAGTACATTGATAGAGGCTTCTGGATCTCGGATTTCAGAGGCAGAGAAGGTCGAAATAGTACTTGTGGGCTTACCTCCGGAGTTCAATGCCGTCCTTACCTTAGCATCGTTCTCGTCGGAGCCTCTGCCACTTCAACGTCTCATCGACGTGTTACTCGAGTATGAGAGCCGCTAGGTGCGTGCGGTACAGGACGTGCCTCTTCATGCCAATCTTTTGGAAACTATTCCATCGTCGGCTCTGGTGGGCTCTGTCTGTGGTGGTCGTTCCCCGTCTGAAGGTCGCGGGAGAGGGTTTCGATCCTGCATACAATGTCAGATCTGCGGGTGGTTTGGGCATTTAGCCCAGAGGTGCTTTTTCCGTTATAACCGTGAGTATGATAGCCTATCGTCGGTTGTTCGAACGTCAAATCTGGCGGATCGTCATGGTCCTGGTGTGTCATTTCCGTTTGACAGGACACTGATTTACAAGGCAATGTGGAGGAAGGCAAAAGAGTGCCTTTACGTCGAGCCTGACGTTGGTGGTGGTGGTAGCAAATGCGTTTTTTGGTATCGTAACAAGTTCTAAAGACCGACCAACTACTTGATAGCTAGCCAATGAAGTCGACGTAAAATGTACTTATTAGACTAGTGTTAACTAAGGAAGTTACTAATGTTAGGAAAATGTGCAATAGTTGCCTAGTAGTTTTATGTTTAATATAAGTAGCAATTAAAATATATTTAGTATTCAAGTGAGTCTTAGCTTGATTGGTATGGGCATTATCCCCAATGCAGGAAAACTTAGGTTTGAGTACACTGACGCATATTATATTTCTAAACATTCATTGTTTTTGTAAAAAAAAGAAGAAGATATGATTAGAATCTATACTGAAATTGTTAAAAATATATATACTTTATAGGAGCAGGGAAATATATACAAAATTCAAATGATAAAATTTAAAACGTCATACTTTATTTCTACCAGCTAAACATACAATATAAACTATATTAAAATATTAAAATAACTTGAATTTCATGTTGATGTTAAAGTGTATAGAATTTTTATTGCATTAGTAGGAAATTAAGATAAGAGCCTAAAGTTCAAAATATTTTTACTTTAATATTAAAGTCGAGAGCTTTTATGAGTAAAAATCATAAATTAGGGAATTTTCTAAATAAATTTTAGTCGTTTAATGGTTTTCTTAGTATATTAGCCAAGAACTTTTAAGTAATCACAATTCACGCACAACTAGCACAAGTAAACCATTGCCCCACACACCATTAGCAAACAATATAATTTTCAACATACTATACGATTCAATTAAAATCTCACTTTATTATACATCTCATAATACTTTATGTAAATAACAAAAGTTAGCGATGTCCATTGAACTAATTAATAAATTGACTAACGCAATTGCACTTATCAATTAACAGTGTAACTATGGTGAGCATAGATATCATTCTTTCGAAGACTACAATTACAAGTAATTACCACATTTCTATTATTTAACCTAATAATTCGAAAGGTTGATTAAGATTAAATCAAACTAGCTAAATTAAATAAGGAATGCACAAAAGAATGAAACACAAATGCAATCAAGTATTAACCAAGTAACAAAGCAATACCTAGGTAAAAATCCGCCTAGGTTTCAGCTATAATTCTCAATCTAATTTATACAATTTATTTTCTTAACTCTTTGATCCATAGAAATCCTTAATTTATGCTAACATCTCTTTTGAACATAAGAGCAACTAACTCTAGGTTGATTAATTGAAATTTCTTTCTAATTAAAACTCTTATTATCGCATTAATTCACTCTATGGGTCATCTTATTAGATTTGACTCTAATCCGGTAGATTTATGTTGTCGTATATTTCTAAGGTTGCATGCAACTCCATTCAATTATGTAAGATCTAATCACAAGAAGAGTCTATTCAACCTCAGACTTATGGACATTAAACATGGATTAACACTCTAGAATTATTAACCCAAGAATAATAAACCATTCATAATTGAAAACAAAGAGACTAAGATTTTATTGCATAAAAATAAAAATCAAATATTAATAGAATCCATCCTAAGGTCCATCTCCCTTAGGTTTTAAAAAAAGTAGTTCATAATGACAAGAGTAAACACAAAATATACAATATAACCACTAGAATAAAAGAAATCCATGATAGTTGCCTTAAAAATCAACTTGGACTCTTGAATCTTGGTGGAAAGTTGCTTGGAAATTAGCTTCAATGGTGTTCTAAAGGTAAGTTTCGTGCTCTCCCTTGGTGGCTGCCTCTCTTCCCTTTTATTTCCCTATTTATATCCCCTAAAAGTGCTAAAAACTCTCAAAATCACAACTTTCAGCCATTAGCGCACACAGTTTCTGAGATCGACACACCTTGGACACCCAACTATATGGATTGCCTGTGTGAAAATTTGCTACATGTGTACAGCTTCCAGGATGCTCCAATGTTCTAATTTTCACCATTTTTCACTCTTAGTGCTCTCAAATGCCCTATTAAGCATCAAAACATGAATATAAAGGATTAGGAGTATCGAATTATGCACTGAAAATGAGGCTAAAATATATTACTTTTGACACTTATTAGTTAAAAAGAATTAAAAAGTGTGGGTCTTAATCATCAAGTACTCTACTCCATAGATACGAGTAGTGGTGTCAACTAGAAGTACTTTTGGAGGCGAAGTAATATGATTGATCGGAGCATCATAAGGTTCATAAAGGTAACAAATTGATGGGTGTTAACATACTCTTCCTTATATATCTTTTGAGTATATAACAAGTATTTTAAAATAGGAATATTTTAAAATTATGTTACACTCTATAGTAATTTTTAGGGAACGTCACTCTTTTGTTTAAAAAAAGGAAGAAAAATAATCATACAAGTATTTTAAAGTTTATTTTAGGCTTAATATATAATTTGGTACTCGAGTTTGACACTTTTTTCTAATGTGGTATCTATATTATATTTTGGTTCAATTTAATACTTGTATTTGATAAAAATTATATATTTCGATACTCAAAAGTAACTATGTTAACTTTTTAATTTGAATTTTAACATTGATTTGATAAAAAATAATTACTAACATTATTAGATTTAAACTTTTAATGATTTTAGCAATAAAATTAATTTAGTGTACAAATCCTTTAAAAAAAACCTTTACCTCCTCCCCTTTCATGTTGGCTAAGTTGAACCAACTCATCCAATGAATTTTCCCCCTACTAACAGGGGCTAGGGCAATAGAAAATTTTCTATTTAAGTTTTTTAAAATTTTTATATTAGTAAAGGTAAAATTGTACTTTCCCCCTTAAAAATGATAAAAATTTGATTTAATTATTTAAAAAATATAAAATATAGGCTGTTCAAATGGTTAAATTATATTTTTACTAACGTAAAAATTACAATTTAATTTTTTTTTAACTTAGCCCCTACCTACTAGAAACCACATTTTGTTGAATTAAGACAATGCATCATATAAATTGGAATATTCACACATGCCATTGCCACTAATTAAGAATTTCAGTCAACTTGTTTTAAATATTCTATTGGTTGTACATTTTATTTTCCCCCCATATCTATTTTTTATATACTTTAATTAATATTCTTAATATTAACGAGATTTTATAATATGTAAATCTACATAACGAAATTTCCAATTAGACCTTAAATTATAGCAAATTGGTTAAAATACACAAAAATTAGTTAGAGAATATTTCATGATATTGTTGATAGCTCCAATGTTAGATCCAATAGTATAAAATCTATAGATTATCGCGTAATATATTGATAGATCCAAAAAAACAGTACTTTATTTCCTTTAAATGTTTTAAAATTTATATTTAACAATATTTTTATTAATGTGGATTGAGTCTTAACTAAATTAGTATGGACATTGTTGTCAATACAAGAAGACGTGGGTTCGAATGCGCTGAAGCGTATTATCCTCCTATTTATGAGTTGGGGAGGGGCTATGAGTAGTTCTAGGCATTGTGTCAAAAAAACAGATTTAATTAGAACATATAATGTGTTAAAAAAATACTTTTATGAATTGTATTTTTCGGGTGAGTATTTGGTACACTCATAATATATACTTTTTATTCTACAAGTAGCCTTAAAAAATTAGCATGTACTTTTTTTAAAATATTTATTTTTTAATACTTTATTATACTATTATAAGATACTTGTTAATCTCTTGACCTTACTTGTGGAGTCTTAAAACTCCGCTAACAGTGTATAAAATAATACCCTTATTTTTTAAAGATTTGTTAATTATATGTAAAATTATAAAATAATAATGTACAAAAATAAATGTCACATTCATATAATTTTTGTCGTTAAGTAAGAATTGTATTGTTTCAAATCCCAATTGGCGTTGGGAGAAAGATATGTTTGAAGCTTTAAAACAATTGTGGAGTTATAAGCTATGTGCTTGCAAGGTTTCATTGAGGTGTGGGCATTCCTTTAAGCATTACGTGAAACAGAAAATAAACAGGTGACACCAGGTTGGATTATGCACTTCAGTTTTTTTATGTTTGTGGAGCTTAGTTCAGTGAGAAATATTTACTATCTTCAATACTTACAACAAGTTATCCTAAATCTATCACACTTTTTACAATTTCCTCACCTTTATACCTTAGAAAATAGTGCTCTCACTACTAAATTCACCATTGTGAAGTCAACAAGTAAAACTACAACACAATAAAATTTTACTAAAAAAATGCACTTACAGCATAAAGTTCCTCACTTAAATTATATCTCTTAGTACGATAACATATACAAGTCCCTCAATTATATAGAATATTTCAAGAGTTGCTAACATAAAAAGACCTATTTTAATCCAAAAACAACATTAAGATGACCAAATACAATATAATAATAATGAGCAAGGTAAACATGAACTCTTGGTAGCTAAAAATGTAGTGTTCCAACTCAATCAAATATCCACGATCCAAGGGATTAAAAAATGGGGTGATCCGATTCAATCCAATCTTCCAAATATATTTCTCCAAGTGATATGATCTCCATTAATGGACTAGATATCATCCACATAATTAGCACAATAAAAAAACACGGTTCAATAAATTGTCAACAATGCAAATACAAAAATTATCTCAAATAACAATGCAAATAGAAAAACTGTCTCAAACAACAATGCAAATACAGTTAAAATTTTCTTTTAAATTCACTTATATATCATTTTGGAATAAACAAATACTCGTTTGATTACTATGTATATATTTAACTTGGATTTAATTAAAAAAAGTTTAAGAATATTAACAATTAATTTATATTTTTAAATTAGAAAAATAAAAAAATTTAAATCCCGAATTTATAATGAGTAAAAAAACTAACACATAGTCTAAACTTCTTTCTATGAATAAAAAATTATAAAATAATAGCATCCAAATAGAGCAAATGGTTGAAACATATCTTAATAAAAAAATAGTGCTCGTGTTATAAGCCTATTGTTAATATACTTATTTGGGAAAGTGGCGAGAGGATCCCGGCCAGCAACGGTTTGTTTGCACATTATCCTAGAATGTGCGGGATCAGGGAACAGAAACATCGATTAAAGGACTAAAGATTTTCACATGTAGACTTGAACCCATGATCTGTGTATGACCTAATGCTCCTCTGGCCTCTGCATCACATTTTCACACAGATCACTCGTCTTTATATAAGATCAATAAAGATGGGAAGACTCCATATCCAGATCCAGCAAGCAATGACTATGGCTACGGCATCATCTGCAAATGTTTATTGCACCAATGCCACAGACAAACAAATTAGCTATGCCAATAATTCCTCACTTCAAGTATCTTCCTCTATCTCTTCCATACTTGTTTTATATATGTTAAGGGATAGACTCTTTCGAAAGAAATTTTTAAGTGTCATATGTTGAGCAGTCAATCAATCTTTCAATAAACTCAGTTGAGAGTTAACATGCCTTGAGTGGTTGCTGGATGAGCCTAGTTCAAGGAACCAAGAGTGCTTCGGTTGATAGACTTGTAAGAGTCATGGGATAAGTATTTGTATAGGGCGTGATAATAGTTATGTAAATAATTTGACTTGTACACAAGGGGGGAGTCCAGTGAGTTTTACAAGTTCACCAACCAAGACACTCTCGGCTCTTTAAGTCACACCCGCTCATGGCACAATACGAAAGATAAAATCCTCATTGGGAACAATATCTGAAATTATTGGGAGATCAATTAACTGCCTAGTTTACGATACTTTAAAAACTTTTTCCCAAAGAATCGTCCCTTCAACAATATTTATATACGTATATGTATGTATATGTATATACATATATCCATTCAACAAAAATGTTTACAGGTTTTTGTTTTTCTTTTTTTTTCAGAAAAAAGTACAATTGAAGACAAGGCCATTCCTAGAGGACACCATCAAAGACATGTTGAGCAAGATGGTTCACGTTCCTTGTATTAAGGTGGCTGATTTGGGTTGTGCTTCGGGGCCCAACACGTTCTTCCCGACATGTGAAGTTATGGATGTCATCGCTAGTGTTTGCCGACAAGCACATTGGGAATCGCCTGAGCTTCAAGTGTTCCTTAATGATCTTCCCCAAAACGACTTCAACACTGTGTTTAAATCAATTCCTGCATTCAATGGGAAGCCTTGTTTCGTTGCCGGAGTTGCAGGTTCCTTTTACCAAAGGCTTTTTCCGAGCAAGAGCATTCACTTCGTGCATTCTTCTTACAGTCTTCATTGGCTCTCAAGGGTTAGTATATATAATTAATGTAATTGCATATAATATAGGGAAGGCAAACCATGTTGTAAAATCCATCACTTTTTTATAATAGGTATATTCTACTCTATCATTAGTCTCGCTTTACTATCGATTTATAATCTTGAAAATTACTATTATCCTTATGGATGTTGGATACATAAGTCCCATTCTAAAGGAGAGCAATCAATTGAATCAATCGGTTCAATCGTTTGTTTTTTTTTAATCTGACTTAATCAACTTTAACATAAAAAAATCGACTCGATTAACTTTAATTGAGAAAACTGACCAAACAAAATTGACTTTGATTTGGTCAGTTTGGTCGGTTTTCTCAGTTAACCAATCTTAGGTAATTGGGTTGGGTTTATAAAGTTATATATCTATTATATATTATAAAATAAAAATATATTTTAAATAATTTTAAACTAATATTAAATAAATCGATTTCTTAGTTGTTTCTGTTTTGAAATTTAAAAATCAATAACCGATTGAATAACCAATTAAACAAAAATAAAAGCCGTCCACCTGACTGTACTATAATTGAAAAAATCTAATGGGTTGATATTTTCGATTAAAATCGAAAATTGCTCTCCCCTACCCTATCCAACCCAGCTTCACCTTAATTTAATTTTTGCTAATTATTTTTAATATTTTCATTTTTTTAAAAACAACCAAATATTTAAATATATATATTTTAAAAACACGAAGCATATGAAATTTTTTCTGTAATGCATTTTACTTTTTGTTTCCTTTTAATATTTTTATAAAATGATAATTTTATATTGTGAGCGGGACGGACCATAATCACTTTATATTCATTATCAAAAAATAAATCCGTCTCACCTTGCATTTATTTATTTTAAAATTCACTCCATTTAAAATAGATTATTTTGAGATTCATTGGACCGATTGTGTTTTGCCGTCCCTAATTACATATATATATATAGCGACGTTAGCATTGTCTATAATTATATGATTGTGAATGAATTTTAGGTACCAAGAGGAGTTGAGGATAACAAGCGAAATTTATACATAGCAAAGACGAGCCATCCTAATGTATCCAAAGCTTATTCAGAGCAATATCGAAATGATTTCTCGAGATTTTTACGCTTTCGTTCCGAAGAAATGATAACTAAGGGACGAATGTTGCTTACCTTCATTGGTAGGAGCATTACTGATCCCACAAGCAAAGACTGTTGTACCATATGGGATTTGTTCACCAAATCACTGCTCGACTTGGTGGCTGAGGTTCATTATATTTGTTGTTTCCTTTCACTTAAATACATCGATACATATATATTACTGTCGATATTATCATAGTTGCAAACATAACTGATGCTATTTGGTTGGCAGGGATTGGTGTGTGAATCTGATGTAGATTCATTCAATGTGCCTTACTATTACCCTTGCAAAGAAGAAGTGAGGGAAATCATCGAAAAAGAAGGGTCTTTCGTTCTCAACAAATTAGAGATTTTCGAAGTGAATTGGGATTTTGAAGATGATGTTTGCAATGAAAATTTCGTGCTCGAAAAGAGTAAAAGCGGGCGAAATGTTGCAAATTGCATACGAGCAATTACAGAATCTATGATTGCTAGTCATTTTGGAGATACCATAATTGATGATCTGTTCTCAAGATTTGCACAACATGTGGGTGAGCATTTGTCGTGTGAGAAGACAAAGTACTATGTTACTATTGTTGTTTCAATGACTCTGAAATAAGTTTTGTCCAATTTTTTTTATTTAAACGAATAAAAAATTGAATTTTATTTTATAGATTTTTCATCAATACTAACAATTTTTTTCGTCAAAAGATGAATTTTTTTTTAAATTTTAAATATTGTTGTTGTATTTGTTTTCTTTCTCTCTCTCTTTTTTTTTCTTTTCCAAATTATGGAGTTTTTATTAATTTCTGAAATATTTTTTATATTTATTTAGCTCAATACTCATAAATATCGAGCTTCACGTAGATACAATTTTACTAAACCTTGAAATATATGAGTTTCGAGATCAAGTTTGATTTTAGAAAATTTTAATGTAATGTGATTTTAATGTATTTTTATATTTTAATGTAATTTTATAAAATCAAAAGTTGTTACTATTTATAGTCATGGGTTATATCTCTTAAATTCAAAAGCTATGTCATTTAATTATTAATAAATAGTTATAATTATAGATATCTATTTAATAATTATGTTTATTAGTAAAGATATGACTATTCGTTTGGGTAGTTACGTCCCTATGAAGCGAACCTTAAGAAAGTGGCATTGATACATGCCTTGAAACCTTCGTTATTTTTCTTAAATTTATCTTATTCTCACAACCAACTGATAACGATAGGACACGTTCCCTCTTTAGATTGCTTAGTAATCCGGTCAACAACTTTATTAATTGTTTTATATTTAATATGTTGTTGGGGTGTGTATCACTAGTTTTAATTATTGCAATTATTTAAATAAATCTCACATTTTAACATATATAATAGCTTACCCAAGCTCATTTGATGTTGAGAGAAAGATTTGTCTCGGATGATAAATCAAATTGTAAATTCTAATATCCGTAAATTTTTTTTTCGTATTTTGATAAAATTTGAATTTAAAATTATTATATGTTATGTGCCGAAACCTTTTTTTTAAATCGACTTTTTATTTAAAAAACGAAAAATGGGAGTCGCCACAGTCACTTTTGGGAGGCGTGATCGGGTCACCTCGTAATTTGATCGTTTTAATAAGAGGTTTGATTTATTAAAACAATGTTTTTTGGTCTACAAAAATCCAAAAAATGGGTTCGGGAGTCGGTTACACACGAAGAAGGATTAGCACCCTCATTACAACGTGTCACATCCAATGCATTAGGACACAACATATTGAATTCCCGATAATGAGCTTTTATCCATGTTTTTCGATTAAAAGAACATTCTTGACAATTTAGACTCAACGAAAGAAATCGGAACCCAATACGTTAAGGCTCGATCCTCTCGAAAATCTCAAATGCTGAGTATTGTTCTTATTTTCAAAAATTTCCCCTTTAAAAAGTTTAGGTAAAATTGAAGTAATGCTAAACTCGATATATGCGTAAATGTCACATTAGTAAACAAAAATAATGAATATGATTATATGAACAATCAACCATAAAAAAAACAAACGGATTACACACAATAACATGTAAATAGACGAATAAAGCTAAAACATTTTTTTTAAATAATAATGAATGTACAAACAAAATAGCAACAAATAAAAACAATAATAACGATAACATAAAAAAACTAATGTATGTATGTCAAAAGATATAAATTAGTAATTAATAATAATAATAATAAATAGTTAAAAATGAACATGAAAGATATAAACAATTATATAATGGTAACATATAATAAAACATACATATTTTATATTTAGATAAAAAAATAACAATAACGCAAAGCTGATATAATAATATAATAATGAATAAATATAAAAGGGAAAATACAAGCATAGTAATAAGTAGATTAATTAATAGGAAAATAAAAATAACAAAGAAAAGGGCTAATTCAGAATAAAACGCAATTTAAAGGACAAAACTAGAATAAAATAAACAAAGAAGGACCAAAATAGAAAGGCGCGAAAAGGAAGAGGGCCAAATGGGTAATAAACCCGATTTTAGGCCACGCGTCCCTTCCTTAGGCGTCCAATCGAATTGAGGACTAAATTAAAAAAGGGATAAATCCTTGGTCCGAATTAAAAGAGGAGAAAAAAAACAAATGGTCCAAATTGAAACAGACAGAAAATGCGGAAGGGCCTTAAGTGAAAATAACCCCTTTGAGGCTAAAACACGGGGACCCTGGTTGGGCGGGTCGGATCGCCCGCGGGTCGCTCCAAACGACGCCGTTTTGGCCTGATAGGCTCGCCCCAAAACGACGTCGTTTTGGGGGCCTATAAAATCCCAGTTTTTTAGAAAAAAAAAGTCATTTGCCTTTTGTTTCAGAAAAAAAAAGAAAAAAAAAGCTTTAAGTCTCTCCCTCTCTCCCCTCTTTCAGCCCAGATTCCGGCTTAAGGTCCGACCAATCGCCACCGTGCCGGACGCCGTTTTTCGGCGCCGACGCCGCCATAGGCGGCGGTCAGAAGGTGAAAAGTCCCTTTTTTTAACCCGTTTCGAAAACCGTTTGGAGATCGGGCTTTCATGGCCTTAAGGCCGAGGGAAGAGACCCCAAACATCGCCTTCCTTGTCCATTTTCGGCGATCCGAAAGACTCCGGCGACGTCACAAACAAGGCTTCTCCGGTATGTTTTCTTCTCTTTTTATTAGTTTATTATATAAGTTTTTTTTAAAAAAAACTAAACTCGTATAAAATGTGAAAATAATAACACTAGTGAAAAAAAACTAAGCAGGGACATTGATGCTCAACCTTTTGAAGTTTGAGTTTTTTTTTTATTACTAAAGTCTCTGTTGTAAGAAAAAGGGTTACAATCGTTTGATTCTTTGGCTTTTTATAGCCATTTTTACATGATTTTTTATCCTATCTATTGCTTGTCCTTTCGTTGCAGGCGCAAGTAGGCAGAGAAGCGGCGGAGCAGGTGGTGGCAGTTGGGGTTGGTGACTGCGGCGCTAGGCTAGGGTTTCAGAAAACTGAAACCCTAGTTTGAATGGGGTGAGATTTTGGGCCTAATGTAATTGGGCTCGGGTTTGGGTTAATTTGGTTAGGTTTGGGTAGGTTTAGGGGTTTAATTGTTTTGGGTTTTGGGCATAAGTTAAGTTTTTTTTTTTGTTGTAAATTGGGCCCTGGGCAAATTGGGCTGTACAGGCACCAATTTGGTAAACAAATTAATGTCTTTGGTAGAATTTAGCTTGGTGTTCTATTATATATTGAAGAAGAATTGGTATTGATTGATGCAACAAGATCGATTTTATTCATCTTGCAATGATCAAAAACAATCTTTGGGTTTACACACAGAGTATGTAATCAAAGATAATTTGCAAGTATAGGGACTAATTTTAACAAATGGAAAATATAAAAAAAATTACATTAAAAGAAATGGAGAAGGGAGGAAAACAGAGGGAGAAGTAGAAAAGAATGGAAAATAAAAGAAAAAAAATTAAAAGAACATAAAAGAAAAGAATTAAATTGCTTAAAATGAAAAAATATAGGGATCAATTTTATAATTTAACCTAAAATTTTCATTTGAAATGATGATTTAATGTGTCACATCATTTTACTGTTACACTGTTAATAGAAATTAATGGCTTAGTGACTAAAATGTTACAACATGATAACGTAAGTGACTAAAACGTAACATTTCAAACATAAGTGACTAAAATGTAACCTGAGGCAAACAAAAGTGACTATTTTAAGAGTTTACCCTAAAAAGAATAATGAAAATTTGGTATATTTCCTAATAATGGGCGAAGCCATTTTGTTTATCTTTGAAATGGTTTTGTTTTTATGTTTATTGACTTATGTTATTGCATTTTGTCCTCGTCTTGCCAATAATTCAATGGTATTTATTAATTAAACCTATTTTCGCTGGAAAAAAATATAATGAAATAAACGATAAATTCGAGAATTAATAGAATAAGCTAAATTAATAAAAGCTTCGGGTTTGGCGTCAAACTCGATTTTAGAATTGATCACGGATTATGAATGGTTTTTCATTCATTGATAAGTCGATTATAGTGATCAAAGAACAACCTTAAATTACCAATCCTTCCTTAATTATAAATTAACCATGAGAACAGTTTGATACTTGTTCTTCGGTAAAACAACTTCGTAATATTCCAAACATCGATCAACGGGTCTTTCTCGAAACAAACCTATCTATCTCAAAATGAAAGAAAAAACGAATATCAAAGTAAAAAAGGTTAAAGTGCAATTTCAGATTTCCGAAACTTTGTCCACCTTTGAATAGAATAAAATTTAGTTACTCGTAATCTATACAACTATACATGAAAGGAAGGCCTAAGGCCCCTTTCATGACAACGGTCCTTTTCCCTTTTTTTTTCTTTTACATGATAAGATTATGGTCAAATTTCATCTTTAATCCCTCTACTTTTTTGAGATTATATAAGAATAGTTAAATTTAAGTTTTGATCCCTATATTTCACTCAAAATTGAAATTGAATCTCTATAATTTAATTTTGACATAATTTGACATCTCGATTTTTAAGATTATATAAGCATAGTTAGTCCAAATACTTTATTCTGATTAAAATGCTGATGCGAATTTTTAAGGATTATCGTTAAAATTCTTTATTAAATTCAAGTCCATTACGATGTCATTTTTCTGTTACATGGATATCGAGTGAGTTTCTTTTTAATTTCAAAATACACTAGCAAATTTAACAAAAGAATTATAACAGTGTTAACAAATAGACCTAAATTTTTCAATTTGAAAAGTAGATGGACTAAATTCTTTCAAATAAGAAAATAAACAATAAATAATTAAACAAAGGAAAATGAATAAATAAAATTTAATAATCGAAAAGTTCAACGTATGTGGGATAGCAAATGATGATAGTGCACGTTGTGGAGGTGTTTTGAGAGATATGGAGGGTGTTGCAAGAGCTCTATTTTCAGGTCCCATTGCAGCAAATGATGTTGATTTGGCAAAGGCAGGAGTGGTGCTTTTAGCATTGGAAGTATTTATATCTTTGGAATGGAAGATAAATGACTCATTGTTTGTAGATATTGGTTCTAAAGTGGTGTTCAACTGGTGTGCAAACAAGTCGATGAGACCATGGTCACTACAATCAACATTTGCAGATATTGAAAGGAAAATTAAGAAGGTAAGTAGTGTTGTATTTTCGATGGCAGAAAATAAAGTAAATGAAATGGTCTCAACCTTGGCGATAGCAGGTATAAATCGTGGAGACATGTTTAATGCTTGGTGGTGAGCATTGGATTTGATGTTAAATGTCGGTTTTCAATTGTAGAAAATCTTACATTTTGGGATGCTGTAAATTTGAACTTTTGAATGTTGTTCTTGTTGTATTTACAACAGATCAATTCGAATGAAGCAAAAAAAAAAAACAAAAATAGAAACATAATGGTCGTCCTTTTGTTTCCTTTTTTAGCTTTTTAATGTGGAAAACTAATACCTAGTCTCTTGCATTGAGGTGTGACTATTATTTGCATGGTTAAAATTTTTTTCTAACGACATATCATTTATATTATACTACTTCTCATTTTATCTACATAGGCATTTAAATATATAATTTCACTACATTTTCTCAATAAATAAAAACAATTCAAATTTTACTCTTTTTATAATTTAGTCCTTATCTATATAGAATCAACAATCATCAAATTCAACTTGGCATGTATTTCATCAACATTTAACACTTCACTTAAATGCTTTATCTTATTATCTATTTCATCTATCTAATTACTTTTACACTCTTGCAATCTAGTCATTTTTTCTCCAAATTCACTACACATAAACTATTCAGTTTATTATAAAAATACATCTTTACTTTCAAATAAATCCCATGAATATTACTAAAACCAATTTATCAAGATTTCATTCAGGTTTCAATTAGGTCAAATAAAATTCTTGAAGTATTTACAATCTAATGCTTGGATTGGATGGGTTTCTTCGCTCCACTCTTTTTGTCACTTCTTTGCCTTCATCTCCAACTTGTTGTTCACTTCTCTTCTCTTCGCCTTCATTAACATAACACACATACACAATATTTATTATCAAAACAATAACCACATACTGATTTGATGCATTTTTAATGAGATAAATATGAAATCCTTTTAGAAAACTTATCACCTTACCTTATCCTTTCTCAAATCCCTAACTTTTCCTTTTTCTCTGCTCAATTATGTATTCTAGCTAAGGTTATTCTTTTGATTTCACTAAAAAATTATGGAAGAAATTTAAACGTTGAACTATTGAAAATTTGTAGAAAAGGGCAAAAAAGAAATGAAAATTGACTAAATTAGCATGAGAGAAAGGTGGGAGACAAGATGAAGATGATGATGGATGACATTTTTTTGTCTACATCTTTCTATGTATTAAAAGTCTATTTAAATTTTTTATTTTAAATTATTAATAATATTTAATTTAAAAAATCTAATAATCATACAAATCAAGTGGATCACATACCATTTCAATCTCATTCACAACCTAAATTTTTTTATGGATAAATTCTATTTTTAGTTTTTTCCTCTTTTTTCCATCTATCTAATTTAGTCATTTTTTATTTTTTTTTATTTTTCACACCTTTACGATATAGTTAATACTTTAAATTAATTTCTCTAAATTCAAAAACCTTTTTTTAATTTCTTATGATATTCAATTACCTTCTCCACTAATATTAATAAATCTATTTTATCTACATCAAAAATTCTAACACCTAAAAAATATATTAATTTAGCGTAGAATCAATAAGAATCTATGATCTGTGTATGACCTAATTCCCCTCTGGCCTTTGCATAACATTTTCACACAGATCACTTGCCTTTATATAAGACCAGTATAGACTGGAAGACTCTATATCCACATCCAGCAAACAATGTTTATTGCTATGGCATCATCTGCAAATCTTCATTGCACCAATGCCACTGACAAACAAATTAGTTATGCTAATAATTCCTCACTACAAGTATTTTCCTCCATCTCTTCCCTATGTCCAATACTTGTTATATATATATACATATACACACACAATTTAAAAGAAATTGTTGACTAGTTTTCTTTTTGTTTTTTCAGAAAAAAGTGCTATTGAAGACAAGGCCATTCCTAGAGGATACCATCAAAGACATGTTGAGCAAGATGGTTCCTGCTCCTTGTATTAAGGTGGCTGATTTGGGTTGTGCTTCCGGTCCCAACACGTTCTTCCCGACATGTGAAGTTATGGATATCATCGCTAGTGTTTGCCGACAAGCACATTGGGAATCGCCTGAGCTTCAAGTGTTCCTTAATGATCTTCCCCAAAACGACTTCAACACTGTGTTTAAATCAATTCCTGCATTCAATGGGAAGCCTTGTTTCGTTGCCGGAGTTGCAGGTTCCTTTTACCAAAGGCTTTTTCTGAGCAAGAGCATTCACTTCGTACATTCTTCTTACTGGCTTCATTGGCTCTCAAAGGTTGGCAAGTATAGACACATAAATCCACTCCATTTAGTGTAGATAATTTAGAAATTCATCTAATGGTACCTGTTTTGCCATCCCTAATGTCATATAGAGCAACATTAGCATTAACAATAATTATATGATTATGAATAATTTTTAGGTACCAGGAGGAGTTGAGAACAAGAGGAATGTATACATAGCAAAGTCGAGCCCTCCTAATGTATCCAAAGCTTATTTTGAGCAATTTCGAGATGATTTCTCGAGAGTTTTACGTTTTCGTTCCGAAGAAATGATAACCGGAGGACGAATATTGCCGCTTACTTCATTGGTAGGAGCATTACTGATCCCACAAGCAAAGACTGTTGTGCTATATGGGGTTTATTCACAAAATCGCTCCTCGACTTGGTGGCCGAGGTTCATTTTTTTTTTTTGGTTTCCTTTCACTTAATTATATTAATACATAAACCATTGTGTTGCATTTATCATAGTTGCAAACATAATTGGTGCATGAATCTGATGTGGATTCATTCAATGTTCCTTATTATCCCCTTATAAAGAAGAAGTGAGGGAAATCATCGAAACAGAGGGGTCTTTTGTTCTTAAAAAATTAGAAACTTTCGAAATGAATTGAGATTTTGAAGACGATATCTAAAATGAAAATTTCGTGTTTGAAAATAGTAAAAGTGGGCGAAATGTTGCAAATTGCATACGTGCAATTACAGAATCTTTGGTTGCTAGTCATTTTGGAGAGACCATAATTGATGATTTGTTCTCAAGATATGCTCAGCATGTGGGTGAGCGTTACTATTGTTGTTTCAATCACTATGAAATAGTTGGTCCAATAATTTACCATTGCTAGTCATTTTGGAGAGACCATAATTGATGATTTGTTCTCAAGATATGCTCAGCATGTGGGTGAGCGTTACTATTGTTGTTTCAATCACTATGAAATAGTTGGTCCAATAATTTACCTCATATATGCAACCAAATTTATATATTTATCTTTATATTATACCATCATATCTATCATGCATATGTATTAATTTTGTAGATTTTTTATTTAAACGAATAAAAGAGTGGATTTATGAGTTTTTTTTATTTAAATATTGTTGTGGTACTTGTTTTTCATTTCCTTTTTTAAATTATGGATTTTTTTAATATTTATTTACCTTAACCTTCATGAATGAGATTCACATAAAAACAATCTCGATGTAATCATTTGAGATAGATTAAGATTTCTTAATGTAAATTAAATCCCATGATTTGGGACACGAAAAGATATGCTAAGATAGGGAAATATAATTTGTAAGTGCATGCATGGCTTACTAGAGGAATAAGACAAGATCTTTATCAGTTAGATTCTAACATAATTTGTGAGTACATAATGTCAGTTGGATTGTCATTTGTCAATATCACATCACACTTATTAAAAAAACAGCTCTCTCTCTCTTTTTTTTTAGAGTTTAAAAAATGGTATAATTTCAGTTTTAGTCCTTGAAATATGGTCAGTTATAAACTAAATATGGTTCAATTCTAATTACAACCCCTTTACTTTATTTATATAATAATGTCCAAATTTTAGTTTATGCTCCAATTTAATATTTAATTTTTATATTTAACTTTTAACATAATTTGGTATATCGATGAATTTCAATTCCTTCAAATTTTAGTTTTAATTCTTATATTACGCTTAAATTTAAGATTTTATCTTTATATTTAATTTTTGACATTATTTATTACTTTTTTTAAAAATTATTTATAGTAATTTGATAAATATATTTATCAATTTATTTTTAAATTATATTATAAAATAATTGATACGTACCATGTTTTAATTCTACCAAATCATATTTTTACTCTCAAATTATGACAATTTTTCTGAGAGATATATTTTTCGAAGAAAAGCTGATGATAATTATTAATACAGGGACGTCTTGGGAACCCTACAAAAGCACATGGAGCCAAAGAAAAACAACAGAAAGAAAACGACAGGTCCAAAGAAGACGTCCCTTGAGAAACCAAAACAACGATCAGTCTTCGATTACTGTGAAAATAAGAGCAGCCGATCCAAATCTTCAGAGAGCCATGCAAGCAAAACGGCAAAGATGGCCATCAAAGCACAATCTCCAGCCAAAACGTTAATCAGGGAGGATTCCCCCATCGACATTAGGCAGGGTTGAAGTGGTTACTTAGCCTTTTGTTTAACATACTATGCCTTCTGTTATGAGATGCAGTAACCAGATCGACTTTGAATTTTAGAGATCGGGAAAGGAGAAAGGATTGTACTTCAATGTCTATCACCTGATTGTATAATAGATGCAGATTCACATGTCAAAATGCTTATAATTTTAATTATCTAAATAAAAAGAATTTTAGCCCATTTGGATTCAGATTTTTGTTGCTTTGGTTATTCGAAAAATGATAAAAAAAAATTTAGATAAATTGAAAAGGATAGTATTTAATTCGGATTTAGATTTGTATAATAATACTTGGATAATAAACGAATTTAAAATCTTACGCTCTCCAAATCAACAACACTATCTTGATCACATCTCCACATTCCAATGGCTTAATTGATTCACCCGAATCTAATCAAATCTTCAAATGTCAAAGAATGGATAGATGGACTAGAGTATCTTCAATATAACAATATATAACTAGATCCAAAAATGTTCTTAATTAAATTGTCAAATCAAATGAAACAAGTTTTTAATCACATCTGCAATTGACACTACTGAATATCATTCAACAACTCTTAACTCATTTTGCAATTAAATTTATATATTTATTTTTATGTTATACAATCAAATGTACCATGGATAGGCATCAATTTCGACAAAATCAGAACAAGAAGTAATGAAGCTTTGCTACTCTTTACAATTTGTGACAGGTTTTTTATGCATATATATATTTGTCAACCTTTGAGAGCCAATGAAGACAGTAAGAAGAATGCACGAAGTGAATGCTGTTGCTCGGAAAAAGCCTCTGATAGAAAGAGCTTGCTACTCCGGCTATGAAACAAGGCCTCCCATTGAATGAAGGAACAGATTTGAACACAGTGTTGAAATCGTTTTGGGGAAGATCATTAAGGAACGCTTGAAGCTCAGGCGATTCACAGTGTGCTTATCGGCAAATCCTAGTGACGATATCCACAATTTCACATGCAGGGAAGAACGTGGTAGTACCCCAAGCACAACCCAAATCAGCCACCTTAATACAAGGAACAGGAACCATCCTCCTCAACATGTCTTTGATGGTATCAAAAAGTTTCAATAATGTAGGGGTCATAATTGAAATTTAATTATTGTCTCATAATATATATAAAAAAAATAGAGACAGACCTAAAAGAAATGGAAAGTCAGCCTCTAAGATTATTAAGGTATTCAAATTATATATATTTACGTAATGTTTTAATAAAAAGTTAATAATATTAACTCTTTGGACTAATTAATAATATTATAAAAATACATAAACCAAATTATGTTAGAAACTAAATTATAAAGATTAAATTTGAAAGAGACCAAAATTAGAATATAACCACTTCTTTTAAAATGTAAAAGAAATATATATATTTAGCATATGAGTATGCCACTTGTCAACAAACAAAAGGAATACATGCTTCACTGATTTTTATGTTATTGTTATAATATTCTTGATTTCACCATTGTTTTTTTATTTATTTAAAAGTGAGTATGATGGGAGTGCCATATGTAAGAAAAGAATACATGATTCATTGATTTTGACGTTATTGTTATAATATACTTTGATTTCATTATATTTTTAATCAAATCAAAGAATACAGTGATTTCGGGACCACAAATCCGACGAGGGAAAATATGATTATCATTATATTTTTATGGTCTACAATTTCACGGAGAAATTTCGTGAAAATTTCGTTCGAAAATTTCGACGTTTGGGCACTTAATTTAGTCAAAAGGATTAAATTATAAAAAGTACAAAATTTGAGTTCTACATGTTAGAAGTGTCTAATTGTTATGAAATTATAAATTGGGGGCCCTTATATGGTAATTAGACTATTAGTTAATTGATGGACAAAAATAGACCTAAGAAATGGGTAAAATAGATTTTTTTTAAAATGGGGGCATTTTAGTCATTTGGAAATAAAAAGAATAAAAAGGGAAAAAGATGGAAAAAATCTTCTTCTTCTTCATAGCTTGCTGCCAAATTTAGAAGGACTTCATAGCTAGGGTTTCTTCACTTTCTCAAGCTCATAATCAAGAAAGACGAGAAGACTACCTCAAACGCAGAAAAGAGAAGATAGTGGAGCAAATTGCAAAATTACGATATTTTGCACCGAGCTAAGTAAACATGTGAATTAATGCATTATTTTGATATTATCTAATATATGTTGAGATTTAATTGAACATAGAATAAATACTTGGTATAGAAACTAAAAATGTGGTTAAGTTGGGAAAGGTGGTAAAGTGATGGAAAACGAGGTTTCCGGTTGAACACTCGGAATAAGCCGGAGTATATTGAATATAAAAGGGTTGCTAAGTGCTGATTCTCCGATTCATTGGTGGTTGCTAAGTGCTGATTCCACCGTATCTTAAATGTGAAAGGGGTTGCTAAGTGCTGATTCTCCGATTCATTGGTGGTTGCTAAGTGTTGATTCCACCGTATCTTAAATGTGAAAGGGATTGCTAAATTTTGATTCCCCCAAGGGGTTGCTAAGTGCTGATTCCCCGACTCATTGGTGGTTGCTAAGTGTTGATCCCACCGTATCTTAAATGTGAAAGGGGTTGCTAAGTGCTGATTCCCCGAATCACTGGTGGTTGCTAAGTGCTGAATCCACTGATAACGGATAACATTCCGAGTGTTCAATAAGGAAATTGGAAAGGTGAATATATATATGGTGGATAAGATTATATGAGCAATTTTGGGTTTGATACTTAATCAACCCATATGTGAGATGGAAGGAAATATCAAGACTACAAAAGAGCAAATTTAAATATAAAACTGTTGTGAACAACAACAGTTGGGAAACTTTGAAAAATCACTATAAATGGTGGAAAATGAATTAGAAGTTGAGTAATATATGAAATTGAATCTGAATTAGTCTATTTTTATATGAAAGAAAAAGTGGAAGCAAAAGAGCTGTATATTTGGGGATATTTGAATTTTATTGAGACAGGGTTGAATTGATTTCGAAATCCCCTGTTCCAACTTTGGAAAATCACCAAAAATTGTACAAAAATAATTATGGCTTAAAATTTACATGATTGAATTTCTTAATGAGTCTATTTTTAAGATAAATAAACGAGAACATTTTTTAAATTTTTTACAGGGAGATAAGTAAATTTTAGTAAGTAGAGGTCAGAACTGTTGGGCAGTAAAACAGGGGAAGGTTTAAAGAATAAATTGTACTAATTGGCTAAACCAAAAATTCTGAAAAGTTTATGGTAGAAATGTATATGAGTCTAGTTTCAGTTAAAATTTACGGAACTTAATTCGGAGCCCTGTAGCTCCAGATAAAAATAAATTTGTGACTGTGACGCAGAAAAATAGCTTACTGGAAGTTGAGCAAACAATGAAATTTATGTGTAGTTAAAATTATGTTACTTTGTAATCATGTGAGAAATTTATTTATTTGTCATGTGTTTACTTACTAAGCTATATGCTTACTCTTCTTTATTTTCCCTTGATTATAGTGACATCGATCAGCCCGGAAATTGGACGAAGTCAGAACATCATCCACACTATCATCATTTTTTGGGTACTTTGTAACCAACACTTTTGAAACATGGCATGTATAGATGACTTACTGTGATGTGGTATGAGTATGTATATAAAATATTGTTCGGTTTAAAATGTTGGTGTTTATTATTGGATAGATTGTGTATGCACATATATAACTGTATTTGGTTGAAATGTTGAAATCGTTTGAAATTGTGATTTGAAAATTTGCAGGGGGTTTTATGTAAAAATAAGTAGAAATGCTGCCGAAATTTTATAAATAAAAAAAATTTAGTAATACCTCATACTCTATTCCGTCAAGGAATACGGGTAAGGGGTGTTACAAAATAAATATATATTAGTATGGTTTACTTATATTTTTTGTAGTGTTAATTATTTGTGTGTCGAGTTATAGAGTAAAAAATTTGAAGATTAAAATATATTTTAAATAATATTTTTAAAACTAAACCGGTAGTCAAATCGGTCATATTATTGGTTCAATTTAATAAACCATTAAAAAACATAAAAAAATAGAAAAACGAGTCAACCAATCTATATCAGTTTGTGGATCAATTGGTTTGATGCCATTCTTTGAACTGGTACCCCTGTTGTTTCTCAATCCCAACGATCAGGCTAACTAGTTTACTCTAGCGGACTCTAAATTTTTATATATTTAGTACATTTGAAATTTAGTTTTCTAATTTATTGATTTTTAAAATTTCATTTTTAAATTATATACGAAAAGTTAATGATATTTTAATTCAAGTACGATTATATTAGAAAGTAAAGTAGAAAAGACTAAATTGTATAATAGTAGAATAAAATTAATTTTATCTATAAAAATGATAAAAAGACAAAGCAGCATGGTGCATCCACATGTCAAGATAAGATAAATAAGCAAAGTCCACGAGAATAATGAATGGGGAAAACCAGAACCCAGATATTTCCCCCACTCATACAGCTTGATTGAGAAAAAAAAGTAAGGTGGTTAAGAGATCCCAGAAAAGTTAAGAGTAGCATTTAATGTTTTAATAAATTAATTATTCTACTTTTTTTAGGAAAAGAGATAAAGCGAAGCATGTCCTTCAAACAGATACTATGATACGGTTGTGTGTTTGGGATTAAGGAAACAAAGTTCAATTGGTTTTGTGTTGTTTTTTAACGCTGGAAGCTGGTGAATTGTGAAGACAGAGGTGGTGGATCCGGGGGGAAATGGAGGGTGGTGACTCGAATTCTGGTGTCAAAACGGCGTTGTTGACCAGCGGTGAGAACGGGAAACGTGTTCGGTTCGTTCGGCGTAACTCGGTGAACTCACTCAGGAATGATTTTATGTTAAGGTTGCCTGATAAGGTTCGGACTGGTCTTGATGCTGAATCTCCTTTTGACATTGATGTTTCCAGGACCAAAGGCTTAACTCAAGGTTTTCTTTCTTTCTTTTTTTTTTTTTTTTGAATTTTTTTGTTTGGTTTCTGAGAAAATGTTGGTTGGTAGATAGAAAATTTTAGGTTAAAAGCATTTCCGGTTCCTTTCTATTTACATAATGAGTCAATTTATTTTAATTTTTATTATTCACAAATTCTATTAATTTGATTGTGATTGTAAGTTTGTTGATGTCCGGCACTAAATTTATTGAATTTTTACGATTTAGAACCAAAATAACAGAATTTGTAAACATTCAAGATTAAATTTAATAAATTCAACTTTTAATATTTATAATTTTTTGTCAATTTGGTCTTAATTCTAATTTTTAACAATGGTTAAGTTTATTAAATTTTAGAATTAAGGCCAAAATGATAGAATTTATAAATATTCAAGGTTAAATTAGTTACTATACCAATCAAAAGTAGATATTTTTTCGGAATTCTAAAAGGAAAAATCAATAAATTTAGCTTCTAATATTTACATATTCTATAAATTCGATCCTAATTCCAAATCAAAAATAGGATAAATTGATTGTAACTGATTATTTTTAGTTGTTTACTTTCAAAATTGACTATGACTAAATTATTCTAATTTTTTTTAAAAGAATAAATTTACCTAATATCGAAATTAATAGAGTCCAAAAAGATTATTTACCGAAATTTCGCAGTGTTAAATTGTATTTTTTTTTCTCTATTTGATTAGGTGAAAAGGAATACTACAAAACACAATTCGAGACCCTAAAATCATTTGAAGAAGTTGATGCCATTGGTCACTCTGAAACCAGTGATGATGAATATGAAGATGAAGAACGAATCCAACATGAAAGAGCTATGAAAATTTCTAATTATGCAAACATTGTCTTGCTAGCTTTTAAGGTACTTCTTTTAATCCGTTTTACTTCCAGTTTTTGTTATATCATTTGTTAATATCACCTATTTCCTTGTATCGATGCAGCTCTATGCTACTATAAAGAGTGGTTCCATAGCCATTGCAGCATCAACATTAGATTCTTTACTCGATCTCATGGCCGGTGGCATACTTTGGTTCACTCACTTGTCGATGAAAAACACGAACATCTACAAGTATCCAATCGGAAAACTACGGATACAGCCGGTCGGCATTGTCATATTTGCTGCAGTGATGGCTACACTAGGTTTGTCCCTTTCATTGTTGCTATCAGCTTAATTAGTAAAAGTATTATGAAGGATTTTGCTAAAAAAAGACAAATTAATTCATGTACATTAAATCAAAGAGTAAATTAGTCCTGTTAAAAATTTCATCTATTTCTACTATTAAAAATTGTTCCCTATATGATAGAATGGGGTACACGTGACGTTGGTTATTCTATTAGTTACACCAGTTTTTAACAGTAAAAATGAATAAAATTTTTAACAGAAAGGGTCTATTTGCACTAATTTACTTATTTTTTAGTAAAATGAACAAAATGCAGGAGACTCCATAGTACTTTTAACATTGCCTCCTTTCGTGAAGTATCTATGGTGGTCTGCCATGTTTTATATGAGGAAAGCTTTCCAATCTAGAATTATCTGTATTGGCAATAACCCGACCTGTTTGGTTTATGTTCGCTTCAGTCATTATCATTCACATTTATAAGGTGTAATAACAACTATCTCAGTCAAAAACAACATGAATCGTTTCCACAAAAAGTGTTCGAAATTATATTGAAGTTGCGTTTTTTTTCGAACTTTTTTCGGGCACATAATACTCGAATGATAACAGGGTTTCAAGTGTTTATCCAAGCAGTGGAACAGCTAATAGCAAATGAACCTACAGAGAAAATGTCTGCAGATAAATTAATGTGGTTATACACCATAATGTTGTCTGCTACATTTGTGAAACTTGCCCTTTGGATTTACTGCAAAAGCTCGACGAACAAGATCGTCCGAGCTTACGCAAAGGTTTTCCCGTTCGATCATTTTCGATGATTCATTTTATTTTTTTTCAGATTTTGCTTCGTGCCCGTAACAAATGCTTGATTTCCCAGGATCACTACTTCGATGTGGTAACAAATGTAGTAGGATTACTTGCAGCTGTTCTGGGTGATAAATTTTATTGGTGGCTCGATCCCGCCGGTGCTATCGCTCTTGCGATTTATACGATAACGAATTGGTCAGGAACTGTTATCGAAAACGCTGGTAAGTTCACGATTTTCTCGATCATTAAAGTACATAAACCAGACATGCTCATACAAACTGAAATACGAGGTTGTCTCTCTCAATGCAGTTTCGCTAGTAGGACAATCAGCTCCACCGGAATTTCTACAAAAACTGACATACCTCGTCATCAGACATCCACGAGTTAAGCGTGTCGACACGGTCCGCGCTTATACCTTCGGTGTTCTTTACTTCGTAGAGGTTAGTTCCATGTCGCTTCATCCTTTTACGTACAATATATATACAACAATGTGTCATTGAGAAAGAACAAAATACAATTTAACTCTTAATATAAAAATTTTTATAGTACTTTTATCATGTGTCATGTGTGTCCATATGAATCCGTGGACATGTGTTTTCTATTACAGGTTGACATTGAACTGCCTGAAGATTTGCCATTAAAAGAAGCACATACCATAGGTGAGACATTGCAGATAAAGATCGAGAAACTTCCAGAAGTTGAACGTGCATTTGTTCATCTTGATTTTGAATGTGAGCATAAACCAGAGCACTCTGTTCTTAGCAGGCTACCGAACAGTAAAGACTAAAGTGATTTTTTTTTTAATTGGGAAATTTGTTTGAAAAAAATTAATTAATTAAATATTGTTGAGATAGAATTATGTTACTCGAACTCGAATCTAAACTTATATTGTTTTGTTTATTAAAAAATTTATGTTATTTCTTTTTTTAATTAAATGTATATTTAGTTGTTGATTGAATTTTAATTCAGTTAACCTCGTTATTATTACGACAATCAAAAAACATAAGCATGTATTTTCTTTTTATTTAAATGTTTAAGTTTATTAGTAAAATAAGCCTTCTATTAATATATATATATATATATATAATCCAAATCTCTATATTGTTTGTATATTTAGAATTGTGTTCGATAAATTTTAGAATACAAATTATGAAATCAAGATTATTTAAATCGAACCTACCTCAATTTTTTATTTAATTTATACTTAAGTTAAATTGTTTATGATGTAAAATATAAATATTTAATATTTAAAATAATTAAGATAACTTGAAATGTTATATAATTTTTTTTTAGAAAATTACTATAAGAAGTTATTAATTATTCTTATTTAGTTGAAATTTTAATTTTTTTTAGAAATATTTACCAAAAAAGGCTCTAACTTTTTTAATAGTGTTTAAAAGTCATAAAATAAAACTCATTTTATTAAAATAAAGTCCAAAATTCAACAATCAAAATTATAAAAACAAATCAAACCGAACTTAATCGAATTGAATTGAATTATGATGGACCAAATTTATAATCAAAATTTATATTCTTATTTAATTAAGCGTGAGTTTAGATGGACGGTGCGGTACGTTCAACTTACTTTTTATCTTACGCTACAGTATCGCTATAGTATCTACTCTCATTACCATCATTATTTTTATATTAATTGCAGGTAAATACACCGAATATCCAAATCCACCCTAAGTTTTGACTTCAACTTCATGTTGATGAGAATCCCTGACTGAATCAGGTAACTGTAGGCCTCTGGTTTTAGGCATGTAAAACTTAATTACAATTAACCCCAAACGTCTCAACTTATTACAATTAAGCATTTTATATTTATACACATTCAAATTACCATGTATGGTCAGTTTAATTATGTCGCTCAATCCCTGTAATTTTGAATTTTGAGAATTTAATCCCTTTACTAAGTCATGATTTAAAAATTAAAATACAAAGACTATTAATGATTTTTTGTTAAATTTGGATATGTAGCACTTTTAATATTCAAAGGTTTGGTTTAAAAATTAAAGTTTAATTGATAATATATATTCGAGCTTAACATAAGATATGTAACAAAGTTATCAATTGGATTTTAATTTTTAAAGCTAACTTTTTTAAATTAAAATAGATGTTTAATTTTAAAAGTGCTAAAAATACAAAGACTAAGGTCATCATAGCCTAGTGATCTTATTCCCTTTTGTTTAATTACTGAGTTTCAAAGCATAAATCGCAAAAGTAAAGCTAAGGAAGATTTTGGTATTGTTGGAAAAAGGTTGAGGTTTTAAGTCTTTAAGTATTTAGGTTTGAGTTCTTTCGTATATAATTGTTATGTATTAATCTCTAGTTCCACCATGCGTAGTAGCCATTACTGGACTTTGTTCGATTACATTCCGATCCGTTTGTGCTTTATATCGGTAATTTTACTTTTTAGTTGTTCGAATATATAAATATATATTTATAATTGTATTCGTATTTGTATTTGTATTTGTCTTTGTGATTGTGGTTGTGGTTGTAATTTATTTATACATTTAAACTAGCATTGTTTGTTTAAGGGTTAATATATCATTTGGTACCTGAATTTGACTTCAATATTCAATTTGGTACTAAAAATTTATTTTGTCCCAATTTGGTACCTGAGTTTAACTTCAATATTCAATCAGGCACATAGACCAGACAACATAAAGTGGTCAATGAATATTTGACACGTGTGTTGTAGTAAAAACACATAGTTACTTAATTGGGACAAATAAAACTTAAATATCAAATTGAACATTAAAGCCAACCTCAAATGCTTAATTGGGACAAAAAAAAACTCAATTATCAAATGGAAAATAACTTAAGTACCAATTTGAACATTGAAGCCAAACTTAGGCACCAAGTAGAACATTGAAGCTAAATTGAAGTACCAATTAGCATAGATTAAAATATGTCATAGATCCCTATTCTCTTCACAAATTTGAAAATGTATTTTTATTTCCAGGAATTTAGTTCCTCTGCTTTTTAGGTTTCAAACTTCAAGTCTAATTGTTATAGATCCCTATACTCTTCACAAATTTGAAAATGTACTTTTATTTCCAGGAATTTAGTTCCTCTACTTTTTAGATTTCAAACTTCAAGTCCAATTGTTAATACTGTTATTTTTTTTTTGTTAAATTTGTTGGTATGATATTTTGAAATTAAAAAAAAATACTCAGTAACCTTGTAACTAAAAAAATAACATTGTAATGAACCTAAATTTAACAAAATAATTTTAACAGTGTCAATAGTTGGACCTGAATTTTAAAATTTGAAAAGTAGAGAGACTAAAATTTTAAAATAAAAGTACATGAACTAAATTCTAAATCTATAAAGAGTACAGGGACTTATGGCATATTTTAACCATTAGTATTTTTCCCTTTGTATAACCCCGTTACTCCATCAAACAATAACCTAGAAATTATTACAGTAAAATCTTCACTTAAATAACTATGAAGACGAAGTTAATAAACCTGAGAAACGACACATACATACATACATACATACATACATACATACATACTTACATACTTACTTACTTACTTACTTACTTACTTACATCTATCAACACTGCAAAGATTCCATAAAATGTTCTAACTTATAGAATATTCTTACAAAATACCTACATATATATTACACAGATTTTAAACATGAAAAGCTACAAACTAATAATTAAGCCTTGTGTGTACCAAAAAAGAAATTAACAAGCAAAGCTCAACCTTAGGTTTTCAATTTATACATTATACCCCAAATGGAAACCAACGTTCATGGAAATAAGACTGATATGAAATCATATAAAGAAGCAAAACAAGCACTAGCGCCACCCCCCACGGAGACCCTCCCGCCCTATGAAGCGAATCCTTCTCCGGTTCTGGTATCAACGACGGCACCCTCCCCGAAAAGCAGTGGAGCAAGAGGAGGAGCACTATAGGAGCTAGCATGAGGAAGAACTTGAGTTGGTTCATGAAATCTTCGAGCACGGATTCGTAGTTTAGGTACCAGGAAAAACCGAGGACGAAGAAGAGGATGGAGATGAAGAAACAGAGATGGAGTGGGGGTAAGGATAGGTAGTCCATGTAGGAATCTCTATAGTATCTAGCCATTGTATGTGAAGAGAAAGTGGGAGAGATTGTCTGAAATTTTCTATAGGACCAAATTGGTTTGTTTTTGAAAGTTGACGAGTGAGGGTGTGATTTTATATAGGGGGAAACTAGTTAATGGATGGGGTTCTTTTGGATTCATATGTAATTTGCTTGCTTAATTATGTTATTATTTATTATAATAATGTGATTATCATCAATTCACGTGTCAAAGTCAATGTTTAGTTAACATATAAAAAGGAAAATTATTTTTTTAAGATGTAATGATTTAGTATTAAATAATTACAGGATATTTAATTGAAGAATGGTAATAAAATCGCATGTTATATTGCCTTGTTTAATGGTGGGTTTCGATGGACGATTGGGTGCAGTGCGGTGCGTTTAGCTTACTTTTTGTCTCACGCTACAGTATCACTACAGTATCTAATCTCACCACTACCGCTGTTTTTACACTAACTGCAGATAAAAGCACCGCCCATCCAAACTCATTCTAAATCACTTAACAGGTTAAATGTTAGCGTTATTAAAATTTATTTTCTAGTTTCAGCCTAGATTACATTAACTAATCTAATTTATTTAATAAACGTATAACGTCAACCTTATTTATTACATCTTTTTTCATGTTTCTTACCCTACTCTCACTTGAGAGGCATCCAGACCCAACCTAGGATGGAAGGTTTAAGATAAGATAATGATGATGAAAAATACTTGGATTTGGTAATTTCAGGTAAAAGTGGTTGAATGGCCGGTGGCTATATTTTATATATAAAGGACTACGCTTTTTATTTAATACTATTAAAGGCTCTCTTTTTTAACAGTTCCGATTATATTTACTTTTTTATATAATATATAGAATCATTCATAATACGTTTCAACATACACGAATTCACATCCTCTTGTATTAACAACAATTTTCATATTAATTGACTCGAAATTCAATCAGCTGGAATATATATTATTTTTGTGGTAGTACATTGTAAAGCATTTAAGCAATCAGCCTAGTGTTTTAGATACTACTCTTTGTCAAAAAGTTAATGCAACACACTTTGTCACTTTTAATTTAATTTGCAACGAATTTTAAAAAAGGGAAGAGCTCATTTGCTTTTTATATAAAGAAAAAAAAAGGTTTACAAATAAAGCATAGTTCTTCATTCAAAAGAAGAATGAAGCATGGAAAACCATGATTTATTCTCTTTAACCAACTGTTAATTACGGAAAGAGGTTGGTTATGTGATATATGATTATGTGATAACGAGAATTTAACGGTGCTGGTAAAGGTTGAGATTTTGAGACTTCGACCAATTAGATTCGAGTTGTATCATATGTAAAATATCATGTTTGGATTTTGATCTAAACTTATTCTGGTTTAAATCTGAGTGTATTTTAATTATCAATTTCTTTTATTTGTACTTTGTAATAATTTGATTATGGTTGTAATTATACGAATCTGTTAAAAATAATTGTGAATTGCAATTGTACTTTCAAATATATATGATTGATGCAAGATATATTTTATGTTTTATCATCACAGTTCTTTAATAAATACGATAGTTAATCAATTTATAAACTATGCTAATCAATATCTAATACCTGTTGGGTTGAGCGATAAGAAATTCAATATTTCTTAAATAAATTTTCAAGTTCAAATTTTGTAGATGGAGAAACAAAATCGAAATAACTTTGTTCTCATTCGAAGGTTTTGACCAGTTTGGTTCCAAATCTAATCAAGACCTAATGTAATTGTCAAATATTAGGTCTCTAATCAAAATAGAGGTATTCATGAGTCGTGCAACCAACTTGACTCGCTTGAGTTCATATTTTTCAACCCGGATCAATCCAACAAAATTTGCTATTTATAAATGATAAAAATATAAAAAAAAATATTTTTTGAACATTAATCTATCTCATTATAGGTTTCCATCATATCTGTTCTTTTTGATACAATACTTAGAACTATCCATAGCCTTTTCTAACCCTTAAATAGGAAGATTATGTGCTTCGATACACCAGAACCACGACTTTCTATACGGCAACAATGCTAATACTAATCGAGCTAAAACTCAATTCACAAAAATGATCATTTGAAAGAATTAAGCTCAAGTTCAAACTTCATTTTTTTTTAAAAATTGAACTTTAATCCAACTCAATTCAACCTATAAACACCTCTAAACCCTTCATACTAAAGAAACATGTAGATTGCTTTGTTACGAATTCCAACTTTGGAACAAAAAGAAGAAAAAGGTTGAATAAAAATGGGTTTTCGTTACTTTAATTTTCTTTTTCTTGATTTTGGAATTTCCTTCCATCGTAAGGTTTCTCTTCTTCTTCTTTTCCGATTGATGTTAATATATATTTTCCAACAAGGACGGTGAGAAAATTGAATTATTTTAATGCTTGAGATTCGCATATCTGCAAAGCTGTAGACCAGTAGAAAGCTGCCACCTACAACCGACCATGTACTGCATCTCAACATATGACAACAACAATGGACCAAAAAATAATTTAAAAAAAGCTAGGGTTTTGTGAAGAAAAAGAGATTAGAAGGGAGGGAACATGTCATTGGAAAAAGTTATACATGTATACTACCAAAATGGTGAGTGGTCCATCTCACATTTCTCCTTGCTGCTGCTTTTCGCCTATCTTTATCCACATGATGGATTACACAAATCTAAAATTATTGGAGGGGCTTTGAAATATGCTTATTTTTATGTATTTTATTGAATTTTTTTATGTGATATTAATTTTTTTTTGTGTGTGATAAAAAATGTGCATCGTTAAAAGAGTGTGTACATATAGATAAGAGGTTGAAGGACGAAGGTAAGAGGGAAGGTTTGGTTTTCAAAAATGGTTGTTCGTAAAATTATATTTTGATACTTTAATAATTTATGATTTATATTTGATTTTCTTAAAGTAATTTTTTATCTTTGTTCCTAAGCGGGTTAATCCTCAATTTTAAAATACACTTAAACTTGATGATCACTAACTCAAAATATAAAGATCTAATTTCATTAATTAGATATCTCGGACTTAACATTAAACGATTAATGTCTGTAGGAAATCTAAAAACAATAAGACAATCAATTCCCATTTTGCAACGACCCAACGAAAACCCATTAAAGAAAAATCCAAAGCATCAGATCGAAATTGAAGGTTAGTGTCACCAGATTACGCACAAAAACAGTCCCACCACTCCACTTTAAGATAGCCACAAAATCTCATCTCTCTAATCACTACTTAGAAAAGTACGTGTAAGATATCTCTAAACTCAGAACAACTAAGTTTATTATACCACTGGTATCTATCTTTAGAACCATTGCCATACCAAAAATCATTTACTAAATTTTATTAAAACGTATAAACCTATGTTTTATATAAATGATATTTCTTCATACATTATACTTTCCTATTTTTAAGATACAATCTATGCCTAAATTTTGTTCCACTTTTTAACAAATAATAATTGACCCAACACCCAACTATTGAAAGTAAAAATAATTGACCCAATACCCTAAAATCTTCAAGATGGTGCCCACAAAATACAAAAGGAAAAGGTAGTTAATTTAATATTTGTCCAAATTAAATATAGACCCCCCTAGGAATCCAAATACAAATGGCACCCCACTTTAGCATGGCCATATTTTTTATATAATGTGAATATCATTATTAGATCATGATATCGCCGGTTAATTAACTTCTTTACTATTAAAATATTAAGATTTTGTTAAAGATATTAATTAATTTTATAAAATAAAATATTGATTAAGTCTTAATTCGATTAGTATGGACATTATTATTAATATTTGAATACGTAATTTCAAGTATGTTGAAATATATTATCCTCTTATTTTATAAAATGAAATAATGAGTGAATCCTGAAAAAAAATGTGAGTAGAGAAGTGGACATGATTTTGCCTGAATTATTTATGAAAAATGATTGATGCAGGTGCTTAGTTGGACCAATGAAGAGATGTCATGTTGAAAGACATAAGTAACTGTTAGAGAGGAAATAGATAACAACCCCACCACATAATTTCGGGAATCAACGAAGAATTTTGAGTATTGTGAATGAAGAAAATAATTTTGAAAAAAAAAATAATCTTTGAATTAAGGTTTGGTTTGGTTTAATTTAAGAGGTTCGGAATAGAATTATAATTTTTTTAAGGAGTAAAGTACAAATTTTATTAATGTATAAATCTATAATTTCTTTCTTTTCAAAAGGAATTAATATTGAAATTTTACCATTTTGGACAAGTTAAGACCCCAAGGCTAAGTTGAATAAAAAGATTGAGTGCAAAAAGAAGAAATGGAAGAGAATAAAAGTTTTGAATTCACAAAGGAATTCTATTTATAAGTATCTAAGTGGGAAATTGAAATGACTCTGGTGACAAAGTGCTATTTCAAGAACCTCATTTAGATAAATAAATAAATAAAAAGCATATCTAAAAATAATTAACACGCAAGGCACAATGATCGAAACATTGATTAAGATGTTTTAGAATATCTTCAAACCTTACAAGAATTTGCTTTTCATCTAAGAGCCAATTATATATCCAACACTTGAAAATAGAAGTTGATAAAACTCGATTTTACCAAGAGCCTAATTTCAACCTCACTAAAACGTCATGTCAGATGAAGAAGTTCTATACAATCTCCAAATTATATGTAGGGAAGAGCGCTACCAACACTTGATCTAATATTTACTCACCCGGTGGTCGCTTCATATTGCCTCTAGCAATGTTTTTAGTTAGACAACCTGCTACTCTACCATTTGCACCTATTGAGTAAAGTGCTTGAAGACCGAGACCCATACCAAGTCAACTTCTCTATATAAACACTTCGTTTTGACACTAAAAAAGATATATATAAAAAAAACACAACTACTTATGATAAAAACACCTACGATCACAACACGTTATATAACTCAATTGCTATGACAAGAATATTCGTCACGTTTTGGTGAGCGTTGTAACACCCCTAACCCGTATCCATCGCCGGAATAGGGTTTCAGAGTATTATTGAGTAATCGTAATCTAAATCATCTATTTTCAAACATTTAAAAAAATCATAATATAATTCATCATTAACATACATATATCAAGCATTGCTTCAAACACAAACACATGTTTGCATAAATACTAAACCAACATTACACTTATAACCTCATTTACAATCCATCCGCAAAATAACTATCATCTAGACATCCTAGGTACATGCCGACACAAAAGATAAACATCACCACATTTGAGTTCGGGATCGTTGTTGGATGCTCATCAAAAGTGAAATAACTAACCTGCTCACGGAAAAATAAAACCGTACACTGAGTAAAACTCAGTGATATTTCTATATTCCAAACATTTAAAGACAAGAGAATACAAAATGCACAAGTTGATTATAAACACATATTAATGACTAAGATCACAACTATCATATGCCAACTTTTTGAATTCATACATATTAGCACATAATTTCATACTACATTCAATTTACACATGCTATCATATTTCATTTGATTAACAATGTCCCAATTCACACAATTGCTATATAAATAGCTATTCACATATCCAACCACATTTCATTTAAATAAGAGCATTATCCATTCCATATTCAATTCATGAGCATATAACTTATATATTCCATATGTTTACAATGTATTTCACATTCCATTTTCAATTCACTGTATCACTTCCATTTCTCATACCATGCCATTTCAATATCAATTATAGAACTTTATTATTTACTTACCCCTATTAACACAACTCGGACTTGGACGGATATATGAATCCAACCAACACACCAGTTTAGCACCTAGTGCCTCATCGAATAAATTCAAAGTAGTAACTGCGCCTAACACTATATCAAATTACACCCAATGTCTCATTGGTTAAACCGAAGTAAATTGGCACTCAGTGCCTCATTAGCTCGAAGTCAAAGAAATCCCTGAACTCTTCCTATCCTATGGTATGCCATCTATATCCGACTAGCCTGATACAGTTAATAGGGTTCCAATTCACTTTCCAAATACAACCAATATCCAATTATCATATTTGCACATTATCGCATTTACACATATATATTCATTTAAATTCAAATAATCAATACATTCATAATATATATACCAATTCAATCCATTTCAATCAACTTTAATTCAATTCAATATCAAAGTGCCAAATACTCACCTCAACCACTTACCATATGCATTAAATCAAAATACAACAATTAGTATCTAGGTTCATATTATAGAAATACAAACCATGGATTCCGAGCCATTCGACGTTGATTTTATCCTTCCCCTTTTTAGTCGAGGATTCCGGTACGACGTTAGCTACGGAATTAAAATAATTAAAATTCATCAATACAACACAATTCAATTTCATTTTGAATATTTCAATTTTTACTCAATATTTTCCTAAATTTCAATTTAGTCCCTAAACTGAGACTAATTTTTATTCTTTACATTTAATTCTATATTTTCATACAAATTTCACTATAAAATAAATTTAACTCTCTATTTTCACTTAAACCCCTAAATTTCAAATTTTTTACGATTTAATCCCTATTACTCAAAATTTACAATTCAATTTCATTTTGAATATTTCAATTTTTACTCAATATTTTCCTAAATTTCAATTTAGTCCCTAAACTGAGACTAATTTTTATTCTTTACATTTAATTCTATATTTTCATACAAATTTCACTATAAAATAAATTTAACTCTCTATTTTCACTTAAACCCCTAAATTTCAATTTTTTTACGATTTAATCCCTATTACTCAAAATTTACAATTTATTCTACAATTTAACCCTTTTTCATTTCTAGCTTAAAAATCTATCAATTTAATCTCTAAATTATCCAACATTAACAACATTTAAAATCTTAACAATTGCTATAATTTCAACATGGGCCGGGTAGCCCTAGGTACCGAAATTCTAAAAATATAAAAATTACAAGAAAATGGACTAAATTAACTAACCAATTGAACTTTAAACATTAGAAACCCTAAGGCCGTGCGTTCTCCTTCTTTTCTTCTTTCTTTTCTTTCTTCCTTTTTCTTTCTTCTTTTTACTATACTAATTATTATATAATACATATATACATTTAACTTAATAATTATTTAGGTGTACTTTTATAACATATGCCGTCCACTATACATATATATAGGTATAATTACTACATTGGCCCTTTAATTAATTTTTAATCTATAATTCAACTTTTAACTCAAATGTGATTTAGTCCTTATATCTAATTACTTTTAATTCAAGTAAATTCGCTTAATCGAAACCTAATTAACTACACAACTAATTTTGTAAATATTTATTTAAAATATTTACGAGTCCAATTTACGAAAACAGAGTCCCGGGAATATACTTTCTGACACCCCTAACTATCGGGTCGTTACAAGTGTAGCTATGGAGAATGAAGCTGGATGTGGTGAGGTGTTGAGAGATGAGAAAGGAGTGACCCGTTCATTGTTTTCTGGATTGATTAAAGCTATGGGATCAAAAATGGCAGAGCTAATGGCTATTAAAACTGCCTTGGGGATGTATATTAGCATGGAATGGCATGTGAAAGTCCCTCTTACTATTGAAATTAGTTCATGTGTTACTATGGAGTGGTTGTTGGAAAGGAATTATAGGCTGTGGACATTATGGAATCTATTCAATAATATTGATCGTTGTATTAACCAGCTGGTTCGAGTTCACTTCGCATTTGATCACCGGCAATGTAATGATATGACTGATGCTCTGGTAAAAGCAGGAGTAAGGAGACTTTTGTTATTTAAAACCTAGTGGTGATTGATGTTCGCTAGCTACTAGTTTGGTTGCGTTGGTTTTGGATGTCTCAAGTCGAGCAAACTTCAAAGTGAAAGGTTATTCTGGAAGTTTTGTAATCTTTTTATTTTTGAAAGAAGTTGGTATTTACCGACATCTTTCTCTTTTTATTATATTTCTATCGACAGAGAAAAAAAATATATTAGTCACATTTCCAATTACATTACCATAAGTGCATTGGCAGCAAAATATGGACTATAATTTAAGCAATCCATTTTTTGAGGTTAATTTGTTGGGAAAAGAATTGCTATATTTGGATTGGGCTTCTAAACTTTAAGCAAATAAATTACAACCCATGTGGTCTGATATGAGCAGGCCTTTTGGAGGTGGCTTTGGATTTACTGTGTGAGCTTCATTTTATTTTTGACATTAATGAATTTAGTCCTTAAAAATTTATCATTTTTGTTATTTTGGTTTTAATTTTAGTTTTTTTTATTATACCATCAACTTTCAAATTTTAATCAAGTTGTTTTTTAATGGAAAAATTGATTGAATTGATAAAATTTAACAATACTAGTGTTGCAGGCCGTGTAGTAGTCAATATGTACTGCATTGCTGATGTGGATAATTTTTTTCTAAAATTGTGATTTTTTGAATTTTGAACTTTGAATTTTTTACGTTTTGAATATTTATGAAGTACAAGCAGACTACCATGCAGGTTACCATGTCACTGCCAATAAATTTTAACAATTTAGTCAAAAAAAAATTCATAAAAATTAATTTGATTACAATTTGAAGGTCGAGGACCAAAGTGATAAAAAGAAGAATTAGGGCTAAAATAACAAAACAAATAGACATTAGGGGTTAAATTTATATTTTTACAAAGAGAACAGATTTAAATTCATTTTTATCTCAACTAACTAGTTGATTTTTTTGTAATGATTAGTAAGTGGTTGAAAGAAATGGGAGTAAATTTCTTTTTCAACTATTTGGATCACGTTCGAAGCCTAAAGTTTACATTATTGAGAAGACTTTACCTAAATATCATTCCAACCCAAATTTGTATTTTCCAATTTCAATTAAAGATAATGGTAACATTTTCAAAAATAACTATAAATTTGTCAACCTTCCAAATTAATTTGAACCATTAAAAAAATAATAATAAAATATTTTTATTTAAATTTAATTATAATATATATTAATATTTTTTTAATTTTTTAAATAGTAAAACAATCCCAACTAAACCAACCCAAATTTAAAATTTAAGCACAAACTCGAACATGAGTACCTTTGGTTATACTTCAATTATCAAAGGTTTATCACCGAATGTGGTAAAAGTATCTTGAAAGTCTTTGTATTAGAAGTTAGATCACATTTTGGCGTCTTTATTTTAAAACTGGATAAATTAGTTTTTGTATGTTATATCAAAGAGCAAACTAGTTTTTTCTATTAGAAAAATCATCAAATTCTATTGTTAAAAACCGACGTGGATTGACAGAAGAACCAGATAGATGCACCAAATGTACCTCATGTTGGCATGTAAAGATCAATTTTTAACAATAGAAATGAAAGTAATTTTTAACAAAATGACCAATTTGCTATTTCATCTAACGTATATGGACTAATATACCCAATTTTTTAGTAAATAGAGCAAAATGTAATCCGCCTCTTAGTACAATAACCGTCCATAATACTTTTACCCACCATTCGCATATATTTTGCTTACTTTAGGTTGATATTTAATAATGGTGGCAAAATTTAAAGTTTTATTAGAAATTATTTTTGTTTAATTATAAATTTCATTTTTGTGTTGAGAAGTAATCTATTTATTTTAAATTATCAAAATCTCATCTTTTTATTTTACGAAATTTAAAAAAATAGTTTAATTATTGGTACGGTAAACATGTTAATTGCATAACATTGTTAAATATTTTCATTAAATTATTGATATAGAGGTCCACCATTAAACAATTTATAAACAAAGAATTAACAATCTTTGAGTACTCAGGTTTGAGTCTTAATATGCGCAATTGCGACATATGAACCTCCAATCTAGAGGTGCTCATGGGCCGGGCGGCCCGGCTCGGCCCAACGGCCCGCTCGAAATATGGGCCTGGGCAAAAAAATGTGGCCCGTTTAGAAAACGGGCCAGGCCTCGAGCATCACTTTTTTAGCCCGGCCCGGCCCGATATAATAAATATATTTATTATTTAAATTTTTTTAATTTAAAATATTTTTAAAATACTTTTTTTATTATTTTTTAATTTTAAAATACTTTTTAAAATTTTTTATTTTAAAATATTTTTAAAATACTTTTTTTTAATTTTTAAAATAAATTTTTGATATTTATTAGAAAAATGGGCCGGGCCTGAAAAAATTTTTAGGCCCATATTTTGGGCCGGGCCGAATTTTTTATGGGCCCGGCCCAAACCCAGCCCGGCCCGGCCCATGAACACCTCTACTCCAATCTCACCATATGTATATTATATGTAGATTTTGTCCGATTCTTTTTTTTTTTATTCATCTATTGTGTTTTATAATAGTTTGATTCTAAGTTAAGTAAACAATATGCAATAAATTAGCAAAATTTAGCAATTCAAGTTGACACGTGTACCAATAGTTAGATTAATTCTTCAAATTCCGTGAAATTACAACAATCAAATTTTAATAAATTAAATAAAGTAATTAACTCTTTAACTTATGTAAAGTAAATTTTAAATTACTTTAAAGGGAAGAGTTACATACATAGGTGTAAAATTAATCATTACATATATTTTTGTACGATTAATATTTTAATGATTCAATTAGTGACGAATTTTAGGAGGTTGTGACATTTTGTACCCAAAACAAACGCGCTACCAAGCTGCGCTACATCCCTTTCAATTGGCCTACAATGTCATTGTAGAGAATCACTGTCTTGTTTTCCACACTCTTATTTCATCTATTGATATACAAAACGGATATTTCTATTTCCTTGGTAAGGTCCCGGTCCCCCCTAAACCTGCCCCCTTAAAATAGAAAATTTTCTATTTAGACTCATTTATAGTTCATAAAATTTTAAATTAGTAATGGTAAAATTGTACTTTGACCCTAAAAATGATAAAATTTTGATTTAATCCTTTAAAAATTATAAAGATATATGCTATTAAAATGGTTAAAAATATTTTTTTGCTATCATAAAAATATACAATTTAATCCGCCTCCTAAAAAAGAATTTCTGGCTTTGGCCCTGGATTCAACTGTTAAATTTATCGATATAATTGTACTGACATGCATGTAAATTTTCGAGGTTGGATGATTACAATATTAATAATACAAAAATCATTTTACATCATCCCTCCCTTTAAATTTTATATTTAATAAATGTGGGTTGATTTTAAATTAGAATTTAACCTTGGAAAATCTATCCATAAGATCTTATCAATGATTTAGTGGGTAAATTTCCCATTAACCATAAGCATAGACAAAAGGCCCTGTTGAAATGATACATTCAAATTGATAGTGGAAAAGAAAGGCCGTCTACTTGCTTTGCCTTTTTGCATACGCATTATTTGACTGCTCCCTGCGTGGAAGAGCTTTAGGTCATCTCCATCATTAAAGTCATTGAGGCACCATCCATCATGTCCCACCACACCCCTTAACTCAATGCGTTAGGTTCACCAACCAAATTTTCCATTTCCATTTTCATTACTGCAAAATCTCACTCCCACTTTCCTTGAAATTCTTTCTTTGAATTTGTTGACTAAGATGGAATTAAAATAAAATACGAATTTTCGTGATTGACTTCATGGTTAAAGGATGCTTAAGTCATAATCTGCATTTAAATTTGAGTTTTTAGAAAGCAAATAGTAAAACTATGATGATATCTTGGGTTTACATATTATAACATGTATGTATTTTTTTTCTAGAGGTTTTGTAAAATTATGATAAAACAAAAATAGTGTCACAAGAATCTTTATTGCTTTGTAAAAATTTCACAACTGAATTGAGATTCAATTAATAGTGACATAACCCAATTAAACTCTTAAATATGGTATAATAGTATAGATGTTTAAGAAGTTAAAGGATTGGTTTCAACAAAAGTATCTTAGATGATCTTATATTAGGAGTTACATTGTATTTTATTTTATTTTTACTCAAAAAATAAGTAAATCAATCCCTTTATGTTAGATCATAGAGTAAATTGATCATTTCTGTTAAAAATTTTATCCATTTATACTGTTAAAAACTAGTGTGCCTGACGGAATAACCAAATAATCATGTGTACCTCATATTGATATACAAGGACAAATTTTTAACGGTAGAAATTGATGAAATTTTTAACAGAATGATCGGTTTACTTTTTATTAAATGTATGTAGAGAGGGAAATACAATTCGACTCTAGTACATGAACCTCTATAATACTTTTATTGATCGACTCAATGATAAAATTAAAATATTAAAAAAAATTAAATTACATATTGGATATTAATTTATGGGTTCTCTTCTAACTTATTTTGATAAAATTTTATCATAATTGTAACTTTAGAATGACTTTCAAAGTCTTTGTTGGCTCATAATATTTTCTTCAAAAAGGAGACATGGAATTTCTCATATATTTCCACAAAAAGATTTGCTTATATTTTAAGCAATTTAAGCAAGAATTTTAAAAGTGGAAAATATTAGACCATGATTTGCACAGTTCACGTATTTTTACATTGATTATAATTTTTATATTAATTAAATTAAAAATTAATCCGCATTAGCACTTAATTTATTCATTCTCACAAACAAAGTCAAATTTTTAATCCACTAACACAAACAAAAGTAAAGTGATTAAATAATTAATTAGCTCATGCTCCATTAATGGGGTTGGTGATTAGAAAAAAAGAAATTCTAGAAGTCTACTTTAATCACTATATAAAGAAGGATTGAGCAGAGAAATGGTGAAAACAGACCCAACATATAAAAAGTCATCCATGGCTAAACTTTCAGAAAACACCCTAGCTGCCCACTTCATCTTCACCATTTTCATCGTTTCAGCTTTAGCTGAAAACGGCAGTAGCTTCGCGAGAACCATGGACAAGAAGGTGTTGGGGATGAAGAAGGAAAAGCTCAGCCACTTTAGGCTATACTGGCACGACATTGTTGGCGGGAAAAACGCGACGGCGGTTCCGGTGGTTTTCCCATCGAGGAATTCAACGACGGCGTTCGGTATGATCAGTGTAATAGACGATCCTTTAACGATGGGACCTGAATTAAGTTCGAAAATGGTGGGAAGAGCACAAGGGTTTTACTCGGCGGCGTCACAACAAGAAGTAGGATTGTTGATGGCGATGAATTTTGCTTTTATGGAAGGGAAATATAATGGGAGTACGATAACGATATTGGGGAGGAACACGGTGTTTTCAAAGGTGAGGGAAATGCCGGTGATCGGCGGTAGTGGACTATTTAGGTTTGCTAGAGGGTATGTTGAAGCTAGAACGCATCTTTTTGATCCTGCTACTGGTGATGCTGTGGTTCAGTATGATTGTTATGTTATGCATTATTGATTTAATTATGGTTTGGTTTTCAACAATTATACTTTGTTAGCTGTTTTTGTATGATTAATGTTATTAAAATATGGAGTTGTGGGTATATTGATTTTCCAGATTTTTGTCGTATGAATTGAATGGTCTGTGTATGGATGACAGCTACCCAGATTTTACGTTCAATAAGTCAAGACAAAGATTGTTGAATTCTGACATGTGAAGATCCAATGTTTTATGTTTTGTAATTGAAATTTTATACATTTTTGTCCTAAAATCATTTCATCATCCGAAAGACCAGCCGAGTAGGATACGAGCGAGTAAACGTACCAAGTCTTAGTTCAATCGGTATCTTATTCAAATATGTTAAAATACATTTTTATCTTATTTATAGGTTAAGAGGGATTAGATTGCTTAAAGAAAAAAGGATATTAGTAAATATCATGGAGTCAAAATTCCGACTCTACTAATTAAACGTACCAAGTCTTACTTCAATTGGTATCTTAATGTAAGAGGATGTAAATTTAAGTATGTTAAAACACATTTTTATCTTATTTTATTTAAATATAAAATATATATATGGATTTTTTATTATATTTTTACCTTTTTAATAGTTATATAGTGGAGTGAGGTCGGGCAAGCAAAACAATTATCATAACTGCTCCATACTCACTGTCCAAATGAAAAAATTCACCTCGTCCCTCGCCGCATTCAACGTTGTTTGAGTTGAATTGAACCAACTAATTCGGACTAGTTGAAATGGAGAACCGGTGCGAACCGGTTGAATCAAAATTTTAAATTTTTAATATTTTTTATCAATTTGGTTGAACCGATCGAACTAACGAATGGGTGATTTGACCAGTTCAAGTACTAATCCAATTTAAAAAAATTATTGTATCTAATTTTTAAAAAATATAAAAAATAAAAAAAAAGCCCTTCGGAACGGATGAATTTGGAACCTATCGAGTGGTTTGGACACAATTTACTTATGGCAATCAAATATGGTATATAGGGTGAGAGTCTCCCATGAAGTCTTTATTAGAACTTATTTGTCATATGGACATCATTAACTAAATAAAGCCCATCAATAGGCCATATAACAACCTTTGATGTTTCGAAAAACCCCATCAACGATCACCTTTAGCTTTTGCAACAAAAAAACAAAGCAAACAAGAACATCATATTGCCCAACACAAGCAATTTTGAAGCCATCCGCCTAAAATCACTATGGAGAGGTCATGGCTATCACCTAGAGGTGAATTCAGAAACTATTTTTGGAGGACCGAAATTAAGGTATGTATTTTTATGATAATTAAAATGTAATTCCATCATTATATTAGCCTATATATTTATGACTTTTAAAGAATTAAATTAAAATTTCATATTTTAAGAGGTTAAAGTACAATTTAACTATTTACTAACTTATAATTTTATAAAATATAAAGAGAGAAAACTATTTTTTTTCCCATTTTAAGGAGAGCCTTAGCCGTTGCTAGCCCCTTTTAGTGTTGCCCCTGCTACCACCCATCCACCATAGAAGCTCGTCTCTGCCGCCATGGAGGAATAGTAATGTGAAAGAGCAACACATAAAAAATAAAGAAAAAGAGAAAGGGGACTATAACATGGTGAGGATCCTCCAGGTGGGGAGAAGGTCACGACAATCGATTTTATTGTCGATCGCGCAGGTGTCATATTAAAAGGGAGGAAACCAATAAAAACTTAAGCATTAATAAAATATAAGTAGGGTTTAGATGATAACAAAGGTTCATTGAGTCATATCTAAAAAAAAAGGTAAACTATCAAAATAGTCACTTTTGTTTGCCTTAGGTTACATTTTAGTCACTTATGTTTGAAATGTTACGTTTTAGTCACTTACGTTATCGTGTTGTAACATTTTAGTCACTGAGTCGTTAATTGTCGACAATGGTGTAACGGTAAGTTGATGTGGCACGTTAAATCATCATTTTAAACGAAAATTTTAGGTTAAATTCTACAATTAGTCCCTATATTTTTTCATTTTCAACAATTTAAAATTTTTCTTTTATGTTCTTCTAACTTTTTTTTCCATTCTCTTATGCTTCTCCCTCTATTTTCCTCCCTTCTTCATTTCTTTTAACATAGTTTTTCTATGATTTCCATTTGTAACTAGTCCACAAGCTCGCCTCACTCGAAAAAAATTAAATTGTTCAGAAAAATAAAACATAGAAAAACTACGTTGAAAGAAATGGAGAAGGGAGAAGCATAAGAGAATGGAAAAGAAAGAAAGTTAAAAAAATAAAAGAAAAAAATTAAATTGCTCCAAACGAAAAAATATGGGGACCGATTGTATAAATTAACCTAAAATTTTTGTTTGACATGATGATTTAACGTGCCACATCAGTTTACTGTTACACCGTTAACAGAAACTAACGGCTCAGTGACTAAAATGTTACAACGTGATAACATAAGTGACTAAAACGTAACATTTCAAACATAAGTGACTAAAATGTAACCTGAGCCAAACAAAAGTGACTATTTTGGTAGTTTACCCAAAAAGAAATATGAGAGAGAAAGCTTCGAGTAACTTTTAAGTTATTTTAGTCTTTTAGAGCTGAAATTATTCTATGCCCAATGATAACTAAAAATAGAACAATATTAAAATTTCACTTTTTAATCACTAAGCAAAATAAGAGCTATTTGATAAATTGCAAAATCTAAGGGAAATCTTTGAGTAACTTTTAAGTTTTAGTCTTTTAGAACTTAAATTATTTTGTATTGGATAACTTACAATCGAATGGTCTTAGTTTTTAAGCATTAATAAGATGAGTATTTTTTTTTTAAATAATCTTATTATAGGTTCTAATTATATCATGCGATAATGTGCTTTAGCGCACTCAAACCAACACCCTCATGTCAATTGAGCTAAGACTCAATCAGTAAAATAAGCATTATTTGTTACATTGTTAATAGATTAAAAAAATCATAAATAGAGTTTAAATGATAACAAATGTCCTTTGAGTTATATTTAAAATTTTAAAAGATAAATAACTAGACGCTTGTCATCATCTTAACTATACTTGTGATTTTTTTTTTCACCGGCACTCTACTTAATAATAATCGATAGCAAAACTATCTATTTTTAACCTATAAAATTATTATTATACATATATCCATATTTAATATATTTTTAATAAAAGAGTTAAATGTGCGCTTGGTTGGGTGGAAAAGTGAAGGGATGGAGGAGGGAGTGAAAAAGTGAAGAAAATAAATTTTGAGCATGCTTGGTTAAAAAAAAAAGAAAGAGGGATGACAATTTTTCATCCTAATGCATAAAAATGAGAGAAATGCACGCGTTAGTTCAAATTTGTACAATTTTCAAATATTTTATTTTCTTTCCTTCCATTTTTCAACTCTACCTAATAATGGATGGAAAATAATTATTATTTTTATTTTTCTATCTCTCCTACCAAATACACTTATGGAAAAAAATTATGTTTCCCATTCTTCTAGCTTTGTACTCTTCCAATTTTCCATCTTTTCAATTTTCTTTCCACTCTACCAAACAAAGAAAACTAGAGGAGAAAGAGTACATTGGCCTCTTGTCTTAATGTCTAGAGGCTTATAAGGGAGCGTCTTTGATCATTTTGAATGTGCCATATGTCATTTATGTATTTGTTTCAATTTTTTTGAGATTTAGTCAATCTATTGATGTATTGTTATCACAGGTATGGGTTATTATGTCGAAATAACGAGTATATGTGACTTGTAAGTGGTAGATACTTTGTCCATGATAAGGATGTGGTCCCAATGATATGGGACCATGAGACCTTTGACTCGTGAGATCTTGAACTTGCAGTTATCTTTACCTCATGATATTGAATCGTGAATTTAGTAAAATATAATAAATAGATAAAGTTTTGAAAACATATGTTGAAATTGAGTTATCAACATATTAAATAAATAGCTCTTCACCCTCATAGATCCTCCTATCTTGCCATTTGTATTTTATTTTAACAAGAACTTTGGTCATATATCTTTAACTGACTATAGTTGAGGTATCGGTTCAAAGGTAAAAGATTGATTCACCCGTAAACCGGACTAAAAAATGGGTGAAATCGGATCGGTGTTCATAAATTTTTTAATGACCATTGGATCAGTGGTCGGATGCCGTTTGTTTTGTAACATATCTACTGCCCTGAAAGCGAAAGGCCATAGCAAACCCAATGCTCTTCCATTCGCTACATTGACACACAATATCATCCCCATTTCGCTGTGGGTCTGCTTCCCATTCCCAAATCCCATCATCTTCTTCCTATTGATTCACTCAAGATCCAGAGCTGCCACAAAATTTCACCAAAAAAATCATCTCTTTCAGACATCCCCAAAAATCCCAAATCGAGAAATGTTACTCTCTCTTGTTCAAAGCAGCTTCCTTTCACCTTCAACACCCCTCTGCAAATTCCATTCCAACTTGAACCCACTAAAACCCTCTTTTTTACTTCCCAAATCCCTTTCCCATAAAAAGTCGCTGTGTTTGTCACCAAAGTATGCCACTGCTATTCGTGCTTCCATGATTGAAGCTCCAGTGCTTTGGGCTGGTCGGCTTTGTATTTATTATGCTCTTTTGAAGTCTGGGTTAGCTGGATCTCAGGCTAACCCACTTGTTTCAGGTTATACATATTTTTATCAAGATTGAATTTTTCGTTGTTTTTTGAAATAGTGATTTTAACTTTTTTGGTTTCATTGTTTAGGGTTGGAGGAGAATGGTGATAGTGTTGGCGAATCTGGTGATTTGGGTTTCTCTAAGTGGTTGGACAATATACGAGGGAAACCAGGTTAATTAATCATCACTTACTTTCACTACTTGTTCTTCATTTGTTCTTATTCTAGCTTACTGATAAGATTTTGGGTTAATTGTTTGATTGCCTTCACATTTTTTGAGATATGTAAGTTCAATGAAAGATATAAAATCCCATCCCAAGATTTGAACTTGATATCTTCAAGATGACGTCTTGAGCTCTACTAACCTTAGGAGTGTTACCTATGGGGTTTGGTCAACCATTTGAATTAATATAACTCATTGTTAACACATTTATTCATCAATGCACCAAGTCTTTCTCACCTTGTTGCTATAGAGATGCTTAGTGTTAAGATACATCGCAGTCTTAGAGAAAGAACTCACTCTGAACCCTACAGATGACATTGTGGAGATGGCATTGTTGAGATAGGCAACCATGAACCGGTAAAAGGATCATAGAGGCCCCTATACTAGGAGTTAGATTACATTTTGCCCCCTCTACCAAAAGAATGGGAATACCAATCTCTTTACTTTAAATCAAAGAGCAAACTGATCTTTCTCTAAAAGGTTTCATCCAGTTCTGCTGAAAAAAATTGGTCGCTTGTACATCAGCATAAGGTACATGCGGCAATGTGTCACTTTCTAGTTATTCTCTTAGCTGCGTCAATTTTAGCCAGTACAAATGAATGGAATTTTTAATAAAAAGGACCAATTTGCCCTTTGATTTAAACTATAGAGACTAATAGTAGAGGGGGCAAAATGCAATTTGACCCCTAGTATAGGGGCTTCCATGGTACTTTTACCACCATGAACCCGGGAGATGCTTAGTGTTTGGTGTAGTTTCTTTTTCTTTATTTTTTATGGTCAATCAGACATAAAGGTAAAGGAGAGGCTTAGTCATTTCAATTTAGTTTACAAACCTGTGGAAAAGGCTTTATTTGGCATTGGTGTCTTGTTGTTTCAATGTGCATTGCTAATGAGAAGTTGCAGAACATTTATTGTTGAGCTAAAACAGCTAACTAAACAAGCCTTGTAGCCATTATATGTTGGATTATATTAAACCTCTTGTGGCTGATTGGAGAATCGTTTATGGCTAATAGATGCTTTTTTATTTTAAAATATTAGAATTTCTTTGCATTTCTTAAGAGGTTTCCAATTCCATGCTTTATTGATGGTCTCATGTTGCAACTTGTAAATTCTTGATGGAAGAAGCAAATCTTCTAAATATCATACAGCTTGGAACTATTGGACCTCTAAGTCTATGGGAGTTTTTATTGCATAGATTTTTTTTTAAACACGTAACTTTGTTGTTCTTTTACTCTGCTCCATGGATGAAATGGTTGACTCGTAAGTTGTGTTGTTTATAGCTTAGCTCCACTCCACTCTGGACTTTAAGCAACGAACATTCTCGGAAAGGATGAACTTAATAGTTGGTGAGAGGAGCAACATAAAGCTGAATAGGATTTACTTTTCATGTCTTTCCATGTTGCATAGGAAATACTGAACATTAATTAATCGGTCAATGAGCACGATAATTTTGGGATATAGTCCAAGTGTAATACGGCATTCTTAAGGCCTCGTTTAGCATTTCCGTTGGCAAACTTCTTTCATAGCAATACCAAACACTTAAAATTTTTTAAACCACATTTTCTGGCCCTAACTTTTTCTAACCGAACTTTTTTCAACAACAATGCTAAACTAGCTCAAGATTCAATGCCATGCATTGCGTTTCTTGCAAGGAATAATTAGCTTTTGCTATGGTTGTAGACAAGGAAGCAGCTGACAAAAGAAAGCTGGTCAGCAAATGGCATCCGACCACGAAAGGTACACTTAAAAGGAACTACAGGGTACCTTCCAAATCCGAAGGCCGACGACTACTTAAAGCAGTGGCGTCTCTTCTGTCAGACGATGATCATTTTACTGATGCCACCTCCCACAAGGTAATATAAAAGTGTGGAACAAGAGATCTAGTAGTACCCGTTTTCCGTTACTTCGTTAGAACCATTGTATTTGTTTACAGGGTTGCCAGATAAGGAGGGAGAGTGCTCATGGTGAAAGTGTATGCTGCAACAATGTTAGAGCTTTGTTTGACGAGCTTCCGACTCCTCACCTTACAGTCGAAATTACGCCTTTTCCTGCTGGACCTCTCACTGAAATAGATTACATCAAGGCTGAGAAATTGGAAAGGGTTCTAAGGTCTGGACCTTCTGTTTAAAATTGTAATCTCTGTAATATGTACATATTAGAACTACCAACAGGAACTGATGATGCTCGCTTTTGTTTTTTGGTACTTCACAACTTGACAATGAGGAAATGAAAAAAAAAAACAGAAGCAATGCAATGAATTTTGAAAGGCATTGTTTGGTAATCGAATCTCGAAGTCTTGTTTATATATGATCATCAATTTTGAGTTAACAAAAAAGTATAACTATGGAGGAGAGAAGTTTTTGAAGTATTGTCGATTGGGCAGTCAATCAAACGTTTTGTTTTGACTCGATTGAGAATCCAAACCTGAGGTGGGGTTTGCTTACCAAGGGATGTGGGCGTCGTGTGCCTAGTAGGGTTAACTATATCGTATAGGTTAGAGGTTCAAAGTCTACAAGGCATGCATGCAACACATACGTTCCGTAGTAGGTGGTCATGCGTAAATCCAAGGAGTAGGTGGTTATGTGTAAATCTAACGAGGTTCTCTTACTCTGCAAACCTTACCTCAAGTTCAGGTTCTCCACAAAGTTGGAGATAAAATCATGACCCAACTTAAGCACAACATCAACCATTGTTAAGAGGTTCAGACAACTGTTCGATGGATGATATTTTGAAGATTTCTTCGCACCTCCTTAACTATAATTCATTTCAATACCAGTATTTTGCCATTACATAACAATTCATCTCAACATGTTTATGAAAACATTATCACAAATGGCAAAACATGGATCCAAATTCCCCCTTTTTCATTACTTGATCAGCACCATAACTACATTAACAGAAAAAAAGATAATAAAAAAAATACACATGAAAGACACAAACAAAGAGAAACAAAACATTGAAGAAAAACATTAACCTAAAACTGAATAAAATTTTATTCAATGATTAACCATAAGATCACCACCACCTTTCTTCCTGTTACTACTCCAATCTGGATTATTATTCTTAAAAATCCACTTCCACCCTTTAAAACTTTTCCTACTCCTTTTAATCCCTCTTTCATCCACACTAACCCTACATGAACCACCACCACCAAACATACTACCCCCATCACTTACAAACCCATTTTGGACTGATTTTGAACCACCAGGTTCAACAGGGGTATCATATGATGGAAACTCAAATTTCAAGTCAATGAAGGCTGAATCATCCCCACCAGTGAAATAGGTTTCTTTAAGTGAAAACACACGCCTGTTTGCTGTACTGAAACCAGTTTCATGGTCCAAGAACACACCACCAGCTTTTCTCAGTGCTTTGATATCAGTAGCAACATCGGATTCCACGAAAGCACTGTCTCTTTTATCACTGTCGAACCCACTTTTCCTCGGTTCAGGCTCACTAAACCCACTTTTTCTGTCGGGATCCATGCCCAACAGACCACCGTTCACGCTCGAACTCCTCGCCGCCGATATGGAAGAGCTCCTCGCCGCTGAAAAGTTCATCGACCCATCATCCGATCCAAAGAACCCACCACCATTACCACCCCTAAAACTACACAACGATCTAGACCTTGATACCCCGTTGTTATAATCAACACTCTTAACATTCCCACCATTGTATTTCTCTCTTTTTTTCCTAAACAATCTCCCTAATCTCCATAATCCATTTTTTCTTTTGATCTCAACACAGCTACTGTTACTTCTTTTAAGAATAAAATTACCATCTTCACCTTTATCTTCACCACCACCATTGATTTTCCCCTTCAAAAGTTGGTCTTTGCTTTCATTCTCTATTAAGAACGAAACACGACCAACGCTGCCTACTTCACCAGTACATGAAATACGAGGATAAGAAGAGATTTCAGAACATGAACATGAGGACAATCGTTGTTCACCGCAATCAGAACAAACCAATTTCACTAAGCGATCTTTAAGACAATAAGCACATATCCCATTCGAAGACAATTGTGGGTGTTTCTTACAAACAAAATCTGATGATGATGATGAACCGTTATATACTTCCACAGCTTTGCCTCTATCTTTCATGGCTTATAATAAAGATCAAAACCTGAGCTTTCAAAAAAAAAACAGAAATTTGGGTTAAAATTTAAAAACTTGAAAGGAGAGACGCAGAAAAGAAAAAAGGGTGTAAGAATTTGAAGCATGCAAGGTAGGTAGATGAAATTGAAAAAGGCAAAAAGGACATGGAAGAAAGCGTTAGCTTTACGTTTTTTTTGAGAAAAGAAACAGTGATGTGAGCAGAGAAAAGTAGTGTGTGAACCTGCACTAGTTTGGTATAATTGTGTAGGGAATGTGACTGCAATTAGCAATGTATTCGAGTGAGTGAAGCAGTGTGAAACAATATATCTACTGAAAGCTTCCACTAATATATATATATACATATATATATATTCTGCATGCAAAATTGTATCCTTTCACTGCAACTTGTTATGTCATACTGTGTGGTACTTCAACTTTGATCGTAGGGTGCAAAACTGCAAATCCCATCAATCTGTTTTTCGTCAACTTTTTTTGCTGAGATTTTCCTTCACTTTTTACTTCTCTGTGTCTTTGAGTGTTTGACTTTTCTCAACAATTCCTGTTTGGACATCACATACTAATTTGATAAAAGTAAAATTTTAATTTATAATTTTAAGTTCTAAAACATTAATTATTATTTAAAAAATTAAATAAAATCAAATCCTTCTATGTTAGTCTCGTAAAATATTTGTTTAATACTATTACTAATGAAATTAATTAACAAGAAAAATAAATATTTTTATGTAATTTTATGGGTAAATTACAAAAATAATCACTCTTGTTTGCCTCATATTATATTTTAGTTACTTATTTTTAAAATATTACGTTTTATTCATTTACGTTATCGTTTTGTTACGAAATAATCACTATACCGTTAATCACTAGAACTAGAGTTAATCGTCGTACAACTTGATCGGACTAAAAATCATAATATATTCAATCTTAGATCAGAATAAATCTATACAGGATTTATATAAAATGAGTCTCAAAACTATATGATCTTAACGTAAAAAAGGTAACACCCAAAAATCTAAGATAATTAAGTGACCAAAAAAATAAAATTGAATAGTTGAGTGACTATTTTATAATTTTTCATAATTGGGTGTTAAAAAATTTTAATATAGTTGAGTGGTGAGGACAATGTGGTTAAGGTTTATAGGTAAATTATATGTGAATAATTACATTGATATATTTGATTAATTTATACAAAAAAAAATATTTAAATTACAAACGACAAAAAACACTTAAAAAAGGAAATAAAGTGCTATGTGTTTTGGGATGAAATTAGAGGGTCAAACCTGAAAAGATTTAAAGTTGTGTTTGTGTGTTCGTATTAAATTGTCAACATTCATTTGCAATGTAGCCATGGTTCATGCATGAGAGTTGAGACACGTATTATTATTACATCATTTTCTTTCGAAGATCTTCAGTAATTTGTCCCCACCATCGACTTTGGACATGGAGGCTTAAATTCTTTGGCATTTTTCTTTTAGAATTTTGTGTTGGGATAGGTGATAAAAAAATATTTAATTTGATACATATGTATCGAATTGAGTAGTAAAGTGTTTAATGTTTTTCTTATGTAAAATCTCGAATTTGGCTCGATTTTAAAAATTAAACGAGGTCACATGTGATTAGTTGATGCTAGAAGATTTAAAAATTAAACGAGATCACATGTGATCACACCAATTCTTAACAGTAAAAGATGAATGAAATTTTTTAATGGAAATGACTAATTTACTCTTCAATCTAATGCACATAGACTATTCTGAATAAAAGAGATAAAATACAATTAACTCCTAATATAAAGACATCCATAATACTTCTACCAGATAATAAGAATATGAGATACATATTATCAAATAAATGGGGTCATCAATCATATATATATAATATGAAATTTTATGACATTTTATGGGGTACAATTTATGACATCTTATTAAGGATATATATTAAAGGTTTGTTTGAATATGATAAATTTTAATCATAGCTGTTCTTTTTAAAATAATGTTTAGAATTATTCATAGTCTCTCCTAAACTTATAATTAAGAAGATAATACGCTTCAGCACGCACGAACTCATATCCTCTTACATTGATAATAATAATCATACCAATTGAACTATGCTATAGAAGTTATATTACATGAACGGACCTAGGGGTTGAAGTGGCATAGGCTCCCCCTATAGCATTTACATTAAAAGACATTATTTTCATATTTAGTGGGAATTTTTTTTAAATCATCTTAATATTTTTTTGTGATTCATTTATTATAATTAATTATATGATAATTGTACTAAAAAAAAGTTAATACGATGATGAATTTTGCTTCAAAATATAATTTTGATTTTAAAATTCATTTAATGAAATTTGATGTTTAGAAAATGGAAATTAATGACTTTTCATTTAGAAAAAAATAAAAATAAAAATAAAAAGAGAGAAGAAATTGAGGGTGGTCCATGAAAGCATCATCAAAGTCTAAAAAACAAGAATGATTAAAAGATGTAAGTAATTAAGACATTAGATGTGTCACGTTTCATCAACTACAAGTGTCTGTCCTTGTTAACGTGTCGTGCTTAACCACCCTTTCTCTTCCTATTGTCTTTTCATCACTCCATCAATCTCTAATATTACAAACTTAGTGATTCGACTTTCCATGTTTTTGGTAAAGTTTTGAGGTTTTGAGGTTTTGATTTTTAAATATTTAAGTTGGAGTTTTGTTATATATATATAATTGTTTGAATTAGATCGGATTGATAGGTATAATCGATTGATTTGGGTAAAAAACCAATTGAATTGGTTTTTTATTTTTATTAATTTTTTAAGGGTAAATTATATTAGTAGTCACCAACTGTGTGTGTGTTTTTTTTTATCATTCAACTATGAAAAGTTACAAAATGATGCTCAACTATTCAATTTTATCTTTTATATCACTAGTTGGCTAACCTAAAAATAGAAACACTAAAAAATCCAAAGTAATTGGATGGCCAAAAAAGATAAAATTGAATAGTTGAGTGGTCATTTTATAATTTTTCATAGTTGGGTGACCAAAAAATGAACTTTACTAATAGCTGGGTGACTACTAATGTAGTTTACTCTTTTTTTTTAATGATTTATTTAATTGAACCAAATGGACCGATTGGATCAACGAATCAATGATTTGATGGCTCAACCACCAGTTCACTTCTAAAAACTTTGTTATATGTAATTGTCATTAGTTGATTAAAGGTGCTCATGAGTTGGGCTGGGTATCTAGACAAAATTTTCAAGCTCAAACCCAACTTGACCTGAAAAATGGACTTGTTTTTTTGTCTAAACTCGTCCCAATATAAGAAAGGTAAACCTGAGCCTGACCTAACCGGTCCATATTTGTTTTTTTAGATTATCTTTATTTTAAAATATTTTAAAAAATATAATGCACTAAAAAATGTTAAAATAATAATTTTATAAGACATTAAAAATACATTAAAAAGTATTTATATTAAAAACTACTACCATAAATATAATAAATATTTTATTGTATTAAATATATTTTTTTAAATTTTATATTTTAGATTGGGTTAGTTGGCTAAGTTTTTTTTTTTTTTAGATTTTGGGTAAGGGGTTTAGTTGTTATTGGGTTAGTGATTTAATATAAATATAAATATAAATATATATAATTATTTTTTAACATGTATAATTAATATAACATTTTTTATAACATAATATATTTAGGTCAAATCAGATCAGGCTGAGGCAATATTTTTTGCCCAAGGCTTGGCCCATATAGAAAACGGGCTTTAAATTTTACCCAAACCCATTTTCTATGCCACGTATTTTGTCAAATCCCTCCCATTTTCGGATGGGCTTTCGGGCTTGAATAGGTGGTCTGACCCATTAGCAGGTTTATTGTTGGCCTTGAGCTTCACCGTTCTCAATCATCATGGGTGGTTGATTGGATTAGACACGAAACAATGAGGTAGGTAGAGTCGTGGCCCCCTTGGTCAAATGAAAAATCTTATTAGTAATCTCTTTTAAGTATTAATCATTCAATTTAAATCTTTTAGTCATTTGAATCAAAGAATAAAAATATATATTTTTGACCCTCCTAAAAATTAATTATATTATCTAAATCCTTTTAAAATAAAATTTTAACTTCAACCTTCTAAATATTTATGGAGTATTTGGTAAACAGAGTTTTGGGGTTTTTTTAGTTGATTTGGATACAAATAGAAGATTGGGTTGTCAAACTCTCTAATTATAGTGTTTGGTGAATGAAGATTTGCAAGAGCTTGTTGAGCTAAAACCTCCAAAACAAAAAACGTTGGGATGAACAACTTTTTTCAACAACTGATTGGGAATGAGACATGTAAAATGACATATTTGATCATGCTTGTTCAAAAATTACTCCATTTGTCAGATGCTCTTAAACCTAATAGGGGTGCCAAGATATCAGTAACCTCCATTCTCTCATTTTCAATTTCACTCCCAAACTCCAAAGTAAATCTCAAAAAAAAAAATCCACTGTGAATCTAAAAAAATCAACATTGCCACGAGAAATTTTTAGTCGAGCCCATTCATCTTTGAATATTTATGTACTCTTAATTTATTTTCAATTTACTTGTGTAAAATGATTTTTTATGCAACTTTATATTAATTGAAATATGCTACTTGATAAATTTATTCAATTTGTGACATAATTATCACTAATTTCCGTACTAAGAACATGACATGATTATCACTAAGAATATATAATTTACAATTATATTGATACACTATTAATATTTATCAATTTTCATAAGGTTAATATTTGCAAATAAGGAACTTAAGAAATAAATTTATTTAAATTAGATTTTCATAATGGATGCCTTAATTTATTGGTAATAGTATTTTATTTCAATAATTTCACCAAATAAAGATTAAAATATTATAAACAAATAAATACTTGACAATAAAATGTGTCATGCCTTTATTTGTCATTTTACACATATAAATTTTTCGCTATCAGCTAAGTTTTACTAAACACTTTTAAATAAAGAGTTAATAGAATCAATTGGTCAAATTAATTAACAGAATCAGTTGGTCAAACCAACCACTGCAATCATCAATCAGCTATTAGCCAACTGCCAAACAGGGCCTTAGAATTTTTGGGTCAAACAGGGCAATAGAGCAACCCACTTAAGTGTTGTTGTCCTCAATGATGATTGTTGTGTGACTCGATTCTAGTAAAATATTTATTTATTTTGAGTAGTAGGAGTGAGATAATTTTTAAAAAAAACGAATATAGAATAGTTTTAATATTTGCTTTTCACACTTTATATTTTAAAAGTATTATTTTACTTGTCTGTAACTTTTAAAAAGATAAATAAAATTATATTAATATATTTAAGTGAGATATTTATAAATTTATGTTTCAAATCTATATATCAAATGCAAAATATATTAGTCAAAAATATAAAAAATTAGTCACCAAAAAAATCATTATAACAACTCTGTTGTGTGTACACCAAGTCATGCTCTAATTAAAATGGATTTCTTTTGGCTAACTACTTTGACTTTGATTAAATGATGTTTGGATGATGAAATTTTTGAAAGGTTATTTTTATAAATCATTGATGAATAAATGCTTTTGAATTGGTTTAATTGGATGAATTCACGATTTAATTAATTTAATTATAATTTTAAATTTTAAAAGGATTGAATTGATGCTATTTTTATTTTTTATTTTTTTATTTTATGAATTTTTAAAATTTATAATTGTTGAACTGATTATTCAACCGATTAAATCGAGAACCCGATGGTCTAACCAATTTGATAATTGTAATTTGTTTTACTTAAATATTGACTTAATGGCAAGATTGGTTCAAATCCCACCCTCTTTGGGTTATCTACTTAGATTTTATTCTAGTTTAAGTCTCGGCACAATGAATCCTATCTATATTTATTCTGGTATAGGTTTAGATATATTTTGGGCACCGTAGAAAAATAAGATTAAAATGTGCTATTAGTCTATACTATGCATAAGTTGTGGATCTAGTCTCAATACTTTAATTTGGTGATTTTAGTTTTTATATTTTTTAATTTTGAAATTTTAGTTTTGACTAAAAGGTAACTGTTAAATTCATTAAGTTCTGCTATTTTCAAAATCTTATGCGGCAAGCAAATTATGCATGAAATGTCATGTGTTAGCTTGCTATTTCCGCATATTACTCGCAAAAGGCCAAATAATAGATTTAATGGTTATTGTTTGCGTCAAGATTGAAATTTCAAAATTCGAAAAGTGTAGGAATTAAGAATGATCAAATTGGAGAACATGTAATAAACAACAAGTTTACGCATAGTACAGGGCTAATAGCAAAAGTTAACCAAACGAATTTAATTGCTACCATTGGATTAGTATGGGAATTTTAAATTTTAAGAAGTATAAGAACTAAATTTAGCCAAATCAAAGTATAAGGGCTAAATTAACAACTTACACATTATATAAAGACTAATAATAATTTGACCCAAAAATAAAAAAGAACAAATAAATATAAAAAATTCTACTACTATCCGTGTAATAAATACTAACCCTTAAACTTGGATTTAAATAATTACAAATATGCTAATAAGGTCTTGTCGTTATTGGTTAAGATTGAGGTATTGAGTCTTACTCAGACTTGATAATAGGTCGAGTCACTTGTTTAAGCCTGAAGATTTGCTTGAAAAGTGAGAGGGTTTGGACAAAAATATAGACTCGAAAAATGAGATTGGACAAAAAAAGACCCGCTTTTTAAACGGGTCGTGCCTCAGGTAAGATTTTTTGGCTCGAGCTCGACTTGATCCGAATTTGCCTAAATTTTTTTCATTGTTGTTTACTGTTGTTCACTTCCATTTTGATGTTGTTTTATTGCTATTTTGCTATTATATTACTATTATTTTTTTGTTGTTGCTTGGATATTGTATAACTCTTGTTTGATTATTAATTTTACTATTATTTTAGTGACATATACTTGTTAAGTTGTAACTATCTTAGTGTTATTTAAATATAAAGATTTTTTTTAGTGTGTTTTCAATTTGTTGGAAAACATTTATTGATGTATTATATTTTTAAAATTTATTTTTATATAAAAAATTTAATACGGATGAGCGGAGTCGAGCTTGAGTTTATCATTTTTTATCTGGGTCAGGTTTGGATAAAATTTTAGACTTATTTTTCGGGTCGGGCCTGATCCTAGAAAACAGGCCTAAAATTTTGCATTGGCCTAGCTCTAACCTAGCCCACAATCAGGTCTAGTCCCACCATATGTATCGATGTGTGGGTCTCTACTCTTTAGTCTTACAATGTACATATGTCTATGTGTGAGTTTTTTCGGTTCTTTTCAATTATTCATCTATCACTCTTTGTATTAATTTGATATTATATTATAATTAATCCAACATATATTTCTACTCATAAAAAAAAAGTGTAACTTAAAAAAAAACAAAACCCAATTGAGGTGAACATAGGAGAAGTGTAGGTAGCATAAACATGTCCATGGCGAGACATAATGGGGAGGCGGCACGCTCAACGCATGCTAGCCAGATCCGCATGCATCATTGTAATTGAGACAAATAAACAATTGTTCTAAGTCATGTATCTTTTTATTGTCTCCAAAGATGGTAATAATCATGATGTCTCAACATTGTTCTTTCATTCACTAATGATTTTGTATTCTTGTAGTTGAAGAACTCTATTTTCTCTCATTTTTTATTTATTTTTAAATTTTGTTGAAATTAAAAAAAAAAGGGTTTTGTTAGGCATTGAAACAATAATCATTTTGAGATGTGTCCATAATTAACCACCTTTTTTTCCTGTATAACATGCTTAGGGACCCATCAACCTTAAATAACCCAATTTAACATTGCTTTCACTCACGCTTCGCGTTGAGTTAATTGTTATCGTGAAAATAAACATAACATTGTAACGGACCTTAATCTAATAAAGAATTTTAACAGTGCTAATAACAATTTACATCATTATTTTAATTAGAATAAAATATTTAGACTAACGAGTGACATTATAAAAATTAAGATATCAAAATATATCAAATCTCAAATTTGAGCGGAATATAATAATCATTCTTATAATCTAAAAAGTAGAGCTTTTAACGTTTAAAAGAAAAATTGGTGGAAGCCAACGGGAAAGATATTCAAAAGACATCTTCAAAGTGAAAAAGATTGCACAACATTTTTTTTTATGTTAATTTATTTTTTAAAATTCGTAATTATTCTTTTCAATAATGTTATTTTTTTGGATTGTAACGTGATTGAGTCATGTTACCATTTCCATCATTGGCTGACAGGTGGTAACCAAGTGAGTAGGTAAGCCCGGCTTAGGCCGCCCCTTGGTTGAATGGTCTAATTGCCTTTTCAAGTCCTCTTAAATTTAATATTTTAATTTAATCTCCTTAAACTCTTCCATTAAATGGGAAATTTTCATTTTTGGCCTGTCTGAGAAAATAGTGATTCAATTTTAGTCATTTGAACACAATTCTTTTTTTTTAGCTTTGGCTCCTCCAATTTTTTTAATTTTATCCCGACCCTTCAAAGTAATTGATTGATAGAGGTATCAAAGTGAGTGAATAGTTTTTTATGCCCCATGTCGCTATGTGATTGAGTCACGTTATTGTTGATAATTGATTGAAGGAGATCTAGAATGGAAAAAAAATAGTTTAAGTACCGATTCTAATAAAAAAAAAGTTTAAGTACCAAAATGTGAATGCATGTATAGTTTAACTATCAATTTATCATTTAAGCTTGTAAGTTAATTTTGGGGTAGAGTTTAGTTGGGTTTGAAATGAGTATTGGGTATTTGAATATTAAGTATTGGATTTGTGTATTTTTATTGATTAATTTGGATATAAATATATGTTTAGAATTTATCAATTAAAAATTATGTGATTTATTCTGTTTAAATATTAAAAATTGAAAATTGATTGAATAAACTGTAGAAACCGATTTTATTCAGGCCCTGGTTGATAAATCAAAATTCGTAGAAAATTAATATTTTAGTGATTTAATTTTTTTATGCATGTTCGATAATCTAAAATTAAAATAATTTAATAGTATTTTTTCTACAAAAAATTATAGAAAATAATAAGTAGATATGAGCTACTCATCACTTAATAAAGAATATTTTCAATTATATCAATTTTAATTAATTAATTTTAATATTATATTATTCTATAAAAAATTTACTTTTAAAATTTGATTTTTGCAAATATATATATATATATATATCAAACAATCTTATTATATTTTGTAATTAATTTTAAGTCATATATCAAACAAATTTTATAACTTAAATTCAGTACTTAATTTTTCTAACACTTATTCTTTTAGCATTTTATTTTTCAATTGATTCTATTCAAATCAACTATTAGTCTTATTTACAATACATATTACATTAATAATAATAATAATAATAATAATAATAATAATAATAATAATAATAATGCACATGAAGTGGATCTAATTTTTTTAAATGTTTTTTATATTTTTATTATTTTTAATAATGTTAATAATTTTATATTTTTAATTTTTTAAATATTAAAAAATTAATTAAATTATTAACGTAATATCCATATCACAATCGATGTCAGAGACATTAATTTTGTTAAAATTTTAAAATACATTATACCAACATCTTTTGCAGAACATGTTTTTGAAACCCAAACTATTATTTTATAAAAAAAAAGGAAACTTTTTGAATAAAAATTGTTCTTGAATAAAGACTGTTCCATGGATTGTTTTCAACATAAATGTTGTTTTGTAGTGATTATTTCGTTAAAATAGTTTATCATGAACAATGATTATGCTTAGGATAGCCTACATCCTTCTTACCAAAAACCACAAGCAAAGAACCAGAAATATATATATGGTCTAAGTTTGCACAACAACAGCGAGATGCATAGAACATAACTCTGAATAAAATTAAAAACATCCAACACAATGGACTGAATATCACCATCAACCAATCATCACCAACCCATGAATACAACCAATCAATGCAGCCCAATGAATCATTGAGATTTATCATTCAAGACTTTTTTTTGTTTTTTGCTTCTAATGGAAATGAACACTAAAATTATCTTGCATATTAAGTAGTGTTACCATGAAATATTAGCTTAAACGAATTTGGTCCGAGACTCAGTTTGGAAACCAAACAAAATGGTCTCTCTTCTTTCACTCCGAAGCTACGAATCAGATGCAAGAGCGGAACGTGATGAGGTTCCTATCTGTATTATCCACGACATGGATGACAAGGAGAGAAAGATAAGATTGAAATAAGGAAATCAATCCGAGGGTCACCAGCAACTTCTGCAACCAGCTTACCGGAATGAACCAAATACCACAGGGAAATGAAAACCAGAGGTGTCTAAGCTGTTTAGATAACGGGGATGGCACCTTCACATCTCTATGTTTTTGATAAAATGAGCCAACTATATATTAACTCGAGTCGGACAAACCATGTACACTTCAAAGCTTCTCAAAGATTGCATGCTGCAAAATGATAAAGATCTCCAAAAGACTGGTCCTAAGCCCAAATGAACAAGATTTACAAGTATTTGCTCTCTTCAAAAAATGTAAAGAAATAACTTCATAATTCAATAGCAGAGATCAACAGTGAACCACCTCACCTGCATATGCACCATGGGATAAAAATCCAAGCTGTTCTTCAACTTCAATATCCCAAAAGAGCCCTTGGTTGTCTTCATTGTTTCACTTCTTCGAGTTAATCAAAAAGCGGAACATTCTTAATGTGGATATCGATCCCCTCCCCTGGTGGGTCACCATTGATATCAATCACCATAGCGAGAATAAAAACATCAGGAAAGGTAACAGAAAAAAAATTCATCTTTTTCCACTCAGTAGGTGCTGAACCTCGACTTGTTAAACGAATAAACTTTTGAAATCCGACTACCAAGGCATAAACCAATGCAGGAAAGTTTAACATGGATACGTAAATCATAGTCCCCCTTCTCATGCTTGAAGCACTTGACAGTGAACAATATGACTTCTCAAGCCACTTCGGCCTGCTATACTTGACCATATATTTGTAAATAGTGTCCTGAAATGACCTCTGCCACCGATGTTTTCCCAAAGCTGAGGGTTGCTTTCAACCTGTTTGTCTGGACTGGAAACATCAATGAGACTTATGCTCATATTATTGCGAATGATACAAAGCTTGCCATTGAGAGGGACTAGGCCAGCAGCCTCCAAGACTCTAGAATTCCCTAAATGGAGCTTACTATCAATAAATTTATTCCATGAATCTGTGGCTCCATCATACACCCTAAGCTTGCATCCATCACGGCAATCCAGCGCATAGAGCTGTCCATTTAAAGAGATACTAGGGTTGCGCCAACCAGAAATCATCCCGCCAGTAACAGGAGACCAGGAATTAGATTCAGGATCATATGCTTCACTCATAACCTCACGATGAGACCCAAGACCTTTTACAAACCACTTTCCATCATAAACTACCCCAATGAAAGGTACCATAGCAGTGCTCATATCTTGAACAAAACTCCATCTGTTCTTGTTAGGATCATAAACTTCAGCAGATCGTAAAGTCCTATGAATTCCTTCACATTCTCCACCAGCCACATAAAGGCAATTATTTATCACACAGGAACCAAAGAAATGACGTTTTCGAAGCATATCTGGTGCTCTATGCCACTTGTTTGTCCGAGCACTATAGAAAATAACACGTCTCATTGAACCCCTTTGTCGGTCCTTTCCTCCAAACAAGTACAAGTGGCAACCACTTAGAACAGCACAACCAAAACCAACTGCCTCAGAATACTCCCTTGGAACTGGAGGAAGCGGCTGCCACAGCTGATGCATAGGGTCAAATGCATTCCATGATATCTTACCATCACGATCTCGTTTGAAAACATAAACCCACTCTTCTGTCATTCCAAGACTTTTCCTAAGAGAATAAAAGAAATTCCCAGCCAGAAGGCGATACCATCTCTTACAAACTACACGGAGTTTTCGGTGTTCAGCACGAGGAACTCGAATCAGACATGCAATGGCAAGATCATCAGGAAGTCCAGGGAGAAGAGGTGGCTGGACTCGAGTCCTCTCTCTGCGAGAGTTTTTACTCTTGTGTGCATTGGGATTGATATCAGGCTGAATACAAAGCTTCGACCCTGGGACAAATTTTCTTGCCTCAGCAACTGTCTTCAATCCAGAATCCACTTTACAATAGCATGATACAGAATCAACCTGCAAAAGTTTTCCAGTTAGGAAAGAAACAATGAACATCTGAAAATTACTCTCAAGTGTGTTCAAATCCACGTCTTCCAGGTTGTGTAATAGCAACAACGCCAACCGAGCTAAGACTCAATTGAAAACATATTGATAAATATTGAACCTGAGAATAAGCTAATGATACTGTTTATCAAGAACAAAGCTACAATCTGCATATGCATTTATATCCTTAGAAAACTATGAGGAACCTATACACAGGCTCCGCCATGGTTCTTCCTCAATGATGCAAGTAGCAAATTAGCAGATAAAGAGTATACAAATAAAGCCAGTCAACAAACCGCCAAGCACTATTTCCTTTTAATTAATTTTTTTATTGTATCATCTAACAAACAAATAAATTTTATTAATGTCCAACAAAGTAATACAATAGTTGTAACTAAAGAAAGTTCAATATCACTCAAATTTTAATTCTCTTTCAAGCCAAGCATAATTTCGGACCAAATTCGATTCTCTTTCAAGCAGAAATAAAATAAAAATCTTCAACAAATTCACTCTCAAAAGGCAAAGTTGCAAGTTACAAAAGAAAGTCAAAATGGAAAATCGGTTCCTATTTAAATGTTCATAGATCCCAAATGACCACAAACACACAAGAAATGGTAGTTTGGTTCAAAAAAATTTGATCTTGGAATCAATAGCTAAAGAACAACACAATGATAAAATAGCAGAACTCCCACAATCAGTAAACAGAACAACTAAAACCTTCAAAAAAAATAATAAAATAATAATGAAGAACCCATAGTATAGCACACTAAGCTCTTTCAAAGTCTCAAACTTTGGAATCCCATTTTCTCAATTAACTACAATTCTCAATCTGGGTATTCTTCAAACCAGGTTTTCAACAAATTCATCAGCTGTTTATCTCTAAAATAAACAATAAGTTTCACCTAAAAAATGGGGGGGGGGAGAAGGTGAGGTTTTGGAACTTACCAATGGAGCTTGAACTCGAAACCCTCTAAGAGCATTAGATGACTGTTGAGAAATAGATTGGTCCATGCTTTAAAACCTAAGATTTCATAGAGAATAATCAAAATCTATTATAAATCTAACACCTTTAAAGAAACCCAGATCGAAAAATACCCAATTTAAGAGATTTTAATACTCAGATTCTCATCATCTTCTTCTCAACCTTAAAAATTAAATTTTTAGTGATAGTAAGTACAAAAGAAAACCGACTTTACTTGCTTCTTTTGTTTCTTTTCTTGTCATTTTTATTTCCCTCGTACTTCTTTCAATAAAATAGAAACAAATTTTCATTTTTTTAAATAATTTTTCCTCTCTCTGCTATCAAAAATATATATATTTTTTCCCATCTCAAACTCAAAGTCCCAAACATGGCAGGCTAGATCTGTTGCTTTCTGTTAAATGAAATATTTTAAAAATGAAGTTATAATTGAATGGTTAAATTATTAATTTTCGATTTATTAATAATTAAAAAAATTATAAAATATTTTTTGAATTTTGTATTTTTTAAATTTGTAGCAATTCATTAAGAAATCAATTTAATTTTTTTTGTAAGTATCGATATTTCGACCGATCAATTTGATCTAATTTTAATAACACTGGTTAAATTTGTTTTAAGTATAGGATTAGCCATAAAAATTAGTTCAATATCTTAAAAAAGTTTAGATAAAAATATTTGGGCAAAATAAGAAATTTGAAAAAATTTTAATTCAATTAAAATATGGATGAATTTAGACTGAGACTCAAGCTCAACAGGAGCATATTTATTTTTTAATTATGTAATATATTAAAATATCTTATTTGTATATATTATATAGTTTATTTTATATAAAAATTAAATTATAATAATATAAATATTAAAAATATATGTTAAATTGTTTATTTTAAAATTTAATTAAAATATATTAAATTATTAAATATTATAGCCCTAAAATAAATTTAATTTAATCATTTATAAATATGAATGCCTTTGAATAAAATTTAATACCTATATTTATTTTAGACTGAATTAAACTGAATATAAAAATGAGAAATTAAGATTTCATTTAATGTTAGATATTTGTTCAATTAGTAGCATTAAATTTGGGTGAATTTAATTTTAATGTTAAATAATTTTTAGTGTCTTTGAAGTTTGCATGATGTCTTTAATTGTTTACTGTTGTTGGGTCAATCTTTACTTTAAATGGAGCAAGAGATTGAAACTCTGGTTAGATTTTTTTTTCTTAGTAAATTTATATTTTGATTATTTAAGTTTAAAAAGTCATAAAATTATCGTTAAAATATTTAAAAATTTGCATTTAAATCAATCTTACGGTCAATGTAAGAAATTAGTGAAGAAAGTTGTTTAGATTTTGACTCGTAGGTTCATAACGTTCTAAGCTATTTCATGAAAAAAATTGTAAGAGAGGGAAAGAGAGTTTTCGATTGGTGTAAACGGTGCAAACAGAAAAGGTCATGTAGCAACGATTTTAATAGTTTAATGACTTAAATGAAGTTTTCAAATAATTCAGTTGCCATTTTGTAACTTTTTTAAGTTAAGCGACCAAAACGCAAACTTACTAATAGTTTAGTAACCTTGGATGTAGTTTACCCATAGAATGAATTAAAAGGCTAATTAGTTTTCATAAAAAAACCACTTAAGAAATTTTTTTATTTATTAGAATTTTTAAATTTAATTGTTATGTTTTAAAAGAAAATTTATTTCTTTATTTGATCAAACTCAAAAAAATATATTATAAAATATTATTTTTATCACATACTAATTAATATTTCCAAGTAATAAAGTGGGAGAAAATTCTTTTGAAAAACATATAAATTTATTAAGAAGAAAGCCATTTTTCTCTTAAAAAAGGATAGTTTTTAAAATATTTAAATTAAAATTTTAATTTAAGAAATAATTAGACATAAACATCTTTATAAATATCTAATAAATATATGCTTGTACATCTCAAAGACTAACACGCTACAAAAAGATATAAAAAGTTCTCACAAAAAAGACCAATTCTAAGCCCAAATGACTAAGATGTACAAGTATCTGCTTGCTCTCTTCATAAATGTAAAGAAATTACCTCAAAATATCAACAGTGAACCACCTCACCTGCAAATGCACCATGGGATAACATCCAAGCTGTGTTACTCGATATCTCGAAAGCACCCTTGGTCATTGAGTCTGTCACAAGCAAAACATTTTTAATGTTGGATATCAGTCCCCTCCCCCGGTGGGTCACCGTTGATATCAATCACCATTGCAAGAATAAGAACATCATGAAAGGTAACAGAAGAATAAATATTCAGCTTTTCCATTCAGGAGGTGGTGCTGAGCTGAACCACAAAATGTCGGTATACAAAAAAAGATTTGAATAAAAAAATGCAGGAAACTTTAACATGGATAAAAGAACTATAATTCCCCTTTTTCATGCTTGAAGAACCTGACAGTGAACGATATGACTTCTCAAGCTACTTCGGCCTGCTATACTCGACCATATATTTGTAAAGAGAGTCCTGAAATGACCTCTACTGGCAATGTTTTCCCAAAGCTGAGGGTTGCTTTCGACCTGTTTGTCTGGACTGGAAACATCAACGAGACTTACGCTCATGTTATTGCGAATGATACAAAGTTTGCCATTGAGAGGAACTAGGCCAGCAGCTTCCAAAGCCCGAGAACTCCCGAAATGGAGCTTACTATCAATAAATTTATTCCATGAATCTGTGGCTCCATCATACACCCTAAGCTTACATCCATCACGGCAATCCAGGGCATAGAGCTTTCCATTTAAAGAGATACTAGGGTTGCGCCAACCAGAAACCATCCCATTACTAACAGCAGACCAGGAATTAGATTCAGGATCGTATGCTTCGCTCATAACTTCGCGATGAGACCCCAGACCTTTTACAAACCACTTTCCATCGTAAACTACCCCAATGAAAGGTACCATAGCAGTGCTCATATCTTGAACAAAACTCCATCTGTTCTTGTTAGGATCATAAACTTCAGCAGAGCGTAAAGTCCTATGAATTCCATCACATTCTCCGCCAGCCACATAAAGGCGGTTATTTATTACACAGGAACCAAAGAAATGACATTTTCGAAGCATACCTGGTGCTCTGTGCCACTTGTTTGTCCGAGCACTATAGAAAACAACTCGTCTCATTGACCCCCTTAGTGGATCCTTTCCTCCAAACAAGTACAGGTGGAAGCCACTTAGAACGGCACAACCAAAACCAAGTGCCTCAGAGTACTCCCTTGGAACAGGAGGAAGTGGCTGCCATAGCTGATGGATAGGATCGAAGGCATTCCATGATATCTTTCCATCACGATCTCTTTTCAAGACATAAACCCACTCTTCTGCCATTCCAAGACTTTTCCTAAGAGAAAAAAAGAAGTTACCAGCCAAAAGGTGATACCATTTCTTACAAACTAGGCGGAGTTTTCTGTGTTCAGCATGAGGAACTCGAATCAGACATGCAATGGCAAGATCGTCAGGAAGGCCAGGGAGGAGAGGTGGCTGGACTCGACTCCTCTCTTTGCGAGAGCTTTTACTCTTGTGAGCATTGGGATTGATATCAGGCTGGATACAAAGCTTTGATCCCGGGACAAATTTTCTTGCCTCAACAACTGTCTTCAATCCAGAATCCACTTTACAATAGCAAGATACAGAATCAACCTGAAAAAGTTTGTAAATGAACATCAGAATATGATAAAGATGTACAGCAGGAAAATTTTGAGAAACTATTCATATTGGATCCATCATTAATCATTCATTGTGCCTACCTTACTTGCAATTCGTGCACTTATATAGAATGTCAACAAATGGCAGCAAATTTTATCATTTCCTGATGAAACAAAAGCTTTCACATTTTCTCAAGAAAAAACAGAAGTGACCAGTTGATCAACTCCTACCCTGATTATCGGTTTGTTTCTTATGAAAAGCTGTTTAAGATAGCGTGGCATGTGCTAGATGTCCACATTGTGACAAGAGAATTCTACCTAAAGCTTCAGAGGCTGAAGGCAAGTTATGAGTCCACAGGTGTCGTCCAATATGCTATTTAAGTTGACCTACCTTGATGTTAAGATCTTCCTTCAACTAAAAAACAATTAAATTTAACTTCCTATGTTAGGCAGGAGATCAAATTCTTGAGGAACACTCCAATGAATTTACACAAGAGGAAGTACACAGAACAATTTATCAGCCTCAGTCCAGAAATTAAGCATTTAAGTTTCGAACATTTGAGGGCATCACCAAACCTAAAAGCTTGAAATGATAGAGATGGCCAACTAATATATACTAATATGAATCCTTGACATGACCTGTCACAAACAAATGAGGCGGAACATTGCATGTTAGTACCATCTAATGGATTAACATCATAAGTGCTGGAGTCTCTGGATCCCCAAACACAGAATCACCAGATAAAATAGGCTTCGAACATATCAGATAACTATTGGACCTGAGTGCAAGCTAATGGTTTAGAGCCAACAACTCCTTTAGGGTTTCTTTTCGGTACATTGACCTTTAACAAATTATTTTGACTGCTTAGTATAAACACATTGGTTCATTGATAAGATCTGTCGCCTGCATAATTATTTGCTGTGATGAGATAATTAGTAAACAGAATTGCAAGTGAAATGTTCCCTTTTATTGAGAAAAACACATCAATCATGCAATACAATTAACCAAGTCCAAACAAAACTGTTTATCAAGAACGAAGCCACAATCTACCCCTCATAGAAAACTAAGAAGAACCCACAGAGGCTCCTCCATAGTTCTTCCTATATAATGGTAGTAGCAAATTGGAAGATAACTTAAGAGTATATAAATAAAGCCAGGCAACAAAATGCAGAGCACTATCTCTTAAGTAATCACTCTTTAAAATATCAACTAAAAGAAGAAAAAGTATATGAACAATACCAAAGCCAGCATAATTTAGGACCAAATTCCATTCCCTTTCAAGCAGAAACAAAATAAAATCTTCATCAAAATTGAACAGAAAAAAGACTCCAAAGCTTTATATGAAAGGAACATAAAACGCCTAAGCTGCAGGAGTTTAAAATGCAGAATCCAAATACATAGCATAAAATCTGAAAAAGCCGAAGTTGCAAACTACAAAAGAAAACAAAAATAGAAAAATGGTGTTCCTGTTTATGCATTCATAAATCTCAAAATTGCCGCCAAAACAATGGTAGATAACGTTGAACACAAAGAACCCATTTTACAGCACACTAAGCCCCTATCAAATTCTAGAATTTTAGAATCCCAATTTCCCTATTAAGTAACAATTCTCAATCTGGTATCTTCAAATTTTCATTAAAACTAAAACCCTGAAAAGCAAACACCATGGGTATATTCAAATTCATGTTTTCATTGAATTCATCAACAGTGTATCTCATAAAAAATTAAAAGAAATGGAATAAAAAAAAGAAGAAGAAGAAGATAAAGTTGGAGCTTACCAATGGAGCTTGAACTCGAAACCCTCTGAGAGCATTAGATGACTGATGTGAAACAGATTGTTCCATGATTTAAAACCTAAGATTCATGGATAAGAATCAAAACCTACTATAATTTAATTCCTTTTAAGAAACCCCAATCTCATCATCAACTCATCATCCTCAAACCCTTAAAAAAGAATTAAATTTGGCAAAGTCTTTAAAGTCTTAACTGAAGAGTAAACACGCAAGCGGCATAGCTGGTGATGGACCCAATTTCACCAACTAACTTCTTTAAATTTTGGGTTTCCTTCAATTTTTCATTTAATGTTAAGATTTTCTTGAGTGGATTTTAATTTTAATTTTAATGTTAATCAATGACAAAAAGTCTTATTACAAGACAAACAAGTTTGAATGACTTTTCATTGTTTACAATTGTTGAGTCAAAACCAGAGGTGCTCATGGGTTAGGCTGGGTTTAGGCTGAACTCAAAAAAATTTCAGTTCGCATCCTAGGCCTGGGCCCGGCCCGGGATGAAATATAGGCCTGAAATTTTGTCCAGATCCGGCCCGAGAAAAATTCTTTAAGCCCGGCTCAACTCGGTCTATTTTTTTAATAAACACTAAAATTTTATTTTAAAAATAAAAAATAAAAAAAAAGTATTTTAAAAATATTTTAAAAATAAAAAATAAAAAAATAAAAATATTTATTATATATTCGGGCCAGGCCCGGGCCAAAAAAAGTGGTGCCCGAGGCTCGGCCCGTTTTCTAAACGAGTCTTTTTTTTTGCCCAAACTCATATTTCGGGCCTATATTTTTACCCGAACCCTCCCATATTTCGGGCCACGCTTGGCCGCCCCGCCCATAAGCACCCCTAATCAAAATCCACTTTAAAGGGTGGTGTAAGAGGGAGAAATTAAAAATTATTCACCTGAACTACACTAACAATCATTCTGATTATAAGTAAATTTTTATTTTGATCACTTAATTATTAAAAATTACAAAATAGTCGTCTAACTATTTAATTTGATCTTTTTGGCCATCAGCTCGGTAAGGGTAGCAGCTTTTAAAATTGAAATAACACCAATTGTAACTCTCAACATTTACACATTGTGTAATTTAGTCTTTTTTATAGCTTTTCTTTTCTTTGTGACATTGAGAGTTAAGTTTAAACGAATAAGAAAATATGAAGACTATTAATTTGGATTTCTGGGTGTTTCTTTTCTTTTTTTTTCAATCAATTTTAGTTTATAAATTTATTTTTTTTCTTAACTTTTTAAGTAAAAGAGTTACGTAGAAAAAGAAAACTACAAAAAGACTAAATTACGCAATGTGTAAATGTGGAGGGTTAAATTTTGTAGAATCGAAACTAAATTGACACAACGTACAAATGTTGAGCGTTAAAATTACTATTATGTCATTTTTGAAAGTTGTCATTGTTAGCCAGCTAGTGACCAAAAATGACAAAATTTAATAATTAGGTGACCAAAAAAGAAATTTACTAATAGTTGAATGACTATTGCTGTAGTTTACCCATACTTTATATGCAAATAAATACTAAAACTACATATGAATTTTAATAGGAAAAGTATCATGGAGTCTACTGTATTAAAAGTCAGATTGCATTTTATCCTCGTTTCTAAAAAAATGGGTAAATTGGCCATTCTGTTAAAATTTCATTCATTTCTACATTTCAAAATTGATTGTTGTATATTAGCAAGAGGTACATGTGACACGTCACGTGTAACTATCTAATTATTCAGTCAGCCATGTCAACTTTTAACAATATAAATGGACGATTTTTTTTAACAAAAATGATTAGTGTACTCTTTAATACATCATATGAGGACTATTTTGTCATTTTTTAGCAAACGGAGCAAAATACAATCTAACTCACTTCAATGGTACTTATACCGAACTTTGATTTAATTCAATTTTCACATATCAAGTAGCATCCTTTTACGTTTATGTATTACGTAATGCATACACAAACAATTATATTAATGCATATGAAAGTGAATTAAATTTTTAAAATGTGTATTGTTGAATTAAAATCAAATTTTAACATATACATATGAACCACAATCAAAGTTTTATGTATATAATGGTTCCAGTTCAAAGTTACCAAAATTCATGTGTAAATTTGACATTTAGCGTTTTTATAACCGTCAATTAAGAACAAATGAATTTATTTAATTATAATTTTTATTTTAAAGGTAAGCTATATTAGTAGACAACCGACTATGTTTTCTTTTCCTTTTTTGGTCAATCGATTATAAAAAATTACAAAATAGTCATTCAATTTTGTCTTTTTTGGTCACTCGCAATATTGAATTTTGTGGTGTTTTTATTTTTATATTAGACGACCGGTGATCAAAAAAGATAAAATTGAATAGTTCGATGACCATTTTGTAACTTTTTATAGCTGGGTGACTATTTTTTAACTTTTCATAGTCGAGTAACAAAAAAGAAAAAAAAGACTACCATAATTGATTTATTAAAGTAAATTCAATATTTATTTAAAAATAATTTGAAATTTAATATTTTAAATATGTTTATTTTCCTTGACTTGGATTTAGAGTCCACGAAATATGAATGAACACCGACCAATTTCGATGATATCAAAGTATAATGACCAATTTGGTAATTTCATACAAATTATTAAGCTTTGAAATAAGGGATGAAATTCTTAGTTATTTGATAAATGATAAATGGACCGACCTGACACAGAAATAACAATGTACAATTAATACAGAGATTTGGATTGATGGAGACATAATTAAGCTTTGAAACCATATGTAAAATATTCCCAACACTTTCTCTTTTTATTAAATAATTACGAATTGAGTTCTAACTCGGTTGGTATCGATATTGTTATTTATATAGGAAGATGTAGATTCGAGCACGTTGAAGTACATTTATTTCCCTATTTAAGAGTTAAAGAGGGATTACAGATAATTCTAAACAAATATATTAAAATTTTTTAATTATTATCGTTAAAAATATTAAGTAAATTCATTTTGATTTTAATAAAGTGAAAAATATGATATTTCAAAATTTATTAACAAAATTATAATATAGAAAATAATACGAAAATGAATATTAAGTAAATTCATTTTGATTTCAAAAAGTGAAAAATAAATAAATAAAAACTCTCAAAATATATAATTTTATTTTATAATTAACAGTGTTCATGGGTTGATTTGAATCAGCTTACAATCTTATTTTAAAATAGGTTAGGTTCAACTCGACCTCGATTGTTTTATTGTTTTTAAATAATATTTTTATATTAAAATTTATATATCTTTGTAATCAAATTGAAATAAAATATTTTAAGATGTTTTAAATTTAAATTCATATTAAGATGAATTTATTCGAATTAAAAAAAGAGAGTTTATTTTACTTGTGAATGGACTCATTTAAATATTAGGTTATACTTCCAAACCCGAAGATACATTTAAGTTTTGAAAAGGTTTGAATATTTGATTAGGCCTAAAAATAGGTTTAACCAAAAAATTAGGTTAATTTAATACATGGGTCTACCTCGAGTTTTCATATTCAAAGCATAAACTTGGTTTGACCCGTTTTCAAATTTATAATATGTTACTTTATATATATTATGTAATTTATATCATATGTAAAATAAATATCATATATTATAATGTAAATATTAAAAATTACGTTAAGCTAATTAAATTTAAAATTTTAACAAACATATATATAGTAAAATATACATATAATTACTAAATATTAAATAATAATAATGAACCCCAAGTTTTGATTTATTAATCAGATGTTTATCTATCTTAAAAATAGTTTGGGCTTGAAATCGATGTACCAAAACAATATATATATAGATGAACCTAAACATATTTGTATTAGCCGTTTACAAATATGAGTAAATTTGGACAAAATTAAAAACATATATTTCGAGTTAATCAGAGAGTGAGTAATTATATATAATATTGGTATCATATATAAACCTAACTCGAATCTAACCCGACCTAACCCACAAACACTTTTACAATTGTATTTAAAATAATTATCTCTCCTTGAAATTTTAATAATTTTATGTTGAATCAAAATATCCCATGTGGATTGGTTTACAACATTGTCTTCTTAGATTATACATGGAAAATGAAAAGTCATACCAACCATAATAAATTACCCATAGATTTTTTTGTTCATAAAAGGCTTAATATCTTTTTTAGTCCTTGTACTATAGTTAAAATTATCACTCTAATATTTGTACTATTTTTAGTTATAATACAGGTACTGAAAGAGATATTAAGCTTGCGTTAAAACTCTTTTTTGAACAATTTCAAAATAAGTTTTGATTATATATGTTCTTTTTGACACAACGCCTAAAACTAGGCGTAGTCCTTCCCTAACCCATAAATAGAAGGATAATGCGCTTCAACACATTTGAACCCACGTCATCCTGCATTGACAACAATATACATGCTACATGAAATTAAGAACCAATCGACAACTTTCGTTAAAACTTGAAATAAAAAGGAAATCATAAACATTACCATCTCATTTAAATAATACTTTTATTAAACTTAAGTAAATAATTTTTATTTAATTTTTATCTAAACTACTCCTTAATTTTTAACTTTTATTTAAACACAAGTTTATTTAAATAAACCTTTAATAAAAATTAACTATTCATTTAAATATGTTTATTTAAGTATAAAAAAGTGAACGAGACCTTAATATTATTGGTTAAAGTTAAGATCCTACTTTGCGCATTTAAATTCAAGTTTTACTATATATAATTACAATCAATGTTTTCAGAATCGAATTGGTTGTAGAATTGACTATCTATTTGCTAGTCCGACCAATTTGATTAAAACAGTATTAAAAATCTAAAAATAAAAATGTTTAAAAAATACGATTCTACCAAATTCAATATCGTTCTTTGGATTGATACTCAAATTGGTTCCTCATCAACTAACCAATTTACTAATAATTACCTAAATTTGAACCTTGACCATCAAGTATAATATAATGGCTTAATATATAAATTGGTATTTAAGTTTGACTTTTTTTTTAAACGTGATATTTATGTTATTTTTTGATTTGATGTAATATTTGTATTTAACAAAAGTTGTATATTTTAGTACCTAAAGATAACATTGTTAACTTTTAAAGTTTAATTCAAGTTTTAAACTTGATTTGATAAAAATTCATAATTAGCTAATAATATTAACTATTAACTTTCATCAAATCAACCCCAAAATCCAAATTACCTTTGGATAATTAAAAAAAGTCATAATTAAAAAGTTACACCATTAACTTTAGATACCAAAATATATAATTTTTATCAAATATAAATACCATATTGAATAAAAAAAAACAACACAGATACTCGAGTGCCAAATAATATATTAAACCTCGTTTAAAAACGATTATGTCATGAGCCACTTTCATCCAAAAGGAAAATCAATTGCACGAGTGAAAAAAGAAAACATGAATACAATATGTTTTGTCTTATTCACTTCCCTACAAGGTTTCAATAATACCACTACATGTTTATAACATGTGAAACAACATCAATAAAACATGAAAAGCCTCAAAAGTATGAATGACAAACAAGCTCCATATATATTCTCTGCAAGTCCAATCTTAGAGCCCCCAGATTTCATGTTTTCACAATTATACCATTACAGTACAGTACAGTACAGTACAGCTGATAGTAAACAAGATTTAAACCCCCACCAACCACTACCGCCAATAGCGGCAGGGGGAGGAAGAGGTATAAGGTAAGATAGACAATATGTTGCCTCTCTCCCACAACATATTCTACAGCCCCATTGCATTACCTAACAAAACATAAAGGAGTAAGAAGTGACCCCTATTTTTTGGTTAGAATTTCTTCACCAATGCCTACTAACACAATACACACAACTTCGACTCCTTCGACACCTTGTAAAAACCTTCCTAACGTATAAAACGACAATCACTAATGTTGCTAGCAAAATATAAGTAAAACCCAAGAAAGAAAAAATTGTCCCTATGAAAGAAAGGGAAGCTCTGCTACTATTAGACGCTGAAACTAGTAGAAATAAATAAGTGTGTACTCAATCCCATGCACTGGCAACGTTTGCGCCGTAGCCTCCACCATATCCACCTGAATTGTTGTTGCCTCCACTGTAGTAATCTGAACCACCCCTGTTGTAAGATGAATCCCTTCGAAAGTCACGTCCACCAAATCGGCCTCCTCCTCCTCCAGGACGACGATTCCTCCCTCCGAATGAACGAGCTGCATATCGAGTGAGCCAAGCAGGTACCTCTTGATTCGCTTCTTGCATTAGATCTGCTAATGCCTTTGCCATATTAGTATTGTTCTCATTGAAGAAGGCTGTGGCTAAACCAGTTTTGCCTGCACGCCCTGTACGTCCAATTCGATGAACATAGTCATCGATATCATTAGGAAGGTCAAAGTTCACCACGTGTGCAACGTGAGGAATATCAAGACCACGAGCTGCCACATCAGTTGCTACTAGGATTGGGGTAGCACCGGTTTTAAATGACCGTAATGCTTGTTCTCTTTCCTGCAATGTGCACAATAAATGGGGATCTTAACAAGAGGTAAAGAACTGTGAGGCCAAACAGCCAAAACGATACCTTACAAGAGCAGAAAGAAAATATAAAAAACACGTAGGAGGCAAGGCAGAGAAGAAGACGATAAATGTCAAAGTAAGGACACTGTGATTGATGCAAGAATATTCCAAAGTGAAAACAAAGGCATGGTTAAGTAGAATAAAGGAGGTATCCATACTATTTATTTTACAACAAATATTCTTAGACACCTCGCAACGGAAAAATAAATAATAATTTGGAATATAAACCCACATTTATTAGAAATATACCTTCATGTAGAAATCCAACAGCAACCATATGCATACTCGACCCTAATTTGCATTTCAATATATTACTTGAAAGCTAACGTGTTAGTTAATTCTTGGCATCCACTAACAGATATTTTGATGATTAACATCCATTAACAGAGATGACATACAAGTCCAAAGGAAAAAGGATAAAAAGGTTCCACACAAGATCCGTACAGAACAAATATGTAATCAAGTCTGAAATTGGCATATGCTAGAAATTATGCAAAGGATAGAACAGCGACCACTACCAAACCGGTGGATGATTAAGACAATGTGCATAAGAGGAGAAATAACAGCAATATAAACGGGGGATACGGTGACCTCATCCTGCCAGGAGATAAAAGGGAAAACACCAAAAGCACTAACGAAGATTTTGCTAAGAATTATGGTCTAACTCCCAACTAGAAGCTAATAGATTCGCGATAACCTCTTATCTAATGTACCATAAACAAACTGAAACGTATAACAACAGGAAAATTGCATTAAATTGCAAATACCCATCATGTCTGCAGCAACTTCCCTAAATACAAGTATAAAGCTTTACTGGCAAAGAAAGAAGCCAAAACCAAACATTTGAGGGTTTAAATACACTTTTTGTCTAACAACAATTAAATTTATAACAAGTTCCATGCATAAGAAAATACAAAAAGAAAATGAAAATATGTATATTTACCTGCTGGCTTCTATCACCATGAATGGTAGTTGCAGGAAAACCATTCATGCACAGCCAATGTTCAAGTGAATCAGCTCCCTTTTTTGTCTCAACAAAAACTAATGTAAGAGCTTGCTGCAAGATCAAATTATGAAGGTTATCTAATAAGGTACAGTCAAATTCACAAAACCAGAAAAAGACATGATTTAGAAATACAGCTAATCTGTGAGCCATACAGGAATTTCCATCAAGATCCTTAGGATAAAGTACGCAAGTCCAAAAGTTTAGTACCTTGCCCTGGACACCATTTGCTCTCTGAGCATGAAGAAGGTCCATAAGGTGACTTCTTTTGTCTGACTCATGAACAAATTCTACTCTCTGGACAATCAAATCAGTACTTGATCCAACTCGCCCCACAGCCAAGAAAATATAGTTTGCAAGAAAATCAGAGGCCAGTCTCTGCATGCAACAATATTGAAAGCATAAAAAGTTACCAAAAGACTAGATACGTACACTCAAAATAATATTCAAAGGTAGTACCAATTTTGTTGCAGTTCAAGTGGCAAGAATGCAATGGAGTTTCACTAAATAACTATTTCAGCTGCAGTGCTCTCTTTTACCGATAAAAGAAACTAAAATTCCCGCACAAATAATGTTACAAAGAATAATCTGAAATAATTAGTATTACAATACATATGCATGCCATGTACGAATCTAATAAAGAGCTTCATACTATAGAGAGTACTGCATTGAAAACCGATGAGAAACTGATCGATTATTTAAATTCTAGGAGGGTTCTTTACAAAGACAGGATCAACCTGTATCTCTCTTGGAAAGGTGGCACTGAATAGCATTGTTTGTCTAACACCTGGTGGAGGCATATCCATTTGTTCCACAATCTTTCTTATTTGAGGCTCAAAACCCATGTCCAGCATTCTGTCTGCCTCATCAAGGGCCAAGTACCTGATCATCTGTAGAGAAACTCTAGCCCTCTCTAGCAAATCTACCAATCTTCCAGGAGTTGCTACAAGAATATCAACACCTCTCTCCAGATCCCTCAACTGTCCAAATAGAATGCCATCAACTTAAACTAACACAAAGTTCACACATACAATTTAAGACAAAAATGATGGCATAGAATCAGCACAGCTGAAAACCATAATGGAGTTTCAAATCTTTTATGCTAGAGATAGCAAAAAGACTTATCAGAGAAAAATTTACAGAACTCGTAAAGAAATATTTTCAAGAAGAGCAGAATAGGCAGTCCCTCAACCATGCACAACACTCCCCTCCCCCCCCCAAAAAAAAAAAAACTGGAAAACAGTTCCTCCTTGGGAGTGTAGAACAAGTCAAAATTGTTATGAAACCTGAAGAACAGTTGCTAGATACCAAATAATTAAGGGTGAATCAATGTTGTCAAGGCACACCAATGCCTATTGGGCCACTCCATAGAATTTGTGCAAATTGGGCCACTCTATAGAATTTGTTATCATAATTATATATGTTAAGCTTATATACATACACATATATACATATTGTGCCTTACTTCACTCAGGCAAGACATTTTTTTTTTCTCTTGCACCCAAGGTAATATAAGCATTCGAGCAATTAGACTGCACCTTGTGCCCCTGACAACACTGATATTAACATATAAACAATTGAAAACTGAGAGTCTAACACAAAATAAGCTAAAGAAGGTTACTGTTTGCGTCAAGAGCAGATAGTTTCACCTTGACCGGCAAACCTAGAGTGCAATTGTTTTTCTATTTAGGGACCGACGCATCAAAACTATAGCACTACTACATTAGGTCAGATTGATATAAAAACAGAATAATGAACCGTAAACTGAAAGGAAAAAGATATGGAGAGAAAAATTACCTGTTGATTAATAGGAGCACCACCATAAGCAACAACCACCTTAACACCTGTTTGGTAAGAGAACTTCCTGGCTTCCTCATGTATCTACAATAAACGTCATCAAATATAAATTCCAAGTAGTCAATAGAAGCACATCATTTAAATTGTCAAAAAAATGAAACCCACTTGCATTGACAGCTCCCTGGTAGGAGAGAGAATAAGAGCTAATGGGAAAACTGTACGTGCTCCACGTAATGGTTTTTGTGGAACCTGGCCTCTCATAATTCCACTGATAATAGGAAAACAGAAGGCGGCTGTCTTTCCAGAGCCAGTCTGAGCACATGCCATCAAATCCCGTCCGGCAAGGGCAATGGGGATGGCATGCCGCTGAACAGGTGTCGGCTTCACATACTTGCACCTTCGGATGTTTAGATTCAGAGCATCACCCAAGTCAATCTCAGCAAAGGTATTGACAGGTGGAGGCACATTGTCCCCACTTGTCTCCACGGGAATGTCTTCATAGGCATCAAAGTTAATTGCAGTATTCTCTTGCTCACTAAACGCCTGCTCTGTATCTGCATCATCATTTCCAAATGGATTAACTTCCCTATCCCTCCCACGATCCCAACCACCTCTGCCACCCCACCCACCAAGTCGACCACCACCACCATATCCTGACCGGTTGCCATAATCATTCCTGGGAGCAGCCCAACGAGATCCACCTTGTCCGGGTCGGTCATTACTCGAAGCAGGACCAGTGGAAGTAGGAGCAGGTGGGTCAGCAGAAGGCGGACGATTACGGAGATGTGGAGGAACATAAACAGGTTTGCTATTACTAGCAGAAGAAGACCCAGAACCTACATTCTCAGCTGCAGAATTTGCAGCCATATCTGCCCATGATGTTCGTGTAGTCATCACAATTCACAAGCACCAAAATCCCAAATTTTTTAAACAAAACCCTTTTTTAGTCAAAATCCACTATGAAAATTCGTCAAACCTGAACAAATCACATAAAAATAAATTACAAAATCCATCAAAACAAATATGATAAATAGCTATCATATCTTACTTCATTACTCACCCAAATGCAGCACGTCCATGTAAAAATAAAAAATAAAACCCCACGCTTTAAAAAAAAAACACAACGATTCATTCAATTGATTTAACAAAAAACAAAGGGTTTCCCCTCTTTCACATAATCAACAAGAAATCCCCAATGAAAATCTATCATCTTTTTTTCAAAGGTAAAGAAACAAAATTGATCTGCTAATACTAAGAACAAACAACAAGGAAAAAACACCAACAACCCATTAAAGATTCAAATGCATAAATAAATTTAACTAATTTTTACGTACCCAGAAAACGATGAAAACCGGAGAATGATAGAACCCTGAAATTTGTCGTTGAAATAATGAAGATCCAAATAGAGGGGGAAAAAATAAAGAAAAAAGAAAGAAACCCTAATGTTATGCAGACACAAAGCTGAGAAGAAGCAATAAAAGATGAAATTTTTATTTTTTATTAAAAAAAACCTTCCTTTCTCTCTCTAACCTCTGTATATTTATTATTCGTTTATTATTCTTTTTTTTTTCTTTTACTTATCAAAAAAGTTTTCTCTTCTCGCTTTGTTTCTGCATTTGCCTAATTTTCCCCTTCTTTTTATTCTTCTATCAGTTTTTTTTAAATTAAAACTGTGAAATTAACTTTTGAAATTTTTTAAATAAATAAATAATTTAGAATTTAGAGATGTCCGTACAAAATTTGCGGCTAAGGGGAATGAGCGGTCTCAAAAACGCACCAAATTAGGTAACTTACGCCACTGAATTTACTGCGCTGTAAATAAATGGTGAAGTTATGCAATTACCTCATTACTCCCCCAAATTACTAAAAATCATGAATTTAAGATAATTTATTTTTGAGAGTTCAAATTAAGCCCGGATATTTTAGGAACGAGAGCTTATTATAGTTATGATCTTTTTTAAATCAACGGTTGTGGTTAAAAAACAGAAATGAGGAGACTTGAGTCGTTTGATCAAGCCACGTTAGAAATCAATAAATTATGTTGGGGACTTGGAACCTATTAAATCAGCTACTGGAAATATTATTTTTCTCTAGATATCAGTTTCTCCTTCTTTAGTATTGAAATCAATAAATTATGTTGGGGACTTAGAACCTATTAAATCAGCTACCGAAAATGTTATTTTTCTCTAGATATCAGTTTCTCCTTCTTTAGTATTGAAATCGGTTGAATTGATTAAAAAGTAAACTCGCGTTTTTAAATACAAATCCTATGTAGCATAATCAACAAAAGATCTCATGATCTCCCACTATATTGGGACCTTTAAATAGATGCCACCATTAAAATATTTTATCAAACTCTCTAACTTAAAATTTGAGATTTTGTCATTATATTTAAATAAAATAAATTTTAAATATTTTGTTATTAAAATTGTTAATTTAGCCTACTGATTAAGTTGTTCTTATATAATTTGTTATATTATTTATAAATAATAAATATATTAAGTCAAAAAAATTGTCAAAAAATAATAATGGTGTTAACAATTAAATTAAGATTTTCGAATTAAAAAAATTAAAAATTTTAACTTTAACTTTTTTAAATATTAAAATTAAATCTCAATTTTTATTAAAGTGAAAAAAAAATTCAAAGTTATGATTAAGAATAAATTAAAAATAATTAAGAAAATAATAGTCCTTAAATACTAGTCCTTAGTCCTTAATGGAAAAGTTGTTTCAAATAGTCAATCACATCATTCTTTTTTCTTTTTCTTGACATCTCTTTGCTTTCTACAAAAGTTGAAAGCAAGCAAATTTTATGCAAGAAAAAGAATCATTCCAATATATATATATATATAAAAGAGTTGGTGATGTGCTTGAAAATGAATTTGGGTAAACAATAAGACCGTTTAAGAAATAAGTTGGGTTTTGGATAATATTTTTTTGCTCTGGCTCGGTCCAAATTTACAATAAAAAATTGTTGTTGTTTTCTCACTTTTTACCACTGTTTTGTTACATTTTCATTATTATGTTATTACTATTTTGTTGTTAATGTTTAGATATTGTATAACACTTGTTTTATTGTTAAATTTGCTAGATTTTAAAGGTATTTGCTTGTTAAGTTGTACTTATTTTAGTGTTATTTAAGTATAAATACTTTTTTAATTTATTTCCAATTTGTTGGGAAATATTTATTTTAATATTTTTAGTATATTTGGTGTATTGTATTGTTTTTTTAATTTTCTTATATAAAAAATAAAAATTAAAAAAATTAATACGAGCAAGCTGGACTAAGTCTGAATTTTAGAATTTTTATTCGAGTCGAATTTGGACAAAAATTTAAGCCCATTTTTTGGCCCAAACTATCAAACGGATCTAAAATTTTATTAGAACCCGGCTTAAGGCCATGAACAACTCAACTATATATATAAATATAGTTTTTGTAAGATTGTGTTTAAGGGTCTGTTTGATTGAAGGAATTGACTTTCCGGAAAATCATTTCCAACTTTTCCAGCGTTTGATTGGCGGAAAACATTTTTCATTTGGAAAATGAACTCCAAAACAAAGGAAAATGGGTTACATTTTAGGGAAAATGTCTTACCCTTTCAATTTCCGTAAGACATTTTCCGTGCTCTCCTCTCTATCGCCTCCTTCATTCCTTCCTTCATTTCCGGTAGAAAATTGCTTCTATTTATCGATTTTCCAGTAACTTATTTTTTAATTATTCAATACTTGTTTTTTAACACAATTACAAATAATTTATTTGATATTAATTTTTTTCAATTTATAACGATTAATATTGTGGCTTAATAATTGAGTATTATTATAAATAAATCATTGCAATATATGTAAAATAATTTAAAATATAAAAATTTATTAATATATATCAATATATGTAAAAACAATTTTTTCGAAAAATATTTCCAGGAAATCTGCCAAACAGCCGAAAATATTTTACACAGATTCAATCAAACATCAGAAAATATTTTCCAGTAAATCATTTTACAGAAAAGTAAAACATTTTCCTGAAATCATTTTACGGAAAATATTTTATTGGCAATCAAACAGACCCTAAATTTAAACTTATGAAATTTTAAATATTTTTAAAAGTCAACCTTTTAAAATGTGTGTATTTTTACTCGTGTAATATTCAAAAGCATCTTAAATATTATCTATTACAATCAAATCCATAAATTTTTGAAATTATTTATTAAGACAATTTCATGGTATTGGGTTAAAAATATGTTAGAAAAACTGTTTGTGAATAATATGTTATAGTTGTAACAATCTCATTTATATTCCTCAAAACAAAAATCCATTATATATATATATATAATCAGTTTAACTCTAAAATTTGTTTAATTAACAATTAATCCATTGCATTTGTCATAAATTAAAGTAATATTAAAAAAATATTCCATATGTTATAGATGTTTATATAAATTACATCCTCTATTAATTATATTTAACATGTCGAAATAATGACGATTGAGTTATAGTTTAGTTGAGATTGTTATAAATGTAATTAGGGACCAGATTAGAAAAGAAATTTGGGGGTTGACATGAAGTTGTATATTTTTATGAGAGCTAAAATGTAATTTCACAATTTTAATAGCTTATATCTTTATAATTTTCAAAGATTAAAACAAATTTTTATGTTTTTGGAGGGGTTAAAGTGTAATTTTACTTTTTATTAAATTAAAATCTTGTAAATTTTAAAGGGCCAAAAGCAATTTCGTACATTTTAAGGGGCTAGGGTCACTGCCCCTAATTATAACTACTAGAAACACATGAATTCGAGCGTACTTAAGCACGGTTTTCTTCCATTTTAAATGTCGGCATGGGTTATGAGTAGAAGTAAATGATTTATAAAAAATAAAAATAATGTTGTTGATATAATTGGTAATGGTGGATGCTTGCCCGATTAAAATGCTTATATCAATTGTACCCAATAAAATATTATATACAAATTTTATATAAATAACAAGTAAATCGAAGCCAATGATTTGAATATAACATCATGACTTTGAACTAGACATGTTCATGGATCAAACAGTTCATTCGACTTGTTAGGTTCGATCCAATTTGGGTTGAATTTTGATAAGATTTTTATGTTTCAGTCTAGCCTAGGTCAAATTTAATTTCAACAATTGTTTTTTTTAATTTAAATTTACTTATAAATATATACAACATTAATATAAAAATGTATTTTTAATATTTTATTAGATTATGAATAATGAAACAAGTATTTTGAGCGGGTTGAATAGAAAATGAGTTTGGGCTTGAATTTTTTAGAATCAAGCCACAACCCGACTTGACTTAGCTCATGGATAGGTCAATTTGAACATAATCACCCACTATAGAATTCATATATCGTTGGCAACATTATTACAAAGTAACTTTACCATTGTAGTTCTTTTATATCATTATATTGCTTGTTCGTGGTCTGAGCTTAGGCTTAAACTTTTCAACCTTATATCGGTTCGATTTTTTGTTTAAAAATAATAATATATTGAATGTGTTTTTAGTATTATTTTTCTTTGTCATCTAAAAAATAGTTAATATGTAGTTTGCCCCTTAAACTTGTCCAAAAATACTTAGTTGGTACTTAAACTTGTATTCTGTCACCTAGATTGGTACATCCACACTAACACCGTTAGTTTGTGCTGACGTAACACTAATGGCCAATCTAATGATGACATGTGGCAACCTCTCAGTATGACACATTGTGGACATGAATTAAATTAAAAACTTTAAAAATATATATTTTTAGACAAATTCATGTATCATTTAGGTACTTTTTGATAAGTTCGGGGGACAAACTATATATTAACCTTTAAAAAGTTAATGTTGTTAACGAATTGGGACAATGTGTTGTGTGTGAAAATTTTCAAATTCAGGTACCAATTAAGTACAAAAAATTCAGGTATCAACTAAGAGTTTTTAGACAAGTTTAATGAGCAAACTACATATTGACCCTCTAAAAAATAAAAAAAAATATATATATATATATATATAAACTATAAGTTTTTATCATAAAAAATATTAACCAAAACATTTTTAAAAAGTGTTTTTAAAATCGAAAAGAGTTATAAATTGAGAGAGGGGGATTACACCAATAAGGCTTAAATTATACAAAATATCACTAAACTATTAATAAGTTTATGTTTTGGTCACTCAACTTCAAAAATTTATTTAATGGTCACATAACTATTGAAAAGTTTTTATTTAAGTCACTGGATTGTTAAAATCGTTGATGTATAGTCTTCTCCATTTGTAACGCGGTGCCTACAAGAATTGAAAGCTCTCTTTCCCCTTCTCTTCTATGGTTCAGTTTTTCAATAGAACAACTTTTACTGTCACAAATTTACGAGCCAAAATCCAAACAACTTTTTTATTCGATCTCCAACATTGATTATCAGATCAACTTTGATCTAAGGTATGTTCTTCTACTCATTGATGAGTACTAATCCACAATATCGATTATGAAATTGATGCTTGAAGCTTGCAAGCCTTTAAAAAAAAAATTAACAGCCCAATGACTTATAGTAACTTTTGTTTACTGTAGGTTACATTTTAGTCACTTATGTTTGCAATTTTACATTTTAGTCACATACGTTAACGTGTTGTAATATTTTGGTCACTGAATCGTTAATTGCCGTTAACGTTGTAACGGTAAACTGACGTGACACTTTAAATCATCATTTCAAACAAAAAATTTAAGTTAAATTATACAATTGGTCCTCATATTTTTTCGCTTTGAGCAATTTAATTTTTTCTTTTACGTTATTTTAACTTCATTTTTTTCTTTATTTTACATTCTCTTATGCTTCTCTCTCTGTTTTTCTCCCTTCTCCATCTCTTTTAACGTAGTTTTTCTATGTTTTTCATTTGTTAAAACTTTTTTATGTTTATGAAAAAAAGAAAAGGCGTAGTTGAAACCAATTTGGATCTCTCAATAACCTAGTCTTTGGTGAGCAAAATTTATGTTTCTGTAGTGAAGAATATAAGAAAAGAGAAAAATAAAGGGGAAGAAGAAAAGGAAAATAAAGAAACAAAAAGAAAAAAATTAAATTGTTCAAAAAATGTTTACGGACTAGTTTTAACAATTGAAAAACATAGAAAAACTACGTTAAAAGAAATGGAGAAAGGAGGAAAACAGAGGGAGAAAGAGAAGAGAGTGGAAAATAAAGAAAAAAATTGAAAGTTCAAAGAACATAAAAGAAAAAAATTAAACTGTTCAGAATGAAAAAAATATAGGGACAAATTGTATAAATTAATCTAAAATTTTCGTTTGAAATGATGATTTAACTTGCCAGATCAGCTTACCGTTACACCTTTAACGACAATTAACACTCAGTGACTAAAATATTATAACACGATAACGTAAGTGAGTATAATATAACATTTCAAACGTAAGTGACAAAAGTAACTGTTTTAATAGTTTACCAAACAATAATTCAAATCTAGCTCTTTTTTAGTCATAACTTCAATGCATTTAAAATTAGGTGGCATATGAAATTGCTGGTTGGACTGAATTTTTACATATAAAAAGATCACATAAAATTTCTTAACAGAATAAGCGGAATTTGTTATTCGTTGGACTGAATTTTTAAGGTATCTAAAAGTAGAGAAATCATTAATGATCAAATTAATTGTAGAAATCAATTTTTTTTTTTACAAATTGAAATCTGCACAATTTGATCTCATTTTTCTTTCTAAGAAAAAAAAAATCAAGTTATATTTTTCTTTTGAATTAATAAGTTTGAGAAAACTTTGGGAATCTAAGGTTAAAGAATAATTAAAAGAAATGGAATCTTCGGTGGGTTTGAATTCACATGATAATTTGGATAAACAGATTTCTCAGCTGATGCAGTGTAAGCCCTTATCGGAGCAAGAGGTATTTTTATTTTTCATTCTATAATGAAATGAATCTATTTTAGAATTGATTTATTTACTTATTGATCTGTGGATTTTTCTTTTCAATTGATCAATTTTTTTGTTGTTGTGATTTTTCTATATATTTGGTTAAATTTATTTTATCTGCTAGAGGGAAAAAAAAAGCAGATGTTTGTGGAATCAAATTTCTAATTTTGCTTCTTCTTTTTTCTGATGTTTGATGAAAAGCTATTTATTCTGAACAGTTTCGGCGAGAAGACAAATTCGAATCTTGGAAATGTATTAATTTAAACATTCTCAAGCAATTGATGTTTTTTCCAAGGAAATAAATACATTGATTATTGTCAATATGAATTCGTACAATTAGGTTCAAATCTCATCATTATTTGGTGACGAGTGATTTGCAAGTATCACTTTTAACTTTTTGCGAGGTAGATGATATGCTAATGAGTATATGAACCATTTAGAATCGCCTATATCATGTGATGATGTGGTTACGCTTTATCTTCTTTAATATTCTAAGGCAATGATATATAATCACTATTTTTAAAGTTTATTAAAGAATGCAATTTAGTTTTCAAGTATAACCTTTTTTTTCCCTCTTTTGTTCTAAATTTCTTTTATCTTTTCAAAAACTATCAACTTTATTCACTTGGATGAGTTTTCCTTTTCCTTTTTTTTTCTTTACTTTACCTCTTCCTATTGCTAATTCTTTTAACAATCTTTATACATGTTAATATGTTTATTTATGGCTTACCCCTTTTTTTCTCTTTTGTAAAGTTATCTTATTGTGATTTTCTGTGTGTTTTAAATTAGATTAAGCTGCTATGTGACAAGGCTAAGGAGATATTAAGGGATGAAAGCAATGTCCAGGTGTATCTACTTCTTGATTAAGTTTAAGTTTTAAGTGTTACTAACAGAGCTCTTAAACTGTTTGAATAAATGCATGAATGGTGGACTTATTATGACTTGATTTTTTTTTTCTTGGTGGGTGTAACACACAGCCTGTTAAAAGCCCTGTTACAATATGTGGTGATATTCATGGACAGTTTCATGATCTTGCAGAGCTTTTTCGAATTGGAGGGAAGGTGGTTTTTCCTGATTGAGGCTACTGATTTGTGTTTCAGATATACTAATTGTTATGTAGTGATTTGGTCTTGTCTAGCATTCATACATGGCGATAAAACCCTTCATGCATATCTAATTATATTCCTGCTCTATAAAGTTTTCATTACTTTTGTGTATGGTATTAGGCTATTCACTTGAACACTGATGCATGTAATGTACAATGGCTTTTAGTGTATTGACTTTACTTGTTCATCAATTAAACTTATACGTTTCTTAACTTTCCTCCTTGTCCTATTCTTTTAGCTATGTTTCATTGTTACCTTTTTCTTATTACATTTTTTGGTTTAAACTTTATGGCCAGTGTCCAGATACAAATTACTTGTTCATGGGAGATTATGTTGACCGAGGTTACTATTCAGTTGAAACTGTAACAGTAAGTATGAGTTACTGTCTCCAGTTTCCAGCTTTTGATTTGTTTTTCTTTTTTAGCTAGTGATGATCTGTATTAAGAACCTACATTATCTCTGTTGATTTATGTTTCGTAGTGATTTTGGAACAAACATGATGTTAAATACATACCACCTCCTAAAATAATGAAATTATAAGGTAAAAGTACTATAGAGGCTCTTGTACTAGTAGTTGAATTGTATTTTGCCCCCTCTACTTAAAATGGGCAAATTAGTCTATGTACGTTAGATCAAAGAGCAAACTGGTCCTCCTGTTAAAAATTTCATCCATTACTTCTGTTATAAACTAGTCCCTGTACGTTAGAATGAGATACATGTGGCACGCCACGTGAACCTATTTGGTTATTTTGTCAATTACGCCAATTTTTAATAGTAGAAATGGATGAAATTTTTAATAGTAAGGACCAATTTGCTCATTTTTTGAGTAATGAGGATAAATGCAATCTGCTTTCCAATACAAGGGCCTCCATGATACTTTTACCGAATTATAATCTACGAACAGATTTTTCCTTTTTCTGTAACCATAATCAATCTGGAGAACATAAGGTGGAGTCTTAAACATAGTTTTTGTAATTATGGTGATTGTTCATTCTGTGAATTATTTTGTGCAGAAGCTTAATTCATTGCAGTTAATTGGGCAGTGCCGAGGTTTTAACTTAATAATTTGTTTGTGATTGACTTTTATTCAGCTCTTGGTAGCCATCAAAGCGCGTTACCCTCAACGGATTACGATTCTAAGGGGAAATCACGAGAGCCGTCAGGTTTACTATGTTTCAAATCCTAAGATTACGTTATTGCATATACTTAACTGGTTTATTTCCTGTTAATGGTTTTTATGTTTAAAAGTGCAGATTACTCAAGTGTATGGCTTTTATGATGAATGTCTAAGGAAGTGAGTATCTTAGAATCTTGCTATATATATATATATATTCTTTTAAAGTTTATTAAGCTTAAGGCCCAATTTGGCTACTTGGGAGGTAACCTGGTTATATTTGTTGGTTCATGTGCAGCTTTCATGTGTATATATGCATACATACACGTGTGTGTGTATATATACCTGGTTTCTATAGTTTATTAAGCTTAAGGCCCAATTTGGCTGCTTGGGAGGTAACCTGGTTATATTTGTTGGTTCATGTGCAGCTTTCATGAATATATATGCATACATACACTGATACACGTGTGTGTATATATATATAAGCTTGTTTTGCAGTGAAGTTACTTAACATTAAAGGGTTCTTAAGTTTTCTATGCTAGATGGCAAGATTCACTATATTTTTTATTTTGATTGCAGATATGGGACTGCAAATGTTTGGAAGACTTTCACTGATCTATTTGATTATTTTCCATTAACAGCATTGGTTAGTATTTTTATTATGGGTAAACTTTATTGGTAGTCACCTTACTATTAGTAATTTCTTTTATGGTCACCCAATTATGAAGAGTTACAAAATAGTCACCCAACTATTAAACTTTTTCTTTGTCACCCAACTATTTGAATTTTTCTGTTTTAGTCACTAGCCATTAAATTGCTAATAGAAAGATAACTTGGCAGCTTATAAAATTGGCATAATAATAATTTTAACCTCAGCATTTATACATTGTGTCAATTTAGTCTTGATTTTAAAAAAATTAACCCTTAACATTTACATATTGTGTAATTTGTTTTTTTTTCAATTTTACTTTTATTTGTGATATTGAGGGTTAATTTTAAAAGAATGAGAAAAGATGAAAATTATTATCTTGGATTTTCAACTCTTTCCAATTTTTGTATATTTTCGACCAAATTTAGTTGATAGATTTTTTTTTATTTTTTATTTTAGCTTTTTAGGTGAAAGGGTTCCAAAGAAAAGCAAATTTAAGAAAAAGACAAATTACACAATAGGTAAACATTAAGGATTAAATTTTTTAGAATCAAGACTAAATTGACATAATATATAAATGTTGAGGGTTAAATTTGCTATTATGCTAATTTTAAAAGCTGCCACGTCATCTTTCCATCAGCCATTTAACAACCGATGACCAAGAAAAAAAAATGAATAGTTGGGTGACTACAAGTGTAGTTTACCCTTTTATTATTTATCAATTGATGTTGACCTGAAATTAAAACATTTGTTAGTTTATGACTCCTAAAAATCAATCATAGGCAAATGTGTTCTTTTTTTTCTTTTTGTTATGTTTGCATTTGGTCATTGTTAATGGCTCTTAGCTGCAGAGTTTCTGGTTTATTGAAGGTGGAATCTGAAATTTTCTGTCTCCATGGTGGGTTATCCCCAGCAATTGAAACCTTGGACAACATACGTAATTTCGACCGTGTTCAAGAGGTTCCTCATGAAGGTCCCATGTGTGATTTATTGTGGTCCGACCCCGATGATCGTTGCGGTTGGGGTATTTCTCCAAGGGGTGCCGGATATACCTTTGGCCAAGTATTACTATTCATTTCTTTTTCTTTTTTCTTTTTGCATTCTTTGGTGTGTGCTATATATATAACTTTTATGGCACTTACAGGACATATCTGAGCAATTTAACCACAAAAACAGTTTGAAACTCATTGCTTGAGCTCATCAACTGGTGATGGAAGGGTTCAACTGGGGTCATGTAAGTACTTCCTCTTTTTTAAGAGACGAGATTCCTGTAATTCATATCGTTGCTTTGGCAGGAACAAAACGTTGTTACTATATTCAGCGCACCAAATTATTGTTATCGATGCGGAAACATGGCTTCCATCTTGGAAGTTGATGATTGCAAGGCTCATACATTCATTCAGTTTGAGCCAGCTCCTAGGAGAGGAGAGCCCGATGTGACTCGGAGGACACCTGAATACTTCCTGTAAAAAGGAAGCGGCATGGACTTGAGGAGCCTCCGATGGTCAGTGCCCGTCAACGGTGGTTGTTCCGTGGCAGCGAGCTTGTATGTGGCTGATTAGAGACATTATGTGGGGGGGGGGAGATGCACCATTTCTAGCAGATAATGTGAGACTATTATTTATTTTCCTTCATTTTTGTTTCCTTTCATGTGGAGGGATGTTGAGAACATTTTCTTTATAATTGATGTTTACTACATTTTCGTAATTTTTTCTTCAATTATAAAGGTTTTAAGGCGTCTGTGGGCAATTTTATTTAGGGGTCGAGATAAAATTATAAAATTTTGGAGGGACCAAGGACCCAATGTTAATTTTTCGTTAGAATACTTAAATTATATTGCTTATATTTTTAGAGGTGCCAAAAATAGAAAATTACTATTTATTCAAAAGCAAAAAAACTTAATTTAAATTATTTATATTTTTGGGAGAGGCTAAAAGAAAATTTTCCCAAGACCCTTGCTTGTCCCTGGTTTGGCCACTATAAGGTGTGTAATCATGCCACTCACTATGAAAGGTTTCGTAATACAATTTTTATCATTGTCTGTAAAGCTTCAAGTTGTAGGTATTTTATTTTCGTTAACGTTTTATTTTTTCTATTATTTACGTTGTGTAAAAGAGTTTTTGACAATTAAATCTCGAGGATTTAATTCAATTTTCATAAATTACTAAAATCAGTTTCGTATTTATATAATGCAATGTTCATATATAAACAAATAAATTTATCCAACTTTAAAATAAATGAATGTATATATTTATTTTTAAATGTATATAATTAAATTAAATTTGAAATGTAACGTGCACAATTGAATAAAATAAAAATTTAAACTATATAATTGCACTAAAATAAAATTCACGTATCACTATCACATTATATATTACAGCAAAATTTATATATAAATTAAGATTTATATGTTGGTTCAAAATTTATTTATATATTAATATAATTTTTATTATTACAAGTAATATTTTAAACCTTAAATCGAAAAAAAATACAGTGAGGAAAATTAATATATAAATATGAAGCTGCATGATTAATGCTTTAATTATCATCAGCCAGCCCCTTGATTTTACTAAATGTGAATTGGCATGATCATGACTCCATTAATTCCTTTAAATTAAAAGCAATGAACCATAAATTAATTAGTTTAATTACTTTACTTGTTAATTAATTATAAATTGGTTAAAATACGTCATAAGTCATTGTATTCTTTGAAATTTTAAAATTTATTCTTTATATAATAATTTAGTCCCCTATATTTTAGATTTTGAAATTCAAGACCGACTGTCAATGCTGGTAAATTTTTTTATTAAATTTGTTGGTATGACATTTTTAAATAAAAAAATACTAACTTGATAGCCATCTAACTAAAAAATGATATTATAATGAACCTAAATTTAATAAAAAAATTTTATGAATGTTAATAGTTGGACCTAAATTTTGAAATCTAAAAAGGAAATTCCTAAAAATAAAAATATAAAAACTAAATTCTAAATTTTCGAAAAATTCAGGACGTAAGACAGATTTTAACCTTATAAATTTTTTACTCAAATTTTGAGCTGATTTGACTATTTAAAAATTAATTATAATATAAAAACAAATATATATTATAATAAAATTTAAATAAAAATTTGTGTTAATATTATTACTGTTTACTATGGCATGGCATTTGCTAAGTGGGTTGGTGAGAAATAACAATTGCACTTCATACATCTCATTGAGACCATAACATTGTGCATGATGTGCCCTATAAAACATCCATCAATGCAAATGCAAAGTATTTTTCTTTCACACCAAATTATTTTCTTCTCTGTTCATCAATGGCTCCGATTATCAGGGACCGACAATTCACTGATTCCTCTGCTCTCACCGATTTTGTCATAAACCGAGGGAATGGAGTGAAGGGTTTGTCGGAAATGGGTCTCAAAGCCCTCCCTAAACCTTACATCCAACCATTAGAAGAGAGATTATGTATGACCAAATTTGTACCCCAACAATCCATTCCAATCATTGATATGTCCTATTGGAAAAACCCTCGAGTTGCATCAGCGGTTTGTGATGCAGCTGAGAAATGGGGTTTTTTCCAAATTGTTAACCATGATGTTCCGATTGAAGTGCTGAATAATGTTAAAGATGCTACTTATCGATTTTTTGATTTACCTGCTGACCAAAAGAATAAGTATTCTAAGGAGAACTCGGCTTCGAACAATGTGCGATTCGGCACAAGTTTTAGTCCTGAGGCAGAAAAGTCTCTCGAATGGAAAGATTATCTTAGCTTGTTTTTCGTATCAGAGGAAGAGGCTTCTATGCTTTGGCCACCTGTTTGCAGGTAATTCAATCAAATTGATAAAAAAAAAACCCATGCATACTTAAAACATATATATAGTTGGTAAAAATACTTTTCCAAACCCTCTCAATTTTGATATTTAGTAAATTAGCCAATCTAGTCAATTTTAAAAGTGAGCAATCATGGGCAATTAATAACGTCTTCGTCAATGTATCCTATTTTTAATTGGTATAATACAAAAATTTAACTCTTAATTTTTATACATTCTGTCAATTTGATCGTGATTTTAGAAAATAAAGACAAATGAATGATTTCTTATATAATGTTTTAGATTTCTAAAATTTTGTTGAATTTTTTAGAATTAGAATCAAATTGACAGAATGTATAAAGATTGAAGGCTAAATTTCTTATTATATGAATAAAAAACAAGGTGAATCGTCAGAAAAAGTGAATGTCGTTATTAATTGTCCTTAGTTGTTCATTTTCAAAATTGACAAATACTAAATTGCTCCACTTTTTTTGTGAGGGACCAATGTGCTCAATATTAAATTTGAAAGGGACTGGAGAGGTCTTTTCACCTATATAGTTCTATAGTATATGACATTAAATTTGTTTTCTTTTAGGGAGCAAGTGCTGGATTATATAAGGAGGACTGAGGTTGTAATTAAAAAATTATTACAAATGCTAATGGAGGGGCTAAATGTGAAAGAAATAGATGAAGCAAAAAGATCTCTATTGATGGGTTCGATAAGGACTAACTTGAATTATTATCCTATTTGTCCTGACCCTGAATTAACTGTCGGAGTAGGGCGTCATTCTGATGTCTCCACCCTCACTATCCTTCTTCAAGACGAAATCGGAGGGCTTTACGTGAGGGGAAATCAAGGTGATGGTGATAATTGGATTCATGTTCCTCCCATTAAAGGATCTCTCGTGATCAATGTTGGGGATGCGTTGCAAATACTAAGCAACAATCGATACAAGAGTGTTGAGCACCGCGTGATTGCGAATGGAACTAAAAATAGGATTTCGGTTCCCATTTTTGTCAATCCAAAACCCACTGATATTATCGGCCCTTTGGTTGAAGTGTTAAAAAATGGTGAGAAACCGATTTATAAGCAAGTTTTGTACTCAGATTATGTCAAACATTTCTTCCGCAAGGCTCATGATGGGAAGAAAACCGTTGAATTTGCAGAGATATGAATATAATCGATCTCTAAGGGCCCCTTTTGGATGAATGTTTACCTCTAGTGCAGTACGTTTAGTTTTTTTTTTGTCTCACACTTGCTATAATATCTAATCTCACCGCCATCTCTATTTTTACACTAACTACAGGTAAACGCACCGCTCATTCAAATTCAACCCAACCAAATTCAAAAAATGGTTACAAGCTATTGCAAATTAGTCCATTAGTTTATGTATCTTTTGTGTGAAATCAAATAAAATGGTTTATCTTAATTAGCACTATATATTTAGCTGTTTCTCTTCCCTTTTTGTCAACTATATATATATATAATAATTGTGTACTAAAAATCAATAATTAATCAACTAATACTTCACTAATTGTGAACATATATAGTACTTAGGAAAACAGACAGCAAGATGCAAACGAATCAGATGGCTTAGTTCCATTTGAAACCGGTTTCACCATAAATGGTAGACCGGTTCGTTATTGCTTGATAGAATGTTGAACTTTTAATTTTGTAAAAAAAAAAAAAAACACCACGTGTTGCCGACTTTCGGGTTGCTGCAGCCTTAGGACGCATCCTTTTAAGTCTTGAGCAAGACAGAGGGAAAACATCCCACAACCATTGTTGAAGCTGCTAGCCTTCACATTCTGCTTCTAACTGACAGTTCATGCTGTATTTGGTCCCTCAACACTCTCCTAAGCAATTTGTTAGAAGCTGTTCTAGGAAACTCTGGGATTATCTTCACATTGCTCACCTGTGACCAATCAATAACCGGTCGTATTTAGTCTCATTCGACTATCTATATGCCTTTCTTTGGTAAAAGTATCATGGAGACCTTTGTATTAGGAGTCAAATTGCGTTGTCCCCTTTACTAAAAAAATGGACAAGTAGTACATTAGATCAAAGAGCAAACTGGCTCTTCTATTGAAAATTCTATTCATTCTTACTATTGAAAACTGGTCCCTGTTTGTTAGCAAGAGATACACGCGGCATGTTACGTGTAACAGTCTGGCTATTTCGTCAGCTATGCCAGTTTTTAATAGTAGAAATGGATGAAATTTCTAATAGAGAGGACCAGCTTGCTCTTTGTTCTAATATACATGAATTAATTTGCTTATTTTTTTGAATAAAAGAGGCAAAATGCAATCCAACTCCTAGTATAAAGGTCTGCATGACACTTTTACCGCCCGTCTTTCTTTGTGTAAGTGAAACTAAGCATCCATATTGAGTTATATGGTGATGTTTGGGTGCTGAAACTACATTGCCTAGTCTAGACATATGAATAGATGTTAATAACACCCGGGAACGAACCTTGAACAAAGGGTTGAGGTTGGTTTGAATGGCTTTCGAGAATATCGTCTTCAACTTCTCCGGTTGTTGATTGAACCCTTTTTTTAGAACCACGAAAATCACCAAAAGTTCGGGACCACCATCCGGTGGTGCTACACTGACTGCGGCAGTCTCCAAGATGCTCTCATCGGCACGGTCACAAACACGTTCAATTTCAACAGAGCTTGTCTGCATATAGGAGAAGTTTATGCTGTGAGATTAATGATCTAGAGCTCAAACAAATGTTCAAGATAAGTAAAAGTACCATGGAGGTATTTGTACTCAAAGTCGAATTGCATTTTAATCTCTAAACTTAAAATGTGGGTAAACTAGCCATTGTACAAGTAAATTAATCATTCTCCTAAAAATTTCATTCATTTTTACTGTTAAAAATTTCATCCATTTTTACTATTAAAAACTGATCTATGTACGTTAATATAAGGTACACGTGGCATGTCATATGTGATTGTCTAATTATTTTGTCAACCATGCCAGTTTTAGCAGTACAAAGAAATGAAATTTTTAACAGAAATGATCAATTTGCTTTTTGATTCAATGTACAAGATGTAATTTGATCATTTTAAAATGCAATTTGACTCCTAATACAAGAGCCTCTAAGATACTTTTACTGTTCGAGGTATGACAACAATATTTTAAAGGATAAGCTATACTAGTAGTCGCCCAACTATTAGTATTTTTTTTTGGTCACCACAACTATGAAAGGTTACAAAATAGTCATCAAACTATTCGATTTTGTCTTTTCAGGTTACCAATTGGCTCACGGCGGTAACTTTTAAAATTGGTATTATAACAACTTTAACCCTCAACATTTATACATTATGTTAATTTAGTCTTGATTCTAAAAAAATTAACTCTCAAAATCTATACATTGTCTAATTTGATCTTTTTGTAGTTTTACTTTTTTTGTGTGACCATTTCACCTAAAAAGTTAAAAAAACAAATTTATCAACTAAATTTGATGGAAAATATACAAAAATAAAAACACTAAAAAATCCAAGATAATAATTATCAACTAAATTACACGTGTAAATGTTGAGGGTTAATTTTTTTTAGAATTAAGACTAAATTGACATAATTTATAAATATTGAGGATTAAAATTATTGTTATGCCAAATTTAAAAGTTGCCACCGCTAGTTGGTAGTGACCATTTTGTAACTTTTCATAGTTGAGTGATAAAATAAAAATTAATAGTTGAGCTACTAATAGTATATTTCTCCCTATTTTAAATGATAGAATTTGCTTAAATTAAAAGACAATAGTTAAGCCAGGGCAGAAGGGTGGAATACCTTAATTCCACCAAGATTCATTGTGTCATCAGCCCTTCCTTGAACAACAATATAGCCACCAACAGTTCTCTTGAGGATATCCCCATGTCTCCTAAGACGCTGTCGATACACGTATCATATCATAAGATAGCGAGTCGAAGCATTTATCAATGGGAAATTACAAATTCGACCGTACCATTCCCTTAAATGTAGGCATTCCCTTGAAGTAGACGTCGTTGTGATCGGCATTAAGCAATCTATCAGTTGCTCCTAGGTAGAGAGGGAATAAACCAACTTCACCAACACAAGCTTTATCATCCGGCTGTCACAAAGATTAATCGATCAGACATCAACGTACATATATATGTGTTCAGTGCCTGATCAATTAAGTTCTTACATAGGGAACTCCATGTTCATCCAAGATAACTAAACCAGTTGTCATTGATGCAGTACTAAATGCTCCGAAAGCTTGTGGCTGAAACGGACTTGCTTGGATGTAACTTGAGGCTAATTCTGTGCCTCCACAACATTCGATAATAGGCTTGTAGTAAGATTTTGAGGAAAGCCAAAGGTCATCATCAACATTAGAGGTTTCTCCAGTGCTAGCAAAAGATCTGCAGCCATACGAAAACTATTTAAGTCACTGTTCTTCGAGAACTATAAACCGAAACAAAAGTTCATTTTTGGATAAAGGAAAGGAAGTTTACTTTATCTTTGTCCAGTCTAAGCCTTTAATACAGTCGGTATTCTTCCAAGTTTTCACTAAACTTGGAACTGTGCCTAAAACAGTTACTCCTGCATCCTGAACCAATATAAAAAAGACGAAAAATGAGGTAGGCTCATTGATTATAGGCACTTTACTCGAACTAGCCGGTTGTAAGAACCGTACTATTGAAAGTTTTTCACCTGAACAAATTTTCCAAAACCACGGCCCAAAGGAGATCCATGATAGAGAGCAAGGGTTGCACCAGTTAGAAAACACGAGAAGAGTAAAATTGGTCCCATCACCCATCCTAGATTCGTAGGCCAACAATAAACATCTCCGACTCCGACATTAATGTGAGCCCATCCCTCAGCAGTACTACGAATAGGCGAAAGTTGTGTCCATGGAATAGCTTTTGGTTCTCCTGGTCAAGGCCACCAAACCAGTAAATGAAAATGTATACATGTAAATCTATAAATCAAATGACAAAATTTTCCCACCTGTGGTACCGGACGAGAATAGTATGTTAATCATGGAATCTACTGGTAGATAAGCTGGAGTGAAATGATTTGGCCTACAACATAACAAGATTATCATACCTCAAATACAGATCGAATAAACTGGTCTCAAGCTGTAATTGTAGACATTACATACCTTTGATGCTGATTATCATAGGCAAGAAAGTCTTTCCATGATATATCTTGTTCTCTTAATTGAACGCCAACATTACGCCCCGACACAGGGAGCACGATTACTTTATGTGGAGAAGCTTCCACAACTCGACTGCATCGTTAAGACAAACATATCAACCATGATACTAAAATACGTATCATTCGGCCAAGACAGCAGAAGGGTAATTTATTTTACCTGTATAAAGGAAACTTTCGACCTCCTCTTACTATAAAGTCCTGAACAAAGCGAACAAGGGATTAGAATAAAAATTGAGAGTTTCGTATATAATAACCGCATTGAAATGGAAGAACACCTGAGTGAAGATAGCCTTCGCCTTAGAGACACGTAAACGTGTTGCAATTTCCTTAGCAGCAAAGCTATCAGCTATAGATACAACAACACATCCAGCTAATATTATTGCTAGGTATATAATAACTGCATTGACTGTCATTGGCATATCAATAGCAATTGCATCACCCTTTGTGAAAGTTCTATCTAATGCATTTGCCACCAAGCTGTAAAACAACATCATGGGATGAAAGAACTAAGGGTTCTAATGTTTGAATTCGAGAAATTTTAGCTCCACTTTAGTATGTATATGATAAATGAGAACATACATGACTTGTTCTCGAAGCTGTTTAAGTGTTATACGGTTCACATCGGAATCATCATCATCACCTTCATCTCTCCATACAATTGCACAACTATCATCTTCTTTTCTGGGATGAATTGAGGGTAATAAGCAACACTCAGCAATATTCAAAACCGAACCGGGAAGCCAAGTTCCTCCTGGTCTTGATTTGTCAGTAGTATCCAGAATGCACTTGGGAGGTTCATGAAATGTAACTGATAGCTCTTTTAGAATGATTGACCAATATACCTAACAAGGATTAAACCATAAAAGAACTGATTAATTTGCTTGTATTGATCCATAATGCTCGACAATGAGAAGAACATGAGTTTAGTAGGTTGGTTACCTCGGGATGGCGGACGGTGTACTCCCGGAAGAGATTGAAACTAGCAATGGGATCCTTGTATGAAGTCCCTAAAAGCTTTGGACCATGAATTTCCATTATTTTTCCTAGGTTTGTAAGCTTAGAGTCTTGCCTGGACAGTCACAATGTTTAGCTCAATTAGGACAAAAAAATAAAAATAAAAACAAAGTCTGATTGCCTCACTATAGCAAACATAATTAAACACGAACAAATATTGCAAAAAAAAAAAAACATAATTGCCAAAAAAATTTACAAGTACAAATTCATGTCCAAAATCAGCACAAACGAGCGGGAAACAAAGCATCAAACTATTACATCACAAACAAACTATGAACTAGAACAATCCAGAATACGAACTAACTAACTGGACTAAAACTCGCATATAACAAACTTGAAGACTTACACATTTAATTGCATATAATGGGTCTTGAACTTAGATACTCAAAACACAAAGTCTACATTTTTAACAACTATGCTAAAACCTCATTGACTAGTTCCCATTTTCTTCATCATTTTGCATAGTTTGACTGCTGCCTCACTATAGCAAACATAGCTAAACACAAACAAATTTTGCAAAAAAATAAAAAAAAATCAATATAAAAAACATTACTGGCCCATTTTTTTTTAAGTTTTCATGTAATTAGAGTAAACCCACACATGACAACGTTTCATGGTGGGATGTGAAGACCCACACATTTAATTGCACATGGTGGGTATCCAATCGAACTACTAACAGATGATTTTTCAAAATATACTATCCCAGCAGCTCAATACTTGGAAAATGGAAAGAGAAAGGAGAAGAGACATTACAGAGAAGGGAACCAATAAAGAGGAGGACCATTAATGGAAGTATCCCAATCAGCATAAACAGAGTAATAAACACGCTGGTGAAGTGAATGTGGGTGGTTTGGCTTTAACACCTTCTTACCCACCACCTCTTTCCACACCTCTGCTGCTGATAATCGGCTTCTTTTAGCTTTCGAAATGGCTTGTTTAATGATTTGGTGGATGTGTTTGGCTTCATCTATGGTTAATATTCCTCCGCCTGCACGGTACAAATCGTCGATGCCCACTTCGTTTATGGTCTTTGCCGTCGCCGTAGTCGTCATCGTCTCCTATCTCTTTGTCTTCCTCGCTTTGCTTAAGACTGTGATCTCTCTCTGTATTTCTTTGCGGTTTTAATGCAAATTTAATTATGGAGTAGCTTAGCTTAGCTACTTCCATCAAATTTAAAAAAAAAAAGGTAAAAAAACCTTTTGGCTCCTTTCAATTTTGATATTGAGCAAATTGGTCCCTTTTAAAAAATTCAGAACTATTTAATCCTGGTCAATTTTGAAAGTGCCAATTATACATAAATTTGTTGATATAATAACAAATTTAGCTCTCAATATTATGGGTTAAAATTGTTAAATTAGGTTCAAATTAATAGAAAGTATAAATCTTGTGAGTTAAAATTATTAAATCAATACTAATTAAAATATATAAATTCTAAAGATTAAATTTATTATTATACAAATGAAAATATGTAAAATTAATGAAAAAGCATTAACATTGTGATTAATTTTCTTTATTTTCTCACTTTTGAAATTGATAAAAGTTAAATTTTTTAAATTTTTTTAGAAAGATCAATTTACTTAATATTGAAATTGAGAAGGACTGAGAAGGACTGGATAGTATTTTTTACCAAAAAGAATAATTAAGACCAACTGTTAGGTAACGAAAGGGAAGAAGGTAGGTACATCCATGGAAGTAAGTTGAGCCACGTGATGTGAAGGTTACATTCTCTTTACACATTTTTTTTGTTAAAATCTGTTCCAACTCCTTGTAATTTTCATATATTTGGAATTCAGTCCCTCTATTTCTATCTCCAGGAATTTAATTTTTTTTATTTTTTTAATTTAAAGATACAAGTTTGATTGTTAACGTCATTAAAGTTTTGTAGTAGATCCGTGACAATTACAATGTTGTTTTACTCATGATATGACTACTAAGTAAATTTTATTTATTTCAAACTGTCACACTAATTAATAAATTTAACAGAGTAATTTTAATAGTGTTAATAATTACTTAAAATTTTTTAAGTTTAAAAAATAAAAATATTATTTTTTTAGAAATAATATTTAGCCAAATCGAGAAATACATATATTCTTATTATATTCATTTTTGTGTTATCACTTGTTCCATGGTATGTTTATGTTTAATTTTTTTCTTTAGAATTTGTTTTTTTTAGATTTAGGATTAAATTAATAAAATGTATAAATATTGAAGGATTAAACTTATTATTAAGCCAATAAAGAATCTACATCAGCATTTCTTCCCTCCATTAATGCCAAATAACTTGAATAAAATTAAAATATTTAATTTCAAAAGGTTAAGTGATTAAATCAAAAAATTTAATAGTTGAGTAACCAAAATAGAACAAAGTGCATAGTTAGGTGATAATTATTATACTTTACCCTTTATTTTAATGGCAAAATAATAAATTGTTGTATGTTTGAATGTTAATATATCATTTGGCACATGAGTTTAACTTCAATGTTCGATTTGGTACACATACCAAATGGCATTATGTGACCTAATGAACGTTTAAAACACGAGCTCTAGTAAAAAAAAACATATTTACTTATTGGTAAACCAAAAAAAAAAACTTAAGTACCAAATAAATATTAAATTCAAACTCAACTACCCAAGTGTGGCATGATTTCAAAGCCTAATTCAACCAACAATTCAACTCAAGAACGGACAAATTAGTCTATGAACATTAGATCAAATAGCAAATCGGTCCTATTAAAAAATTTATCCATTTCTACTGTTAAAAATTGGTCATTATACGTTAGCATGAGGTGTGACAGCCCAAAATTGATCCTAGTCGGGAAGTGGTTTCGGGACCGCTAAACCGAGTCATAAAAATAATTAACCGTCATAATTGATGCTCATTATATGTACATGTGCATGTGTGAAAATTTCGTGTTTGAATTTTGTTTAATTGTAGGTGAATTTTAGTAAATAGGACTTATGTGAGAAAATTTTGAAATGTGATAGGTCAAAGCATAAGGATCTATTAGTGCATGAAATAAAAAGGGGGACTTGCATGTCAATTTCCCCCCTAATTAGTAGTGGCCGGCCATGACAAGCATGGTAGACCAAGTGTGATGGGCAAGAACATGTCATAAACATGTTGAGTTAGTGTTTCATGGGAAGTATGATAAAATAAGGAGCATGGGCATAAAATAATGAAAGGGAATATTATGAAAACAAAAAAAAAAGTGTGTGGTTGTTCCCACCCCATTTTGCCGAAACTAGAAAGAAAAAACAAAAAAAAAAGTGTCCATCTTTCTTCATTTCCCTTGGCCGAATGTTCTAAGGAAGAAAGAAAAACAAGTTGTGTTCTTTGGTTCTTCTTGGCCGAATTGAAAGGAAGAAGAAGGGAGTGAAGCAATCGGTCATCTTAGGTCACTATTAAGGTAAGGAAGTTTGTACTAGCTTTTGAAATTTTAGTTGATATCGAGTGAGTTATCAAGTGATTTTTGTAAACCATGTTGAAATTTTGATTTTGGGGGTGAGTATGGTTTTCGGCTATAAAAGATTAATAAGGGTGATGATTGTGTTTCATGCTAAACTTAGATGAATAATGGTAGTTGCTTACATCTTGATATCTATGAGTTCCTTTCTTGGTTCTACCATAGACCCACGAAGTATATGTTTATTTGGTATTGTTGGAGGTTTATGATAGAAGCTAATGAGTGAGAGTTTGATAGGTACTATGAGGTTAAACTTCATGAGATTGTAAGCTTGTAAGTTGGATGATGAAATTCATGCTTTGTGAAGGTAAATGGTGTAGAAGGAGCATTCGGCCATGAAAAAAAATAAAGGGAAATTTACGATGAATTAAGTTGGAAGCTATTATAATGTACTTGTGCATTCGGGTATGGGATGAAAATATATGAGATGGCTATAATCAGCCTTGTGATTCGGCTCTTGCATATATATATATTTGCACATGATGTATTGGTATGGTACATATATATATATCATCCCAAGGTATATGTTTATATATGGTGGTGGTTTAGTTATGGAGTAAATATGGATGCGTATTGAGTTATAATATGTAATGCATTAGTTAGTAAAATGTATGCCATTTATGTGTGGTATTAAGTATATAATCGGCCTCAACATAGACATGCATATTCGGCCATAGGAAGAAGATTGGTGTTGCATGTATTCGGTTAGAGGCAAGCAAATTGATGCTTTTGTCTTGGCTTAGAAAATTCGGCCAAGGGGGAAAATTAGCTAAAATGTTGAGTTTGATTCATGATTCCGTACATATGTGACTTTAATGTCTAATGTATAAATATGGGCTAAGTGCCTTGTGTTCCTCTTTTCGATGCTCAAATGATTAAATCAATTTATTTGTTTAATTAAGCTCAAGAGCAAAGGGGAACTAAATCCGATAAAGGGAAGGAAAAAGTGGTCGAATAGCTATCGGAATCGTTCGACAACATCCGAGGTAAGTTCTTGAGTAATAGAGCTTAAATTATGATTTGATTAGATCATGTTTTAAGCAAATCAAAATCATGCTCTTTGTGTGTGGCTATTGAGCCGAAATTGCAAGAATGATAAGTGTCTTGTGTTCGAGTTTTGCTAACGAAAATGAAATACGAATGTGCCATGATTTATTGTTAAATGTGCATGGTTATTTGAATGATGTCCGGGCTAAGTCCCGAAGGCTTTGTGCTAAGTGACCATATCCGGACTAAGATCCGAAGGCATTTGTGCGAGATACTAATTCCGGGCTAAGCCCGAAGGCATTGGTGCGAGTTACTAAATCCGGGTTAAGTCCCGAAGGCATTTGTGCGAGTTACTATAACCGGGCTATGTCCTGAAGGCATTTGAACGAGTAGCTATATCCGGTTAAATTCCGAAGGTATGTGATTTGGGAATGAATGATCTTGCTATAAAAATTTCAGTTAATACGCTTGAAACATCCCAACATTGAGGTATGTTTCGTATGTGCTTTGAATTAGTTGAGCCCTTACAAATAAGTATTCGCTCAGTTGATAAATGAGCTACCGGCCTTTGGCTAAGTTGATCTTTGTGTATGAATAAAAGGGTTGGTAATGTGAAGTAAGTATGATATTGAAAATTTGTGCATATGAAATTATCCGTTTAGCTACATGAATGCTATACTTTTGTTGTGCTGGAATCCCTTGCTCAAAACTTACTAAGCATAAATTGCTTACTCCGTTTCTTTGATTCTCTGTGTTATAGATTTTGGTTCTTCAGCTATCGGACTCGGGATTTTGAAGTCGAAGTCGCCCACACTATCAAAGCCCCCTTTTGGTACAATTTTGGTTGAACTTCGAAATGGCATGTATAGGACTACCCTTTTTGTTGTGGGTCATGGACCCTTTGGACTTGTATAATTTTGGATAGCCATGCGAAAATGGCTTATATATGTTTGAGCATAATGTTATCATCATTTGGTATGGATATGGTTATTGAGAGGTGTGGATATGCTTAACAAGGATTGGCCATGGGAATGGTTAATCACTATCATAATTTGTGCTATTTATGCTAAAAGGGCTAGTTGAATCATGGAAACTATGAAATAGGTAAAGTCTACCTTAAAGGCAGATGCTGACAGCAGCAGTGATGTAGATTTGGAAAATCACTAAAAATAGTAGAAATGGAATTAAATAGTGAATAAATTATGTAAACGAACCTTGATGAATCTATTTTCATAGGAAAGTAACGAAACAATCATATGGACAGTATGTTAAGAGATATTCAGGTTCTCGTGAGACAGGGCCAGAACGGTTTCTGGATTTCCTGTTCCGACTTTGGAAATTCATTATAAATTAACCAGAGACAATTAGGAGTCATGCCATATATGTATAGATTCCTCTCTGAGTCTAGTTTCTATAGAAACAAACGGCATCAGTATTGAAGCTCTGTGCAGGGAGATATCCAAGTCGTAATGCGCAAAGGTCAGTGTAGTCGATCCCTATAACATGGGAGACTTTGACTAATAAACTGTACTAATTGGCCCGACCAAAAATTCTATAAAAAATATGTAGATGGGCATATGAATCTAGTTTCAGGGAAAAATTACGAAACTGATTTTCGAGTTGTGAAACTCAAGATATAATTTTTAAGGTGACAGTAACGTAGTTAGCCAACTGCCTGGAAAATTTTAAAATGGATTATGCAAAGAAGTGATTTAAGTCTGCAAACCTCTCGTGTCCGACTCTGGCGACGGACTCGGGTACGGGGTGTTACATGAGGTACATGTAGTACGTCACATGTCATTGTTTGATTATTCTGTGAACCACATTATTTTTTAACAATACAAATGAATGGAATTTTTAATAGAAATGACCAATTTGCTCTTTAATCTAATGTACATGGACTAGTTTGCCCATTTTTAAATAAAATGAGCAAAATGCAATCTGTCTCCTTAAACAATCGCCTCTATGATACTTTTATCCAATCCAATGCAATTAGACATGTTCATGAGCCGGGCCAAAAGCAGGAGGGTTAAGGCAAAAATATAGGTTTGAAAAATTGGCTTGAGCAAAAAATAAGGTTCGTTTAGAAAACGGGTTGAGCTCGAGTAATGTTTTTTGGCTTGGCTTGGCCCAAATTTGTAAAAAAAATTGATGTTTGTTGTTATTTTTCCACAAATTTGCTGCCATCTCACTATTATGTTTCTACTATTTTGTTATTATTGTTCGTATTTTGTATAACTCTTGTTTTGTTGTTAATTTTGCTACTATTTTAGACGCATTTACTTGTTAAGTTGCACCTATTTGTTAGGAAATATTTATTTGAATGTTTTTAGTGTTTTTGATGTATTATATATCTTTTTAATTTTTTACATAAAAAATAAAATAAAAGTAATATAGACTGGATCCAAGTTTAACATTTATAATCTGGATCGGACTTATTAAATGGGCTTGAAATTTTGTTAGGAAGTAGCCCAATTTATGAAAAGATATAAATACAACTAAAATGTTATAATTAAAACATATCTAAATGGGCTAGGTGTATTTGGCAAAAATAATAGTAAATAATAAATTTTTTTAATAATTAAGATTGACTGGGTTTTAATTATTTAAAATCAATTTGACAAAATTTAATCCCAAAAAAAATCTAATACTCATTTAATAGATTACATAATTAATGGTTATGATTATTATTATACAATAAGGAACAGACTTTGGATCAAATCTGTCATCCAATTTTCATTGAGAAATATGTAATAATTTATTTACATCTAGGAGAAGAATCTTTAAAGCATAAACATTATTAATGTAAAATTTTATTAAACAAATCAATGAATTAATATTTGATCTACCATGCAATGGTAAGATGGTGAATTTAGGTTAAAAATTGCAAAATTTGTGATATTAGTTATTGTAATAATGATATTGAATATTATAAAATGCGAAAATGATCATTAAAAATAGTAGTGATAAGATATTCGATTTATTTTTTGTGGATTCAGATATTGAAGGGTTAAATAATAATTTATGAATGTTATATTACTTTTCATGACTAGTTTGGAGCATATATCAAATCAATTTTACTTTTCTTAATAATGGATTCGAGTTTTGTTATCAAAAATTTAGAGTTCAGTATCTACTTTACTTTTTTATTTTTTTTAATTTACTTAATTTAGGTTTTTTTAGTGAAGTTGATACTCGACGAATAATTTAATTAATTCAAAATTGGAGATTCGATAGTAATAATCAGAGCTAATGTGGATGACAAACATATTCATATTTTAAAGCAAATTTACGAATTCTAATTTGTGTTATTTAGATATTGTAAATATATGACTTGCTACCATCCTTGATAAAGAGAGTTTAGAAGTAAAAGTATCATGGAGGCCCCTGTATTAGGAGTAAGATGGCATTTTGTCGCATTTACTCAAAGAATGGACAAATTAGTCATTGTATGTTGAATCAAAGACGGTCATTTTTGTTAAAATTTTCATTCATTCATACTATTAAAAATCGGCGTGACTGACAAAATAACCAAACGCGTGCACCCCATGAGAGCTCTCTCATTCATCTCATCTTTGTTTTTCTCTACCCTAGAACTAACTTAATTATTGGAGAACGTCTTTGAACCCCTTTCAATGCCTTATTGAAGTTTTTATAAATAGTGGCGGCCACAAGCTTTGGTGTTTCTAGTTCGATTTCGTCTTACAAGAATTTAAAAACAGTTGAATTCATCTCATTTTTCTACATTGATCCATCTCTAAATCCGATCAATAATCGGCCTTAACAAACACCAATTATCTAAATAATGATATAAATTTAGATTATAAAATAGTAATACTAATTCCAAATGAATTTTTTTTAGGTGAATTATAAGAGGAGGGCAAAGTGCTAACAGCAACGCGACTAGTGCGACTCAAACCTAGATCACACCTAAAGTACTAAACACCCTGATCATCAGACTAACATACGAGATTCAATCCAGATGAAACTTTAAAAATAATATTATATTTGAAACACTTGTACCTAAATATAAGCAATAATTGGAATCTTAAATACACTAATCTAACACATGAGTTTAATAATTTCTAGCATTTATGTTTATCCCAAACACATCAAACTGGTTATGGGCAGGCTGTCACATTGAGCTTCTAGTTTAAAGATTAGGGACCTAAGTTAATTACATTAATTAAATTAGTAATTAACCAATGATTAGCATAACATTAGGTAAGAACTGTATCTCTCACACCGGACAACACGACGTGGTTGAACTGTATGATGGCACGTAAGCATCGACATCTCGTACGGTGCGAAGTACCCAAAGCCTTTTTTTTTTGCATGGAGATCCCCAAAAATGACAGTTGTATTTCGTTGTCCGATTTTCCTCGTGATTTTTTTCTTTATTTTAATTCAATTTATTAATATTATTAATATCCAAAAGTAGAGAGGATGGATAATTGGATTGTTGATTTTCGGGTTAATATATTATTCGGTACTTATATTTAGTGTTGATGTTTAATTTGGTATCTAAATCAAGTTTGGGCCATTCTAGACGGTATCCTTATTTTACTTAATAAGGGATACAAACAAATTATTATCATAACTGATAATCTTGAAGTTGCCCAGATCTTGAATGATATGGATTTGGAAGACTCAGGAATCACTGTACTCTGAAGGACTCTTCGCATCATGCATTTAGAAGGGGAGTGGAGGATTAAGCATATACCAAGAAATCAAAACTTGGTAGCGGATCGTCTTGCTAAACTCAGTTTGAGTTGGAAATCAAGCTTACAAGTTATGGATGAGGCTCCTAGGGACATTTTAGATTTACTCCAAGAGGATAAATTAATGGTTGCTTTATGTAATTGATGTTTCATTTCACCAAAAAAAAATAATATTTGACATGTGTACTCTAATAAAAAAACATAGGTACTTAATTGGAACAAAAAAATTTCAGATACCAAGTTAAACATTGAACTCAAACTTAATTACTTGTATGAGACAAAAAAACTCAAGTATCAACTTGAAAAAGATTAGGCCCCAAATTGAACATTGAAGCCAAACTGATGTATATTGGGACAAAAAATACAAGTACTAAATTGAATATTGAAGCCAAATATAAGTATAAAAAATTATATTAACCCTTGATAGAATGATATTGCTTTTGGTAAAAGCACCATGGAGGCCCTTAGGAGTCAAAATGGGTAAATTAGTCTCCTTCGTTAAATTAAAAAGCAATTTGGTTCCTTTTGTTAAAAATTTCATTCTATCAGTTACATCAGTTTTTAACAATAAAAATAAATGAAAACTTACATAAACTAATTTACTCATTTTTTAAAGAGATAATCCTACTCTTAGACATTGCTTCTCAATCTAAATTTGATTGTTTTTGTAGGTTTTAGGGCACGTTTGCCTAAGCAAAGATACTGTACATCTTTAGAGGTGACAAATGTTGAATTCCCTGATCTAAGATCTAAGATACTTTGATGTTCATATAATAATTATATATATATGTATGTTTGTGCTGGCATGCACTTACATATTATACTTAATTTTCAATTAGCTAGGTTATATAAGTGGAGATTTCTTCTTTTGGGGTTTAATCTATGGTTACTTTAAAGTTAATTAAAACAAAAAAGGTTGAACAGATGTCAATTTTGTACATGTTCATGTGTGATACTCTGAACATAGTTTTGGTACATCAATAGTTTATATGATTTGATGAGATTTTGCATAAATATAATTATTGATTGAGTTTGAGTTTTAACTAGTGCCAATAATATTGAACATTTTTTGGAAATTTTTTTATATTTTTATTTAAAAATAAAAACAAAAATAGATAATAAAATTTAAATTTGAAACATCATAATCTAATCACAACTTACTTACCCTATTTGATTTTTTTTTAATTTTGTTTTTTATCATTAAAAATAATTAAAAAAATGCACAATCTTCCATGAATAAGCACAACACATAATTTTAATATTTAATTAATGTATAAATAATTTTCATGGACAGTGTATATTTATGACACAGATGCATGCTTCGATGCTGCCTGCATGCATGCGAATGAATTAAATCTTAAATATATCTGAAAAACTTTGTTTATTTTTTATTGCATTCAGATTCCATAAATTATAAATTATTTGATTTTTTTAGTTTAAATTTAGATAATTTTTTTAGTTAAAATGAGAATATTTCGTAGATCGATAATTTAAATAATTTGAATTGGTATAATAATGTTTATGTTTAATATGAATAATGCTTTATCTATACTTTTATGAGTTCTTCCCGCATTTTATCGACCTTGCACGACAACATCTTTGATGAAAAGTTATATGTCAAGCTCTGTGATCACACATTGTGAGGGTCACACCTCTTGACATGAATAGAGTATATTTTGTGCATGCATCGCATTTTTCTGTCGTCCTAACACAACAACTCAAACATATTAATAAGTCAGCTGGACTCTAGGGAGTATAGACCTAATATGGGACCGACACATGGACCCTTGAGAAAGGTCGATGATACTCGACGCTCAAGGATTAAAGAAAGAGGGTGTTTTTCTATATCCTTGTTCTTATATTTTTTCAAACCAATTGACGTGTCATAAAAAAAAATACAAAGACAAAGCTATTTTCAGGTCATTAATTTTGTAATTTGCTGTCTCTATCTTCAACTATATAAGCCACCCCATGTCCCAACTTAGTAATGGTAGTTTCCATTTTTGCATCCAGATTTCAAAACACTGTCTTCTATTTCATTCCCAGTTAGTTGTACACAGTTCAAGGTAATATATATATATATAACTCAGTTCTCTGCTTTCATATGGTTTTCATGAAAATGGGTGTTCTTAGTTTCTCTCTGTTCTCTGATTAAGGGCTATCGTTTATCTTTTTCACTGAGTTTGTTCTGGATATATGTTTACAGGTTTTAGTTCTAACATAAATGAATCTTGCTGGGTTTTTTTGTAACATTGATAATTTGTGTTGTTCATTTATTTATCATATTAAAGGGCCTTATTAACTGCAATTTGTTTGACAGAAAAAATCTCTGCTCATCCTTGTCTGATGGGAGTTGCTGTTTCTTCCCCATTTGCTAAACCCAGTGACGTGAAAAATGGCTTACAATCTGTCACTGTGAAATCCATTCATTTTGATGAAGATGAAGCCAAAACACTTGTTAGATCCATCAGTTACAATAGTTTAGAGCCAGAGCCATTGATATTAATATCTGTTGGTTCTAAAAAGATGGTATCAGAGGGATCGGTTAGCTTCAAAGGGCTCGATTTGGAGCAATCGGTTTCGGCTAAGTCGCCTCCATTGGATAAACCAGAGAATGTACCCATTAAAGCTTTCATAGAGACCCCAAAGCAATCACCAGTTTTTGATCCAAGTAATCCACAACATGAGGCTGCAATAAGGTTACAAAAAGTATACAAGAGTTTTAGGACAAGGCGAAAGCTAGCGGATTGCGCGGTTCTTGTCGAGCAAACATGGTGTGTGTGTGTATACTTCCATATATGCAAAACTTTTTTGTTTATTTATGGTTTTATGTAATGCAATTATTTGTTGCAATGTAGGTGGAAGCTTTTAGATTTTGCAGAGCTGAAGAGGAGTTCTATATCGTTCTTCGACATAGGAAAACACGAAACGGCAATTTCGCGTTGGTCAAGAGCAAGAACCAGAGCTGCTAAAGTTGGTAAAGGTTTATCCAAGAACGAAAAGGCTCAAAAGCTTGCATTGCAACATTGGCTTGAAGCAGTAAGTCCAACGAACTTTGGTTAATTTCCCCTTGTTCTTCATTATCTGTTACTGATGTGGGTTGATTCGGGTTATTTCAGATCGATCCGAGGCATCGATACGGACATAATTTACACTTTTATTACCATCAATGGCTCCACTCTCAGAGTAAAGAACCCTTTTTTTACTGGCTGGATATTGGAGAAGGGAAAGAAGTAAATATCGAAAAATGTCCGAGATCGAAGCTTCTACTGCAATGCATCAAATATCTCAGTCCGGTGGGTCTTTTATTTCTTTTTCTTAAACCCAAGTCTACCTCGATTTATATTCGAAATGTTACTGAAATAATATTTATCCACTATACAGATAGAACGGAAGCCTTATGAAGTTATGGTGGTAGACGGGAAGTTCGTATACAAGCAAACAGGGAAGCCTGTCCATACCATCGAAGAAACCGGCGATGCTAAGTGGATTTTTGTCCTCAGTACATCGAAGATCTTGTACGTTGGTGTGAAGAAAAAGGGTACATTTCAACATTCGAGTTTCTTGGCAGGTGGTGCCACTATTGCTGCCGGAAGATTAGTTGTTGGCAATGGCATCCTTAAGGCAGTTTGGCCACACAGTGGACATTACCGTCCATTAGAAGAGAACTTTAACGACTTCATTTCATTTCTAAGGGAGAACAACGTAGATCTTAACAATGTCAAGGTAAAAAAAGGGTACTATTCTTTTTGCAAATGAAAAGAATGTGCTGAGTATTGTTGCTGATAATGCTTGTTTTTGTTACATTCAGATGACTCCGGTGGATGAGGAAGGAAACTTGGCTGACAAGCAAAGAAGCAATAACCATCTTAGATGTAACTCGTCTGAAGATGACTTTAACTTCGAGGCTGATGAGATCAGTGTCAAAGACTCGATCGATCAAATACGGTAGTTGATTCATGGGGAATATGAAACCGAGTCAAGGAGGTTCCACAGCCTTAGCTGAAAACAATGTAGCTATTGTGCCTAGTTGTAATAATGACAATTCGATGGATTCGTCTTTGGTGGATGGTTATGCGATAAAGGAGGAAACCGTTACTTCGGAACTGGATTCATATGAAAATCATGCAGATAATAAGGTGGAAGACCCTTCCTGATGAATTGCTTCTTGAAAGGGTTAACTCTAAAACAGGATCCACATGCAAGTGGAGTACAGGAGCAGCCTAACAGATTCTGGATTGGTTATACAAAGAAAACCCTCGAAACTCCAATTCTGCGCTTGGGAATAACTGAAGAAATAAGAACCTTGAGTTTATCTGTGCTCAAGACGAAAATTTCATGACAGAGAAGCATCCATTCCTAGAGTGCAGTATTAAAAAGGAACACTTGCAGCTAACATACCACAGTCACAAGTACATTCTTAGTTAATTCATTCTTTGGTGTGAACAGAAAGATGATATATGACTTGCTTTATCATTCTTTTAAAAAACCAGATCCCCTGTACACATTTAAAAAAAAACTATCTTGTACCATACTCTAGTACAAAATTTGCTTCACTATTTGAATACAATCTACAAGTGGATTCACAAGATGTGGAGCTTCATCCTGCATGCACATCAGTAATACAGCAATGAATGATCATATTTGTTAACAGAAAAACCTGCCGAACCATAGTTTCATGAGAGAGCAAACTTGAGGGAAGTGGCCAACATTAGGAGAACGACAAAGTCTTCTACGGCATCAAAATCCCTGTAGACTCTTCCAAGTTTGATGCTTTCCCATGGATCCTTGTCACCCCATGCTATCAAGACAGGACACTGCATGAAGAGAGAACAAGCAACATAAACTAACATGGAAACTGAAGGGAAAAGAAGACGGCATACGAGAAATCAGTTTAAGAAACTCATTTTAACCTGCAGAAGTAATTCCTCGGGCAGAAGACCATCCGAGTAGCAAATGAACTCAAGAAAAACATCAATAGCACCAGGCCCAAGTCCTAGATGTAGAATAATCTGAACTAGTTCTTCGGTCACTTGAGAGGTGCCATGGTAACACTGAAATGTAACCCTATGTGATTTTGCTAGAACAGGAATATTTTTCCTCCAATAATTACTGCAGTAAGCAGGACATTAGAAGAACTGACAATTAAGTATGTACACATGGAACCAAGTTATTTAAAGGAAACCTTTGAAACAAGAAATAATTGATACACATCTTAAACATGCATATACAAACTGCACATGCACCCAATGGACAACATAAAAAATACAAAAAGCAGAACTATATTGAGCAATGTTGCAATTGACAAAAACCAATCACTTGTTTGCCAATGAGATACAATCCAACGACATCAAAAAGTAAATTAAAAAAAAAAATTTAGGCGCCTGGGTCCTGCCAACCCCTCCCCCTATATATATATATCTCAAACCTGTTTTCTCTCATCATCGATTCCTGTTTTTCTTTCTATGCTTCTCTTTCTTCATCAATCCCTATTTTTCTTTCTCTGCTTCTCTTGCAATGGGTAAGTCTTCTTTATTTCGTTTCACTTTACCTTCTTATTTTAACAGCATTCCTACACAATTTTTTGACATTTTTGAAAATTCAAACAAGATTTGTAAAAGCCCATATCCTAACCTGAAAACTCTCGCATTCAATGAGAAATTAGTAGATCATGCTAGGAAGCACCATTATCCCACAGTTGTTTATCTGTGTGGCTAAATGGAACGACATCAAAAAAGTAATTTTTTTTAAAAGTTTTAGGGGCCTGGGTCCTGCCAACCCTTCCCCCTATATATATATGCTGCACATGTTTCTCTCATCTTCATCAATCCTTGTTTTTCTTTCTCTGCTTCTCTTGCTTTTCTCTACTTCTCTTGTAATGGGCAAGCCTTCTTTATTTCGTTTCACTTCACCCTCTTATTTCAACAGCATTACTACAAAAGTTTTTGACATTCTTGAAAATTCAAACAAGATATGTAAAAACCCATATCCTAACCTCACAACTTTTAAATTCAACAAAAAATTAGCAGAACATGCTAGCAAGGACCAGTATGCCACAGTTGTTTATCTCTGTGGCAAAATGGAACCTTAGAGAGTCAAGCCAAATACTGCTACTTTCAACACCTGGATTCATGCATACGGTAAGCTTCATCGACTTGATTATGGTTTATCTGTTTGGGGCAAAATGATGAAAATAGGTTTTCAACCCACTGTTTATACTTTTTCTACTCTGATGAATGGATTTTGTATGGAAAGGAGAGTTGATCAGGCTATTAAGTTGTTTGGTGAAATAAATGAAACAGGTATGCTTCCTAATATAATACTTACACTACCTTAATCAATGGGTTTAATATCATTGGGGATATCGGTGGAGCTGTTAAGATTTTAAGATATTGGAAGAAAAAGGCCTTGATCCTAATGTCATCACCTACAGCACTCTCATTGATTCACTCTGTAAGAAAGGATTGTTAAAGAAATGTCTCACTGTCTTCTCTCAAATGTTGGAGAAAGGCATCAAGCCTAATGTTTACACCTACAACATACTGCTTGATGCATTTTACAAGCGTGAGATGATTTGCAGGGTTAAAGTTGTGATCGCCATGATGAAGAAGGAACGTGTTAAATTTAACGTTGTCACCCGTCAGATATGTAACAAAATAAAAAAAAAAGAAAAAAAAGTTAGATATAGAACTTTGTTTATGTAATGTAATCTTGATTATTATGTCAAACATGTAGCCATGATGAAGTTGTTATCGACAGAGCTTAGTATCCCCTCCTGTAATAACTTCAGCTCTGGAAATCATTCCCTCTTGTAAAATGCATTCAACAATATATTAGACTCGATGCCTTTCTTTATCATTTGGGAGAGGACACTAAGACCTTGTTTTAACAATCCCTTCTTACGAAGTGAGTTAATAACATTAGGATTGAGACCTCTTTCTTCCAGCTAATTTTTCTAATATTTCATTTTTAGAAAAAAAAGACTCACATTTTCTAGATTACTTTGTGTCAGTTTGAAAGATCAAAACCACAAGATATGTAGGTTTCAAGAAATCAATGAATTCAGGTATATGATTTATTCTGGATGATTTGATATGATAGATCCTGGTTTATAGTTTTAAGTTTATATTAGATTTTGTTTTAAGGTTCTAACAAGTGGTATCAGAGTCTCATCAGGTTGAATTATAAAAAATAAATTGATTTTTTATTATTTTTGGATTGATTCGTTTTTTATTTTTTATTTTATGAATTTAATATTTTAATTATATATTTCTTCCTCTCCTTACAAACAAAAAAAAATACCAAACACATAGGATTCAAAAACTAACCTCTAATATGAGCAAATGAAAAGGAAGGCATTAATGACAAAAAGAAAAAACTGGCACAAGCACGTAAGAGGGAGCCACAATTGTTTGCCTAGAGGGGTCCTTAGGTGTGTTGTGTTGTGTTGCAGCAGTTGGTAAATGGAAAATATTCCATTTAGGCCCTTAATATTTTTAAAAAATTTAAATTATTTAATGTAAAATTACACTTTAACCCCCCTAAAAACAATAAAATTTGATATTTTCAAAGGTATTCAAAGTTTTTTTATAGCTTTATAAATGAAATATCTTGTTTGGAATTGAAGTTCAGTTGATAAAAATAAATTTTTTATATAGTAAATACTAAAGTTGCTACAAATTTAAACTTTTTAATATAGGGATTAAATTGATCTATTTAGTGATAGAGGGACTAATTTGAGTTTAACAAAAAAAAAGAACAATTAATGAGAAAGAAGAAGAAAACTGGTTTGGGCCTAATCCAATGTAAACTTGAAATAGGTCCATTATAACTTTATTAATTATTTTGTTGAACTTTATTAGTTGTTTGGTGCCAGAGCTGGAAACCCGACTCAAAAAATTCAAAAATCGAGATTTTTAGATGATTATGAAATATAAGTTTAAAAATTGCAGTTACTTGAAATCTAATCGAATTCTGTTTTTTTATCTAATATTTAATTAATCTTGATTTTTTATGATATAAATAAAAATTTTATATTCAAAATAATGAAAATAATTTAAAAGTTCTTGAAATTTTTTTTAAGAAATTTTTATGAAAAAGACATTTACATTTTGTCAAATAATATTCAAAATCCATAAAACAAAGCTCATTTTATAAAAACAAGTCTAAAAATAAAAGTAAAAAATCAATAGAAAAGATAGAGAATTGAACCAAATTATGATGGATGGTTAAAAAATTCTAAAAAATCTGATCGAACCGAACTGATATCACTCCTGAACTTATCCTATTGTGGTTGATTTACTAGGTTTATATTGTTGTTGTTGCAACAACTTCAACATCACATGTTTAAACGCATTTAATTACGCGCGTGTTATATTCTATTTCATCTTTGGCATAATGATAAATTTAGCCTTTATCGTTTACATTTTTTGTCAATTTGGATCTTCTTCTTCTTTTTGTTGAGCTAAATTTGGCCTTCAACTTTTCAAAAAGAGTTAAATTACTTTTTTCTAATTAAAATGTTCACTAAAACATTAATTTTTTAACTATATCGGCATGACAACCTGCATTGTAGCATTTCATGCTAACATAACACTATTTGTCTTATATGTCACGTTAACAAATAATTTAAAATTTATAAAATATTCAAAAATAAAATAAATTTAAATTCAAAGATTGTCATGCGAGCTTCTATGTTTAAAAATTTAACTTTTAATAAGAATTTTTGTTAAAAAAATAATTTAATTCTCTTTAAAAGATTAATGGTCAAATTTGACTCTTTTTAAAAGGTGGTGGGCTAAATTTAAGTTAAAAAAAAAGAATAAAGACTAAATTAATAAAAAAATAAATATTAAAAGCTTAATTTATCATTATACCTTTACTTTTTTAATTACTTAATAAATTTGTAAAATTAATTGATTACCATTTACTAAATTCCGTGTAATGTTTGTGCTATTTTTGTAGTAAATTTTTTGTGCAATTTTAATGCGTTTGCAATAATAATAACTTTTGCTTGAAATTATAATATTTGTAGAAATTACATTTGATATAAACAAATTAATTTTGGGAAATTTCTATTTTTTTGCTTGAAGTTAAAAAAAATTTGAAAATTTTATTTTCCTTTGAAAATTTTAAAAATTCTTAATTAAGTCCTCTAAAATTTTTAAAACTCTTAGTATACTTTTTTTTTAATAAAGAAAGCTTTATCTTTAACCACACTGCTACAAAAATCATTCCGTTGGAAACCCCAAGTCTCAAATGTATAGAATGAGTCCACAACCTCGAGAGGATTCGGTTTGTTCGAGTATCTGTAGACGATAAAATCAATTGCATATACCCTATGTGATTTTGTGAGAACAGGAATATTTTTCCTCCAATAATTACTGTAGTAAGCAAGACATTAGAAGAAGTGACAATTAAGTATGTACACATGGAACCAAGTTGTTTAGAGGAAACCTTTGAAACAAGCAAATAATTGATGCACATCTCAAACATGCTTATACCAACTGCACATGCATGCAATGACCAATTGTTTATATGTGTGGCAAAATGGAACCGTGGAGAGTTAAGAGAGATGATGTTACTTTCAACATCTGGGTTGGTGCCTATTGCAAGCTTTGTCGACTTGATTATAGTTTATCTGTTTGGGGCAAAATGATAAAACTAAGTTTTCAACCTACTGTGTTTTTACTTTTTATACTTTGATTAATGGATTTTGTATAGGTGGAAAAATTTCTAAGAGTCGTGAAATGATTGAAATAGGGAAGGTTGCTTATATAAATGTTTACACTACCATAATCATTGAGTTTCATATCATCGGGATATTGATGGAGCTGAAGATGCTAGAAGAAAGAGGTCTTAATCCTAATGTTATCACGTACAACACTGTCATTGACTTATTGTTAAAATTGTTGTTTTATGACCTTCTTTGCTCGCACTGTTGCACTAATCAAAAATTAGTCTTTCTTTTCTCTTTTTACATTTCAGTTTTTTTTTTCATGAAACAACTTTAAATGCCACGAATATACGAATCAAAATCCAAACAATTTTTTTTTCCAAACTCCAACACTAGTTGTCAAATCGACTTGGATCTAAGGTATGTAATTCTACTCATCAATGAGTACAGATCCATCGTACTAATTGTCAAATCAGTGCTTGGAGCTCAATAATTGTACTTAAAAGAAAAACAATAGTCCTTGCAAATCGGTGGATATTGGCTTACAAGTTGTTTATGCAGATATTTTCTATTGGTTAAATTATGTTATTAGTTTTGTAAAAGTTATGGATTTAGCCTTTGTACTCCAATTTAATTAAATTGACTTATTATATCAAGATGGATTTTTTGTATTAGAACAGAGTTTTTAAGAACAATTTATGTATGCATTTTAACCCAAATATTGGAGGATAATAACTATTTGAATTAAGTAATGTCATTTTAAAAAGTAGAGATCCAAATTATTATGTTAAATTAAAAATTATTTTTAGTCTTTATATTTTTAAAATTTTAAAATCTTAGTCCTCATCAAACAATAACGGTTAAATTCATTAAATTTTGTTACTTCCACTCATCACCCACTAAAATTACAAGTAAAAGATTGGCGGCTGTCATTTGCACCAAGACTAAAATTTCAAATTTTGAAAAGTATAGGTTTTAAAATGGTCCTATTGGAGAATATAGACCAAATCTACATCTGTATACATAGTACAAGACTAGTAATTGGATTGGGTTAGGGTTAAAACTTCAAATTTCAAAGAGTATAGGGACTAAAATTGACAAATTTGAAAAGGTCAAGGATTGAATTTATTTAAATTGAAGTACGAAGCCTAAATCCATAACTTTTACAAAGTATAAGGACTAATAACAGAATTTAACCAATAGAAAATATCTGCATAAACAACTTGTAAGCCAGTATTAGATTATTATGATAAGAACAAAGCCAAATACAGGCTTGAAGGTAATCCAATTCCACACATTTTTAATGATACAACAGCCAGCCATTTATAAGTTCAAGTTCAACAGCTGGTATTCAAAGGACATTTTTGAAGGAATGTACAAATATCAGGGATATATATTTACATTTTTTTCTTAGTTCATGTTTCAGGGTAATAAAGAAAAAGGAAAAGCTATCAGCCTTGCAAAGTCCATACTTGAAGGTATGTTTTACGAGTCACCAACAGGCGCTGGAGAAAGGACAGTACGGTAGGTGACCGGAGTTTGCTGAGAATATTGAATGGAGGCATGGCCTTAATGTTTCTTAGCTTTTGAGTAAATTCTCCAAGAATTCGCGAACGTCTGTGCTCGTGCAATCTTGAGAGGTCTGAAGAATGTTGGGACTGTCGACGGGCATGACATCAGAGAGCGGATAATTTCTGTTGGCGAGCAGTTGATTGCTTGTGTTGCAGCAAATTCCTTTCAATATTATGCTTTTATGCACCCCACCAAGCAAACCTTCATAATCTTTGTCCCCGGAATCTCCAACAAAAACCACCATTTTCGACAGGTCGAGGCCCCACCGAACGTATAAATACCTAAAATGTGTGTTTGGGGTGTCTTTGGATTGATACATAGCTAAATAGGATAAGTTAAAGAACAATTAAAAGAAAAAATCCCAATGAGCAAACATGAAAACAACTATTTAAAGCTAAAAAGCAACGGTGGCCTGAGAAAGATCGGAGAAGAGAAAGAAGTTCAAGCATTAACATTTCAAAGCATTGCATGCTTTGTTGACTACACATTGAGGAAATATTGATCGAAACAAACTCAGACTCGGGTGTGACTGAGAGTGTCAGGAACAGATAAATGGCCTTCATGGGTGGTTGAATTTTTTCTATATATTTGGAGAGCCTTTGAGGATCATATCTGAATATGTTTCGGACACGTGTGTCGAACATGGATATTCAAGCAACCAGAAGGGATCCGTTGCTAGAGTTTCGGACTCTTAGTTCCAGTAACCAGGGATCAAACCCCAGCAGCATTAATTAAGCTATAATAAAAGAAACATAAAAACTGTTTAAAAGGTGGCAACGACAGCAGCAAGTTGAAGAATCCATGCAAACTTACGTTGCATGCATGAAACCAGAAACTCGGCTGAAGCATGTTGGAATCCGTTGTGCAATTCGACAAGCCTTGTCCTTCTAGTTGACTTTTGTTAGTCTATGGTGTAATCATTGTATGTTTTGATCAGCTAAGGTTAAAATGTGTGCTTAGCTGATTTAGTTGTCAATTAGGTTGTCATTTTGTTGATGTAAACCTTTAGTTACTTGCACAAGCAAGCTGTGTTTTCTTTCTATGTAACTTTGTTCTATTTATGTTTGTAACCATGCACTTATTCGGGTAATGAGGAAAAACTTTTTGCTCATTCATCTTTTGCTTGTTCTTGCTCCGGTTTTAAGCTTTCAAACATCTAAAACATTCATCTAAGTTGTTTTTTAAACTTTGTTTGCTAAGTTGAATCCAACAAATGGTATCGAGAGCCTGTTGTCTTTGAGGGCCTCTTGTTGTGTGCTGAGTGTTTGAAAGAAAAGAAGCAGGAACTATCTTTGTTGCTCAGAGTTTTGGAAGCTGCGTGAAGATGAGCTTCTCACCACCACCTCCACCCGTGTTTGCTGGTGAAAGCTACAATATATGGGCTGTCAAAATGAAAACATATCTACAGGCACATGACCTGTGGAATGTTGTCCAAAATGACACTGAACCACCACCCTTAAGAGCTAATCCCACGATAGCTCAGATAAGGCAGTATAATGAAGACTGTGCAAAGAAGTACAAGGCCATGTCATGCCTTCAAAGTGGAGTTTCAAATGCTATCTTCACAAGGATAATGGCCTGCGACACACCAAAGGAGGCCTGGGACAAACTCAAGGAAGAGTTTCAAGGCTCAGACAAAACCAGGCAGCAACAACTCATTAACTTGAGAAGGGACTTTGAGAATCTGAGAATGAAAGACTCAGAAACCATCAAGCAGTATGCTGACAGAATAATGTCTACTGTCAACAACATAAGACTGCTTGGAGATGACTTTAGTGATCAGAGGGTAGTGGAGAAAATCATAACAACCTTGCCAGAGAAGTATGAATCCAAGATTTCTTCCTTGGAGGATTCGAGGGACTTATCTGCCATTCCCTTGACAGAACTGATAAATGCTCTCTATGCTCAAGAGCAAAGAAGAGCAAACAGAATGGAGGAGTATTCTGAGGGAGCTTTTCAAGCTAGGAGTAGAGAGAGTTCAAGCTTCAGCTCGAATCACAAAGGCAAGAAGCCTATGTCAGAAAAGAAAGAAAGAGGAAAGAAGGAAGTTGCCAAGAAGAAGTTTCCACCCTGTGCTCATTGCAAAAGAACAACTCACCTTGAGAAATATTGCTGGTACAGACCTGACATCCAGTGTAGAGGCTGCAAACAGCTTGGTCACATTGAGAAAGTGTGTAAGAACAAACCAAAAGCTCAGTCACAGAATCATAATCAGGCTCAAGTAGCTGAAGATATCGAGGCACAGGAAGAACATGTCTTCACAGCCTCCTGCTTTGCAAGCTCAAGCAAAGTCAGCAAGATTTGGCTGATCGATAGTGGATGCACTCATCATATGGCCTCAGAGGAAAGCATGTTCAAGGAGCTTGACACCTCATTTGAATCCAATGTTAGAATTGGAAATGGTGAGCTTCTTAAGGCTAAAGGCAAAGGCAAAGCAGTGATTTACACCAAGTCAGGTATTAAAACCATTTCAGAAGTTCTTTATGTACCTGACATTGACCAAAATTTGTTAAGTGTTGGTCAGCTACTGGAGAAAGGGTACTCTCTCCTGTTTGAAGGCAAAATCTGCACAATCAAAGATGCTACTGACCAGGTGTTGGCAAAAGTAGCTATGCAAGATAGAACCTTCAATGTGGATGTAAATCAGTTGCAAGCAAGAGCATATGCAGCTCAGACTGATGAGGCAAGTCTGTGGCACAAAAGAATGGGGCATGTGAACTACAACTCACTCGGGCAAATGCAAAAACTGAATTTGGTTGAAGATATGGTTAAGTTCGAGCCAAACAAAGAGGTGTGTGAAGTCTGTCAGCTTGGCAAGCTAACCAGACTGCCCTTTCCAGTCAACAAGGCATGGAGAGCCCAAGAGAAACTTCAGTTGGTTCACACTGACATCTGTGGACCTATGAAGACCAGCTCACTAAATGGCTGCAAGTTTTTTGCCTTGTTCATTGATGATTGCACCAGGTTTTGTTGGGTAACCTTCTTGAAACAAAAGTCAGATGTCACTGACTTCTTTCTCAAGTTCAAGGCTTTGGCTGAAAACCAAGCCAACAGCAAACTCAAAAGCCTAAGGTCAGACAATGGAGCCGAGTATGTGTCTCAGAGGTTCCAGAAGATTTGTGATGATGCTGGCATCCTACACCAACTGACCACTGTTTACACACCACAGCAAAATGGTGTTTGTGAGAGGAAAAACAGGACTGTTCTTGATATGGCCAGATGCCTACTGTTTGAGGCCAAAATGCCAAACAACTTCTGGGCTGAGGCAGTAAACACATCTGTCTACTTACTAAATAGACTACCAACTAAAGCAGTCATAGGTAAAACACCCTTTGAGGCCTGGTTCGGGCAGAAACCAATCGTGTCTCATTTGAAAGTGTTTGGATGCTTATGCTATGCACTTGTGCCAGCAGAGAAGAGAACCAAGCTGGAAAGAAAGTCTGTGCCAGGGGTATTTGTAGGCTACAGCAGTGTGAAGAAGGGTTATAGGATCTTCGATCCATCAACAAAAAAGGTTATTGTAAGCAGAGATGTCAAGTTCAATGAAGGAAGCTGTTGGAAGTGGAATGGGACAGATGCAAGCTTAACTGAAGAAGACTTGCAGGACCTTGATCACCAACATGCTGAAGTTGAAAATGAAGCTATGGATGATTTTGATGATATGCCTGTTAGGGGCACCAGAACATTGGCAGACATCTATGAAAGATGTGCTGTGACCATGGTTGAGCCATCCTCCTATGCTGAAGCCTCGAAAGAGAAATGCTGGCAAGAGGCTATGGAAGCTGAACTAAGGATGATTCAAAAGAATGAAACCTGGGAGCTGGTTGATAGACCAGAAGGTAGGAAGATCATTGGAGTTAAATGGGTGTTCAAGATCAAGAATAATGCAGATGGATCACTGAACAGACACAAAGCCAGATTAGTTGTGAAAGGGTATAGCCAACAGCAGGGAGTCGATTTCTTTGAAACATTTGCTCCTGTTGCAAGGCTGGACACTATAAGAATGTTGTTTGCCTTAGCAGCCCAGAAACAGTGGCAAGTGCATCAACTGGATGTCAAATCAGCCTTTTTAAATGGATTTCTCATGGAGGAAATCTTCATAGATCAACCTGAAGGCTTTGAAGTTCAAGGAGAAGAAGAGAAGGTCTACAAGCTCAAAAAGGCCCTGTATGGTCTCAAGCAAGCTCCAAGGGCCTGGTATGATCGAATGGATACCTACCTGACAAGGCTCGGGTTCACAAAGAGCACCAGTGAGCCCACTCTCTATGTTAAGAAGGAAGGTAATAAAACTTTGCTAATTGTTTCATTGTATGTTGATGATTTACTGGTCACTGGCTGCAAAAGGGAGGAAATTGAAACCTTTAAGAAGCAAATGCAAACTGTGTTTGAGATGACTGACCTTGGATTAATGACATACTTCCTTGGCATGGAAGTGAAACAAAATGAACAAGGTATTTTCATAGGCTAGAAGGCATTCGCATCGAAGGTTTTGAGCAGGTTTTGCATGACAAACTGCAAGCCTGCTAGCACTCCTGTGGCTTTAGGAGAAAAACTCACCAGCCTAGGAGATGAAGATCGAGTGGATGAAAAGAATTACAGAAGCTTGATTGGCTGCCTGCTCTATTTGACTGCAACTAGACCAGACATCATGCATGCTGTTGGTCTTCTATCGAGATTCATGCATTGCTGCACAGTTGCACATTTTAAAGCAGCAAAAAGGGTCCTAAGGTATGTCAAAGGGACTCTGAGTTGTGGAGTGAAGTTTGAAAGAGCTGAGGAGCTGAGACTAGTGGGATATTCAGACAGTGATTGGGCTGGTTCTGTTGATGACATGAAGAGCACATCAGGCTACTTCTTCACCCTTGGCTCAAGTGTCTTCTGCTGGAGCTCGAAGAAGCAACAGACAGTGGCTCAATCCACTGCTGAGGCAGAATACATCGCAGCTGCTTCTGCTGTAAATCAAGCCATTTGGCTTAGGAAAATATTGTGTGATCTGAATGCTGATCCAAAGGAGGCAACTGTGATTAAGGTTGACAACCAATCGGCTGTAGCCATTGCCAAGAATCCGGTTTTTCATGGTAAGACCAAGCATTTTAAAATTAGATATCATTTTGTGAGAGAAGCTGAAATGTCCAAGGAGATAAGCTTAGTTCACTGCTGCTCAAAAGATCAACTTGCTGATCTATTAACCAAACCATTGGCTGCTTCAAGGTTTGAATATTTGAAAAAGAAAATCAGAGTTTGCTGCTTTGTAGCCAAGGAGGAGTGTTTAAAAGGTGGCAACGACAGCAGCAAGTTGAAGAATCCATGCAAACTTACGTTGCATGCATGAAACCAGAAACTCGGCTGAAGCATGTTGGAATCCGTTGTGCAATTCGACAAGCCTTGTCCTTCTAGTTGACTTTTGTTAGTCTATGGTGTAATCATTGTATGTTTTGATCAGCTAAGGTTAAAATGTGTGCTTAGCTGATTTAGTTGTCAATTAGGTTGTCATTTTGTTGATGTAAACCTTTAGTTACTTGCACAAGCAAGCTGTGTTTTCTTTCTATGTAACTTTGTTCTATTTATGTTTGTAACCATGCACTTATTCGGGTAATGAGGAAAAACTTTTTGCTCATTCATCTTTTGCTTGTTCTTGCTCCGGTTTTAAGCTTTCAAACATCTAAAACATTCATCTAAGTTGTTTTTTAAACTTTGTTTGCTAAGTTGAATCCAACAAAAACTCTACCTGAGGGCTTGAGAACGAGATGCCAAAACCGGAATAACATTTATCCTGGTTCCAATTCGACAATAAATAACATTACAATGGAGAGCTTGAATTCTCAGCAACTTTCGGAGCTCTTTAACAGGGGGAACCTGAGAAGAACATAAACATAAAATAGATGTTTCCCATGATATCATAAAGAAAACCATAAGCCTACGTGAACATGCTAGACAAGTTAGAAATGTAAACTAGAATTCATCCTTAATGAAAGAAAACTTACCCTTCCTGCATTTTTCACTTCAAAAGTGTAGCAGTAATTGGTCGAAAGGTGTTCGGCTACAGTGACAACATGCTCCTCATTCCCTGCTATCTTATTAGTAACAGATCCAGCCCAACGGACAAAAGTCTTTCTCAATCCTTCCCCACCCCAACGATACTCGATGTGCGAGTGGTAATAGAAGTCAATTACAAAGGGACCATCTTCAGGGTTAATAGTTGAATAGAAGAGATCACTACCGCTATTGCCAGATGAAAGCATCAAAATCATTAGCGTTCAAGCCTCCAGAGACTAGAAAAGACTGTATCTCAGATATTGTCATGTATGTTGACAATATAAAACCTATAGAGCCTTCAATCCTTTCTTTTTCGACAGCCTCAAAAACCTTTCTGATAACATCAAGAAGATCTGCATTGGAGTCGGGAGTCCACAGCAATGACAAAGATATGTTTCCTCCTCCTTAATACCGGAAACTTACCTGTGCAGGAACCATGGTCAATTCTGTCTCCGGATCCAGCTTTCCTTTGATCTTTTAAAACACCTTTTGACCATGATAAAACGGCATTCTCCAACTTGCTCTTTCGGTCATTCCATTCGGAATCTAAAGCATTATCATTTCCACTAGCTCCACTCCCATCTCCACCCATTGAAAGCATTATCATCTCAATGAATCACTATCTGTTTCTGAACTTTCACCTCCATCATCACTCCTTTGCCACTGAGAATGCCTTGGTTTGCAACTGGCAATTCGAGATAAGTTTTACAGTGCTCTGGCCATGAAAACAGGTGATTGTTCTTCAAACCATTTTGACGGCATCTTGACCAAATGTGTTGGGGCTTGATATAATTTACTTGCTCACAAACGTGCAGTAAGGAAGCAATCTGCTCTACACAACTGATCTGCTTACTCATTCAATATGAAAACAATACATTTATAGTCAAAATACATCACCAAATATTCAACTAATCCCACTAATTAATCAGCATTGAGACTATTAAAACATTGTTTGTACACATCAATAAGCTGACTTATCAGCTCAATCATCACCTAAACCCATCAAAACATCAACAACTAAGTTCATTTTCAACCAAACTAAATTACATTGCAACTAAAACAGAAAATATGTTGCTGCAACATGCACAATTGCTGCAGCATGCATACAAGCTGTATGCACTCAACAAAAACATCATAGCCACTTTAACAAAAACATAACAGCAACATGGTTGGTCATTTTCAACAAGATGCTTGTCTGCAACAAGCTTCAGAAGAGCATCAGCAATAGACTGCTGGTCATGAGGATCGACAACAAGACCATTGTCAATCACCTGCAAAACATCTCATATTGATTGTCACCGCTGGGATTCAAACTTGGGATTCTCGCAAAAGCTTGTGATTCTCTGATGTCAAGTAGAAAACATAATAATTGATGAGTCATACCCGATGTATGTCAACAGGACCTCCGTTTTTGGTGGCAACAATAGGCAAACCATGAGCTGCAACCTGCAACCTGCAACAAAAGAGCCAAAGTCATAAATGGTTCGGAAATAAGATGAAATAAACACTATTTATAACTTATATTGCAGAGCCAAAGTCATAAAGTGGGCCTGGCCAGAAAACAAAAAAACAAAGTACCAAAATCCACCTAAAAGCCCAACAAGGACAACAACCCAGCTCCGATAAAACCTACAGACTTATACGTCTACTCTAATACCACTACAGCAAAACAGCATCATTAGACAGGGTTCCCGAAACTTCTACCCATCCTTCGATTATGGTTTTTCTGTTACGCACACAAAATACGCACCGCGAATAAAACCCCCACCTCCTCTGCATTCTTGGTTATTATATATCAGATGCACTTGCTCATCTTCTATCCCACAAAAACCCCTAGTTTTTTTGTATTCTTTCACCATGAATTTCATCATTCCAAGCTTCCCACTAAAACCTCCGAGAAGTTCTGTTTATGTTTCTAAACTATGTGGTTTAATTATATCCTCTCATTTTCCTCCAAATTATTACCCACCACCTGAATGTTTAAGTCCCGAAACTGATAAAAATGAATTACTCGTCATTGGAAAGATGGTAAACTCCGGTTTGTTTCGTAGTCCTATTGCTTCTCCTCATAATGTGATTCGAGCATTTTGTAGAGCAAGAAAAGTTTATCTAGCCGTGAGATATTTAACACGAATGGAATTTTCGAAGAATTACTCGACGGTCATTAAATTTTTTTGGAAGGTGAGAATGGTGAATACAGGAATGGCTCTCTGTGCCAATCTCGTTAAAGTGAGGGCTCTACCCTACCTCTATTTACGACTACACGTTGGCCCGTTCAGATTTAGGTGGTCAGTGGACAGATAACCTATCACCTAAAGTTTTCATGACCACCTAGATTAGGGTGGAGCCCTCTCTTTACGAGGTTGGCGTAGAGAGCCATTCTTGTATTCACCATTCTCTACTTCTAAAGAGATCTAATGACCATCGAGTAGCTCTCCACATCATTTTTTAATTCCATCCGTGTTAGATACCTCACGGCCGGAGAAAATTTTTCTGCTCTACACAATGCTCGAGTCACATTATGAGAAGCAGTAGGACTACCATTGATATAGGCGATGAGAACAGAAAAGACCATACAACAATGATTTTAACAACTCAATGGCTTAAATAAAAATTTTTAATAATTAAATAATATTTTATAACTTTTTAAAGTTGAATAACCAACACGTAATTTTACTTATAGTTTAATGACTTTGAATGTAATTTAAATTATTTAAAATAAATAGTATCGTTAAATATAAAAATCATAAATTTAAAAGGTAAATAGTAAAATTTGAAAATCAATAAACGAGTGTAAAATGTTTAACGGATGATATAATTTTAAAAAAGAAATAAATTTATCAAGTGATAAATATATCTTATTAAAAATATTAGATCACAATAAAACAATTATTTAAAAGTATATATTTATTAAAAAATTATGTCAAATGATAAGAGTTTAGATAAAAATATAAGAAGATAAAAAAATATTTATATAATATAATTTATTTTGTGAAAATTATGATTTTTAATTTTTTTTAAAATTGAATGGTACTATAGATATATTATTGGTTTAATATATTATTCAGTACCCGAGTTTGACACATTTTTTTAATGTGGTACCTATATTATTTTCTTGATTCAATTTAATAAATGAATTTATAAAAATTATACATTTTGGTAGTCTAATATAATGATTTTAACTTTTTTAGAAAGATATTGTGCTAAATATGAATAAAGATAAGATATGATACAAAATTTCTGTTTTTTTTAACAATAAATCGATTATATTTTAATTTCTAATAAAATTACATCTTATATTTTTATAATTATACTCACGGCATCAACGCAATTAAACCACAAATATCACCACACATATATATATATACACACAATATTTCTGAGACTTGTGATAAATATTAAATACAAGTACGTGTTTGATACAATGATACTCACTCTTTTCAAAACAAATCTTTTTCATATATTCAAAGATGCAAATATTTTGAAAAAATAATACGAGTTAAAAGTAACATAGAGTATATATAAGAGTAGCAACTTAATTGAGTTGAGTGAAGAGGCAGCAAGTCATCCTTGGCTCAAACCCACTCTCTATATCTTCATGCAAGACACTTCCACGACCAAAAATGACATATATACATATGATCATGTGTTGTGCTGCGGCAGTTTCTACTAAATATTTATAGGTAGAGGTGAGAATGGAGGTTGACTTTTTTGGAAATGGAGGAATGGCATAACACCACATTTTTTTTTATATTGAGAATAATTAATACATAACCAATGGAATATATATAGTACAAAATACAATCTTTATTTTTTCCCCTTTTTTTTGTTCTCAATTTGACCCTTGTGGAAATTCAAACAACACCAATTCACTCCTTCCAATACAATCGGATCGAGAACTGATTAAGGTATCTATTCGAAGAAGGGGATTGAACCAGTATAGACCGATTGAATTGAACAGTTGAATCAGATTTTTAATTTTTTTTATGAATTTTTTAATAATTTATTTGATCGAATTGAATAGACCAATCCAACCAATCAAATCGGTTAAACTGATGAACCAATAATTTGACTAATTCAATCATCAGTTCAATTCTAAAAACCTTGGTCCTACATGGCATCCATGGACTATAAAAGGAAAGGTGATTGGGCATTGTGGGAATATAATTTTTTGAGAGGATATGGAGATGAATAGTTACATGTATTGGTCTTCCATATATTGAGATATGTTGTTCAAGATCAAAAGGAATTAAAAGAGCAAAAAAAAAATACAATCATGGGTCAAAACCCTATTTTCTTTCTGGGCTGAATTATCTTCTTAATTATCTCTTTAACACACTCTTAAACACTTACCTAATTTTTTTTAAAAAAAAAACCCAACTTATCTACGTGATATTGTGCTTAGTGATTCTTCTTCCATTTGATTAAAGAATTGCCCCAATGGGCTTTTTATTGAAGATATATATATACTCTTGATCAATGTAGTTTGGTATCATTATCGGATATTGAGTAGTTAAGTCTGAATCTCACTTAGAGATGATAATAGAGTAGGGTGGGGGTGATTTTGTTAAATCTATCATCGTTCCTTAGCGGACATGTTTTACTCCACTACTAATTATGTTTCACTATTAATGTATAATCTTGATAATTATTACCACTTTCATGATTTTTTTATAATACATTAGTACGTTTTTACTATCTTAATAATTATATATATAAAGATAAAAAAAGGTAATTTTATATAGTGAAACGAGATGGGACAAACAATTATTATAATCGCTCTATACCCACTGTCCAAAAAAATATTCAACAAAAAATTTCACTCCATTCAAAACGAATCGGATCAAAATCAATCGAGCTATTTTGATTTTGTCATCCCTAAATTGTTTGTAGTCTAATTCATGTAGTTCCATGTTTTACCATTAGCTAGTACTTCCGCATGACTATGAGCCTTAAGCCGAAAAAGGACTTAATTTTGGACATAAAATGGATCCTCAAGAGATTGTTAGATGGGCCTTGGACATGGTTCTTGTATAAAATTTAATTTCTTCATCAATAAGGTCCTTAATATATTTATTTATAAAGTTTTAATTTAATACCGGTTAAGTATTAGTTCGATTTATATAGGTATTATCATCAATATAGGAGGACATGGTTTTGAATGCGTTGAAACGCATTATCCTCTTATTTAAGAGTTAGGATAGACTGTGAAAAATAATTTTTTTCCTTTTTTTTGATAAAAATGTAAAATATTTGTAGAACCATGTTTATTTAGTATTATTTTTATTTTAATAATTTGTTTTTAAGTCTTTTTGTGTCATTTCTAAAATGGATTAATTACACTCAATGTCACTAAATTATTAGTAAGTTTACATTTTAGTCACTCAACTTCAAAAAGTTACAAAATGGCCACTGAATTATTCGAAAGTTTTCATCTAAGTCATTGGACAATTAAAATTGTTGATGTATGACCTTTGCTCGCACCGCCTACACTAATAAAAAGTTATCCTTCCCCTTTTCTTTTACAGTCCAATTTTTTTCATGAAACAACTTTGAATGTCACGAATCTACGAATTAAAATTTAAACAACTTTCTTCTCCAATCTTCAATAATAGTTGTCAAATCGATTGGTACAAATCCATCGTACTAGTTGTTGAATAATTGCTTGGAGCTAGGTAGTTGTACTTAAAAAAAAACTTAACAGCCCAACAACTTAAATAAAAATATTCTTATTGTTCAATTACTTAAATGAAAACTTTTGAATAATTAAATGACCATTTTATAACATTTTAAAGTTGAGTGATCAAAATATAAACTTAATTTAAAGAAACAAATTTAAACACAATTTAATTTTTATTTTATTTTATTTTTAAAAAATGAAAAAGAAGATAATAAAATCCAATGGCATTGTTGATAATAGATGGTAAAGTAGTGGGCAATAGTTGAGAAAACCATAACCGAGGCATCCATTCATTCTATTCCATTCCCCAGTGGGACCCACACTTGCTGCTATCTTTTTCTACTTTAGAGCCGAAAGTCTTTCTTTTTCGCTTTTCCCCAAAAACCAAAATTCTCTACACCCGGGGGCCCGGCCCGGTAACAAAACATTTTCAAACTCGAAAAAGAATTTAAAAATCATTAAAATAAAAATATTTTATATTTTTTTATTAAATTTAAATTTTAAAAATATTTTTTATTGTTTAAATTGAACACAGGTCGAGTCAAGACATTAAAATCTGTTCAAACTTAACAAACTACCCAACCTATGAATAAATTTAATTTTAATTATTTACGAATTTCTAATTGGATTCAATCCCTACTTAGTATTTGTGTATTATGAATAAAAAATATATTTTTTGAATTTGAAAAGATAGTCAAATAATTCAGGGCATAATTCTATATTTGATTAGTCTATCGGATTTTAATTAAATAAATTATTAAAAAATATTAAAATAGTATAAAATTTTATTTAATTAACTTAACTATCGGTGCAATTAATTTACGAATTAATTAATTTTTATCCCTACTTTGGATCAATCGATTTAATCGATCAAATTTATCTGATTTCAACAACCTTTAAAAAAGAGTAAAATCTTCTTCTTCGTTTTTGTGAACCACTTTTTGGTAGTAAAGGATAAATCAAGAAAAGGTTCCTTATTATTCTTACATGAAAGAACAAAGTTCTTCCTAACTTTGGTTTTTGTTGGTATTGATTAAAATAAAAGACAAATATTAGTGTTATCTAATCATAATCGAGTTGAGAATTGATTATGGTATCGGTTTTGGGAGAAGGGACGAAGGTAAGGGCTAGAAATAAATAAAAAATTTATCTATCTAGCCCCTTGTTTTTTCCCCTGTTGGAGAGTGACAAAAAAAAAAGTTGACCCCTGAATCGGTATAAATCGATTAAACCAAGCTAAAAATTAGTTGAACTGAATTTTATTTATTTTTTAATAATTTACTTAACTAGATAGATCGATCGGATTAAAAGTTGGTGGTCTGATCAGTTTCAGCACTAACCGACTCCAAAAACATTGATTTTGATTGTCACCAAACTAACTATAATTACGGCAAAGGCAAGCGCACCTATCGAACAATAGTATAGCTATGGTGAGAAGGGAATATCGTATCCACGAGAACTACAAGTACTAGTAATTATTGTTTTTTCTATTATTTAGCCGATAAATTTGAGGAATTGTTTTAATCTAAATTTACTAATCTAAATTAACTAAGAACGCAATAGAGAGTGAATTGGAAAAAAATAAACGAAGATAACCAATGAGATAGACAATAGCCAGGAAAGAATCCACCTATTCTTCACTTATTAATCTGAATCTGAATTAAACGATTTATTCACTTGCGCCTTGATCCGTAGAAATCCCTAAATTATGTTAATATCTCTTTTGAGAATAAGAACAACTGACTTTAGTTTGATTAATTGAAATCTCTTTCTAATTAAAACTCCTATTGTCGCATTAACTCGATCTATGGATTCCCCTATTAGATTTGACTCTAATCCGATAGATTTATGTCGTACTATTTCTAAGATTGCATGCAACTCCACTCAATTATGCTAGATCTACTCTTAAATAGAGACTTTTACTCCACTGAAATAAGCACATTAAACATGAATTAATATCCTTAGATTATTAAAACATGAAATAAGCATACATAATTGAGAACAAAAATCAAGTATTTTTCATGTAAATCAAAAATCAAATAATAAGATTCATCATAGGTTTCATCTTCCTTAGGTATCTAGGGAGTTTAGTTCATAATCCTAAATAGAAACATCTTAGAGTTAAGATAACAACAAAACATAAAGAAACTCAAATAAGCTTCAAAAGAAATTAAATGGAGATTTTCAATCTTGAAGGAGATCCGCTTTCGAGATGATTCTGATGGCGTTCTTCGAGTCTTTTCTTAAATGTTCTCTGTCTGCCCGCTTAGGTCCTCTTCTAATATGTATTTATAAACTTTAGAATGCTCAAAAACCCTAAAATTTGGATTTTTCCACATAAAAGAGAAGCAATGAGCGAAATCGACACGAGCTGACACATGGGCGTGTGGCCAGCTTGTGTGGCTCACACAGGCGTGTGCCCAGCCCGTGTGGAAATGCCCAGGCCGTGTGGATCCTGAAAACAACTCCTTTTGTCCGATTTTGACTGTTTTTTGCTCTTTTCACTTCCCTATGATCACCTAAGTATAGAAACATGAATTTAAAGGATTATGAGCATCAAATTCACTAATTTACATAATAAATCATCCAAAAACGCGTCAAGAATGAGATTAAAAACATGTTACTTTTATGGTTTATCAAATTTTTATATGCACAAAAAAGAGAGATTGTTTGTGTGTTAGATGGTTAAATTGGACCAATTATATTTGTTGAATCAAGTAGGGTTTTTAAACAAAGTAAACAATTTTCTTAATTATTTAAAGGTTATCGAACTCTTTATCATAATTAATTTAACAAAATAAGAGGATAATATATATTTAAGCGCATTCAAACCCACATATTAATTATTACAACAACATCTCTGTCAATCAAACTTAGACTATTTACTATTTTTATTTTTATTTGTAAAATTAAGGAAAAAAAATTTTCCATGAGCAAACAAATAAATACAAATTTGTTAGTATTCCATCAATCATGCATGTGATTGCAATCACCTTTTTTCTTCTTCTATTTTGCTGACTTTTAAGATGCAAGGGGCATGATTTTCATTAAAATTGCATTTTAAAGACACGCAAATCTCATTACAATATTCAAATTATTGGTATCAGTATTGTTGTCAATTCAGTAGGACGTGGGTTTGAATGCGTTAAAATGCATTATCCTCCTATTTAAGGGTTGGAGAGGGACTATGTGTAGTTTTAAACATTATATAAAAAAAACGGATATGATAAGAACCTATAACGAGATTAATGTTCAAACAATTTAAGAAATAAGCTTACGTGATATAGTTATTTGATTGACGAGTGAATACCCTATATGGTAAGGGGTTCATAAAATAATTTCTCTTATTTTTGATATGTTCATAATTAATATATTTTAAAAGTATTAAATTGATAAAAAAATTTTAAAGCAAATTGATGAATCTCTTAATTTAGTATTAAAATAAAAAAGTCAAGATTTCATTTATTTATGTTTATTTAGTAAATTTAGTAAATTTTTTTATTTAATAAATTATTCTCATCAAATTCACATAAACATAAAATGCGAATTAGTTTATACTTTTTTAAATAGCTTTACTTTTGGTAAAATATATTTACTTTAATAATAAAATAAAGGGCTTTTATGAGTAAAAATCATAGATTAAGAGCTTATTTAACTACAAAAATAGGTTAAGGGCTTGTTTATTAAATAAAAAAGTGAGTTGAAGGGGAATAAAAAGAAAATAATAAATAAGGAGGGCTTAGAAGGCAATTAGCTAAGTTTCAACTTTATTGCCGCCACACAGGCGGCACCAATTCACTTTCAAAATTCAAAATGATAAATTTGCATATCAGGTCCTTAAAACTTTAGATCATTACATTTTAGTCATGTGCCGTCTATGAGAAAGTCACCTTTGGTGCCGCCAATGGGATACCCTCCTCCAGGGTGTTTTTTTATTTTTATTTTCGTAAATAAAAAAATATAATATTTTGGTATTTTTTTTATTTTTTTAATAATATTTTAGGAAAAATCTCGTCTTTTGATGCATACGATTGTGTAATTTCTCGATGTTTTTTATTGTTTAGAATTCTAACACGTCATATCCCTAAAATCCTGGATAGAAAGCATAAAGCTAAACAATGAGATGGAGATAGGATACAAGCATAAATAATATTAAAATTATCATTAAAAAAAATACAGTTGGAAGTTCTCCCAATATGTTTCAGGATTACTAACCAGAAATTTCTTAATTGTAGCAGAAAAACTCTGCAAAGCCTCGTCCACAAGGGATGATAGCTTTTGAGCAACTTCTTTTGACTCTTGGGCTTCATAAATAAGATTCCACATGGTTTTGGTTTCTTCATTTGAGGTACGGAGAGAAAGGAAAAAAAAGTATTTTGAAATAATTCTTTAGTCAAAAAAAAAAGTGTCACGTATCATCATTTAATTGGCTAATGTGCCACATCAACAATCCATTAGTGGATTAACGAAGTTTTTAACGATAATGATCAATTCGAACAATACTTTAATTAGAGTGACTAAATTGACAAAAAAATTACAGTGACCAAAATAGAAATGATGCTATAGAGTGACCTGCGGTGTAGTTTACCCTATATCTAATCGTATATATAATATAAAAAGAAGCTACGGAAGCATATATGAAAACATTGAGTTTTAGGATAATTCTTTGAGTTCCAAATATTTCCTTTTTTTAGTTATATTTAAAGTGGGTCCTATTTTTTAAATTAAATTTTAAATATGATTAAATGGGTCCTATTTTTAATATATATATACACAAAATATAATAGAAAGAACGAAATTACACGTGGAAACGTTAAGTTTCGAGTAATCAAGTTAGTTCTTTGAATTACAAAACACTTCTTTTTTTAGCTATATTTAAAGTGAATCCCATTTTTTGAATTAATTTTTAATAATAAATGTTGTAGGCCAATTTTAGCCCATTTACATCAAAACCCAATTTAGTCTTACCTAACCCACCAAAATTAAACCCAAAACCCAAAATCTTAACTACCCAAAGCCCAATTTACATCAAAACCCCAATGGCCCAAACCCTAAGCCCAAATCAAAATAAAAAACCTAGCCCACAACTTAAACTTTTCTCAACTAGCCACACCTTTTCCACCACCAACTCCACTAGCCACACCTTTTCCACCACCAACTCCACTAGCCACACCTTCTCCACCACCAAATCCACTAGCCACACTTGCTCCATTACCTACTCCACTAACCACACTTGCTCCACCACCACTTGTACCTACAAATGAAGACATAAACAATAAAAAAAATATTTTGTAAATGGCTATATAAGCCTTCTCATATTTTGTATATGGGGGAGATTTTTTTTGGAGAGTTTTTGGGAGAGAAAGTTATTGTAAATAATTTTTGGAGAGGTTTCTTTTTAAAGTAATCAAGGAGAAGAGTTGTTGTGAAGGCTAGTTTTTGGAGAAGCTAGTTTTTTTGGAGATTAATAAAAAATCAAAGCAAAAGAGGTTTCTTTGTCTATTCTCATTTTAAGTTCTTTGTTTACTTATTGTTTTCCTTTCAATCTTATTTTGTTTCTTTTATACGAAAGTAAAAAAAATAAAAGGAGGAAGCTTACCCATTTTTATCGAAAAAGTTTTTTTGAGGTCCGGCTGCCTTGTACGGTGGCGCCGGCGGCGGTCCGGCGACCGGACGATGGCTGACCTTGTGGCTGAAAATCGTCCACCCTCTCCCTCTCTCTCCTTTTTTGTTATTATTATATTTCTTAATATTATATTATATATATTCTTTTAATATATTAGGTATATTTTAAATTCTAGATTACGTATATATATATTATACTATTTTATGTATATATCTTTAATATTATATTATTTATATATATATTTTTTACATGTTATCTTATGTATATATCTTAACTATATTATGTATATTTTTAACACTATATTATGTACATATTTTTAATATTATCACGTATTTATTTTTTATATATGTACATATTGATGTAGTATTATTAATAGTATTGATTTTTAAACATCATTATTATTTCTAATATATATATATTATGTACATTTTTGTTATTTCTATTTTATTTTTTATTTGTCAATATTAATTATTATTATTCTAATGTTTTGATATTTTAATATTTTATATTTTATATATTTTATTATTCACATCATTATTCGCATTTTTTTGACAATAATATTCTTGGATTTTTTTTACTATCATTTTAAAAATTTTTTACATTTTAATTTTAAGAATAAGGTAATGTACCGATTTTAACATTAAGTCATCGATTTCATCGCTATGTTGGGTGAAATTAATCGGCTCGTGTCAAAAACGGGACCTCCTTCTAAAAAACAAAAAACTGGCAACTTCTCATTTCCTTCAATCGGATCACACTTAAATGTCAAATTGAATTCGTATTTTTGAAAATCAAGACAACATGTGTTTAATAAGATACCAATTTTGGGCGTCGCGAGGGTGCTAATACCTTCCTCGCGCGTAACCGACTCCCGAACCCTAAATTTTCTATGGATTTTAACGTAGACCTAAACTCAACCTTTTATTTGTTTTAATAAGAGATCTAATAGGTGTCTGATCACACCTAGGAAAAAGGATCGGTGGCGACTCCATGTTTATTTCAAAAATCAAACGTCAAATTTCAAACTTTTTTTCAATAAATCGCCACAATTAGCGACCAAGCTAAGCTAAAATTTTTACGTCGCTACAGCTGGCGACTCCACTGGGGAAAGCCTTTTTGAGAGTCGTGTCTGGAATTAAACACGTTTTGTCAAAATTTTCAAATTTCCTTGTTCAAAGTAAATATTTGGTCGTGATCCGAAAATCTCGTTTTCAAAATTCATGCATTTGTATCGTGCTGTAAATATTTCTTCTAACTTGCTTATTTGGTTGTTTTTCAGTTTTTAATTTTTATGGTTTTAATTTTGGTTTATTTCTTTAAGTGAAACGTAAAGGTTTATGAGTTGTTCCCCACACACCGTGCACTTGCATTTTCGCATAACATGAGCTCTCTACCTGGGCTCCGTCCGTTTAAGTGAAAGTAAGCGCTACGCCTTCGTGAGTTAACTCGTCCCTCCGCACAGGCTAGTGAATACTTTCGGGTTACATATGATTTATGCTTTCGTGAGTTAACTTGTCCCTCCGCATAGGCATAAGTAAATGTAACCCCTCGAATTGAACTCGTGAGCCTGTGATAGGCTATGACCGAGGCTCCGTGTTAATCTTAGTAGATGATAGTACGGGCAATTCGAGTACCTATCTAGAACCAAAACCGCATATAATAAACCATACGAGCCACCTAACTAGAGCCATGCTGAACCTCCGTCCGTTTAGTAGTCACCAAAATAAGTGCACGGGAGGAACGCCTCTTACCTTTTGCACTTTCGCTTTCTATGCAAGGGAATCGAGTCTATTGGACCAAGTAGCTTAATTTATTAGATTTTCCACAATTTTTCTCTGATCATATGTGTTTTGCTAACCAATGTTGTTTGTCTGTATTTCTATTTTTCATCATGCATCATATACATCTTGTTATGAAAGGGTTGATTAGATATTGGTTGCCAAAAAGGGGTTTCTGATAGAGGAGTCAATTACACGAGTGACCGAAACGTTGTGTAATAGACTCTTTTGATTGAGGAAATGCCTAAATAGGGGCTATCTTGAAATTAACACCAATTTCTTGCATTTCTTTCATGACTAACAGTCATTTGACATTCATGCATTCATTCATTCATTGCATATTCCATACTCGTTCGCTGAGGTTAAAACATACAATTCGCTAGTTGTGCATACCATACGGGAAACCAGGGACATTCCACGAAAAACTGCCTAGCCTTTAAGAGAAGAGTTCAAGGACTCATTGATACAGGTATCCTACGATTCGATAGTGCCATTAATGCAACTGGGAACCCATTCCCTAACCATATCGAAAGGGATGTGAGCATAGTGGGGAAAGTGGACGAATGGAAAGTCAGAAGATGTGTTTCGGAAATAAGGACGCCTCTGCAGAAAATCTGGGAGGTACTGGTTAAGAAAGGATTGCTTTGTCACCCCGATAGAATTCTCGGAGAAGAAGGTCAAAGTTTTTGCAATTTCCATGGAATTGTGGGACACGGCATTCAGTCGTATGAGGAATTTAAAAGGTTGCTTCAAGACCGGATGGATAATAAGGAGATTAAGATCCTTAACAAAAGGGAAGAGACCAATGAAAGAGAAGTATGCGCCTCTGATAGCCAGTCATCAGGTCCCCCTTATAGTGCTGATCGATCGTTGGTAATTTATTACGACGCGATGAGAGAGCCATTGAAACCACAGATGGTAATTGAAGTACCATCTCCTTTCCCGTATAAGGACAACAAAACAGTACCGTAGAGATATGATGTTAATATCGTTACACCGGAAGTTGAAAAGTCCAAAGCCATAACTGAAGATGTTAGGGAGGTAGGTCATTTTACTCGAAGTGGACGATGCTATTCTAAAGAAGTTGAACCGGTAAAGAAAAGTAGCGACTCGAAGCAAAAAGGGAAAGCAGTGATGCACGAGGTCGGAGTCGAGCAAGAAATTCCACCCGTGCAAGAAACTAAAAAGCCTGTGAATGAGGAAGAAGCTCAAGAATTCTTGAAATTTATTAAGCACAGCGAATATAGTGTGGTGGAACAATTGAGCAAGCAGCCAGCACGAACCTCAGTTCTATCTCTACTGTTAAATTCAGAGCCACACCGGAACGTTTTATTGAAGGTGTTAAATCAAGCTTACGTGGCCAACAACATATCTGTCGAAAAGCTTGATAGGTGGGTAAACAATCTGGATGCGGACAACTTCATCTCTTTTAGCGATGATGAGATACCTGTAAATGGTAGAGGTTCGGTGAAAGTGCTGCATATCACGACCCGCTGCAAGGGCTACATAATATCGAACGTACTCATCGATAATAGGTCAGCGTTAAATGTTATGCCATTGGCTACGCTTTCCAGAATACCGATGGATTTGTCCTACTTAAAGCCCTGTCATTCCATGGTAAGGGCATTCGACGGGACGAAGCGCGAAGTCACGGGAAAGATCGAAATCCCTTTGGAAGTGGGTCCCTACATATATGATGTCGAGCTCCAAGTCATGGACATTACATCCTCATATAACTGCCTTTTGGGAAGTCCCTGGATCTATTCTGCTGGAGCGGTCCCATCATCCCTCCATCAAAAGGTGAAATTTATCATGGATGGCTGTTTGGTCACTGTCGAGTGAGAAGAAGACATTGTCGCATCTATCTCTGCTGATGCGCCATACCTTGAATTGAGCAAGGACGTAGTGGAACGCTCCTTCCGATCCCTTGAATTCGTCAATGCCACATTCTTCACTGAGGGAAACAAAATTCCCGTACCTAAATTGTCGAGAAATACTAGAATGGGTGTCAAGTTGACTGTAGGAAGGGGAGCTCGTGCGAGAAGAGGTTTAGAGAGACATCTGCAAGGAATAGTGAGGGCTTTAAAGCCAGTGCAGCACAAGGCCCGATACGGTTTGGGGTTTCAGCCTGACATGCGCCAAAGAAGAAGACAGTGGAAGAAGGATCAAGAGAGAATAATTGCAAGAACTTTGGGCCGAGAACCAGAATGAGAACCAATAGAGTACCCTCCTTTGTCAAAAACATTTACATCTGCGGGAATGATGTACCCTGGACAAGATGATCAACGAAACATGCTGGGATTAATTGAAAGGAATTTTCAGAATGTCAGTATAAATGTCATTGACAAAGAAGCTGGTGCAAGTAAAGATGTCTCAAGGATACGCCCTTGCCCTCCTGGTTTTATGTTGAACAATTGGATGGCTGAGGAGCTTCTTGTAGTTTATAAGCCTTCAGAGTAATGCTAAACATCAACCTTCTATTGTGTCCTTAGATATAATAGAATTCTTTTGTAAGAGTTTGCATTCGCCCTTTATCGTTTAAATGAATATCAATGAAGATGCATTTTGTCACGATTTTTCGCATTATCACTAATTTCATAATCATTTTCTCATCCTTACATTTGCCTCATTGCCATGACATAACATTTGTTTGTTGTTTCCAATACTTGGATGTCCCCCTATAGCTTCCTTTTCCATTCAACTTTCAGGTGCTCAGATATTGACGACATGAATAAGCCCGTTACGAATCTTGAAATTGATTTTGAGAAGGCTGTTTGCTTAGGAGAATTTGAAGCCGAAGAAAATGCTGAAGATTATGTCTCGTCTTCTGAATTGTTAAGGATGGTGGAACAAGAGGATAAACAGGTTCTGCCTCATGAAGAATCTGTGGAAACAATAAATTTGGGCACTGAAGAGAGGAAACAAGAAGTGAAGATTGGGACTTCTATTTCAGAAAGTACCAGGCATAGTTTGATCACTTTACTCCGCGAATACAAAGATGTTTTCGCGTGGTCATACCAGGACATGCCAGGGCTAGATGAAGATTTAATGGTCCATAAGCTCCCATTAAAGCCAGAATGCAAGCCCATCCAGCAAAAATTAAGACGGATGAGGCCCGAAATGCTGTTGAAAATAAAAGAGGAAGTTAAGAAGCAATTTGACGCTGGCTTCCTACAAGCCTCCAAATATCCAGAATGGGTGGCTAACATAGTCCCGGTACCAAAGAAAGATAGAAAAGTACGAATGTGCGTGGATTATCGTGACCTGAATCGAGCAAGCCCAAAAGATAATTTTCCCTTGCCACATATTGACACGTTGGTGGACAACACAGCAAAACATTCATTGTTTTCTTTCATGGATGGATTCTCGGGGTATAATCAGATCAAGATGGCCCCTGAGGATATGGAGAAAACTACCTTCATAACAATGTGGGAAACGTTCTGCTACAAGGTGATGCCATTCGGGTTAAAGAATGCTGGGGCAACATATCAGAGGGCTATGGTGACATTATTCCATGACATGATGCATAAGGAAATAGAGGTCTACGTCGATGATATGATTGCTAAATCTCGAGGAGAAGAAGAACATGTGATGAACCTCAAGAAGTTGTTCGAAAGGCTGAGAAAGTTTCAGCTAAAGCTTAATCCAGCCAAATGTACATTCGGGGCTACCTCAGGAAAATTGCTAGGCTTCATTGTTAGTGAAAGAGGTATCGAAGTTGATCTAGATAAAATAAAAGCCATCCAAGAATTACCTCCCCCGCGCACACAAAAGGAAGTCAGGGGATTTTTAGGGAGGTTGAATTATATTGCTCGATTCATTGCTCAACTTACCAATCAGTGCGACCCAATTTTTTGACTCTTTTGAAAACATAACCCGGGAGAATGGAACGAGGAGTGCCAAGTGGCCTTCGATAAGATAAAACGGTATTTGTCTAATCCTCCTGTGCTAGTACCACCGACCCTTAGAAAACCCTTAATTTTGTACCTGACCGTGTTTGAAAACTCAATGGGTTGCGTACTGGGGCAACATGATGAGTCAGGGAGAAAAGAAAAGGCGATCTACTACCTCAGCAAAAAGTTCACTGAATATGAGGCAAAATATTCGTCCATTGAGAAATATTGTTGCGCTCTGGTTTGGGTAGCTCGGAGACTCAGACAATATATGTTGTATCACACGACATGGCTAATTTCAAACTTGGACCCAATAAAATACATGATGGAATCGCCGGCACTATCAGGAAGAATGGCACGATGGCAGCTCCTCCTTTCGGAATATAACATTGCCTATGTAAGTCAGAAGTCAATAAAAGGGAGCGCAATAGCTGACTTCTTAGCAACTCGAACGACAGAGGAATATGAGCCTTTAAGATTCGATTTCCCAGACGAAGACTTAATGTGCATCACAAAAATAGAATCCGAGTCATCAAAAGAGAAGTCATGGAAGATGTGCTTTGATGGTGCGTCAAATGCTTTAGGGCATGGAATTGGAGCAATCCTGGTACCACCAGACGGGAATCATTATCCGTTCACTGCAAGACTGAACTTCTTCTGTACCAATAATATCGCAGAATATGAGGCCTGTATCATGGGGCTTCGTGCAGCTATCGAACGAAACATCGAGATCTTGGAGGTGTACGGGGACTCAGCCCTAGTGATTTACCAAATCCGTGGAGAATGGGAAGTGAGGGACTCAAAATTGATTAAGTACAGCGATTTAGTGGCTGGATTGATCAAGGAATTCAAAGAAATAACTTTTCATTACTTCCCACGAGAAGAGAACCAACTGGCTGATGCCCTAGCCACTTTGGCTTCAATGTTCAAAGCAAGTAGAGAAGCAGAAATAATGCCCCTCAAAATGAGCATATACGAGGTCCCTGCACACTGTTGTAGCATTGAGAAAGAAGTAGACGGACGGCATTGGTTCCATGATATCTTAGAATATATCAAGAATCAAAGGTATCCCGAACAAGCGAATGAGAATGATAAAAGAACAATTAGAAGAATGGCAGCGGGATTTGTTCTTGATGGGGATATCCTGTATAAAAGAGGAAAGGATCAGATGCTTTTGAGATGTGTGGATGATGTTGAAGCCAAAAAAATACTTGAAGAGGTCCATGAGGGAATTTGCGGAACGCATGCTAATGGTTTCAATATGGCCAGAAAGATCATGAGACTCGGTTATTATTGGCTGACAATGGAAAGTGACTGCATCAATTTTGCCAGAAAATGTCACAAATGTCAAATCTACGGCGATAAAATTCATGTATCCCATTCACCCCTTCATATCATGACTTCTCCGTGGCCTTTTTCTATGTGGGGCATGGATGTCATAGGACCAATTTCTCCAAAAGCTTCAAATGGACATCGATTCATTTTTTTGGTTATCGATTACTTCACAAAATGGATTGAAGTCGCTTCGTTTGCCAATGTGACGAAGACTGCAGTGTGTAAATTTTTGAAAAAGGAAATCATTTGCCGATATGGTTTGCCTCAAAGAATCATTTCAGATAATACCATGAATCTGAACAATAAAATGATGGAAGAAGTGTGCGAGCAATTCCAAATAAAGCATCATAACTCCTCGCCCTATCGTCCAAAGACGAACGGGGCTGTTGAAGCAGCTAACAAGAACATTAAGAGGATAATTGGGAAAATGACTGAGACATATAAAGATTGGCACGAGAAACTTCCATTTGCTTTGTTTGCATATCGCACATCTGTGCGAACATCTACAGGAGCAACTCCTTTCTCTCTAGTCTATGGAATGGAAGCTGTGCTACCTATCGAGGTTGAGATCCCCTCTCTGCGGGTATTGATGGAATCAAAGTTAGAAGAAGCAGAATGGGTTCGACTCGATATGATCAGTTGAACCTCATTGAAGAAAAACGTCTAAGGGCAATTTGTCATGGGCAAATGTACCAAAAGAGAATGATCGCAGCCCATGACAAGAAGGTACGACCAAGAGAGTTCCATGAAGGAGAACTCGTTCTGAGAAAGATTCACCCAATACAAAAAGACCTGCGAGGAAAATGGGCACCAAATTGGGAATGACCATACGTTGTAAAAAAGGCATTCTCAAGAGGAACTTTAATCCTTACCGAGATGGATGGGAAGGAGTTACCGAATCCAGTGAATTCAGATACGGTGAAGAAATATTATGCTTAAGATGAAAACCTGAAAAGGGCATCTTAAAAAAAAAGGGATCAGGGCGAAAACCCGAAAAGGGCGTCTTGATTAGTACAAAAAGATTAGGATAAAAACCCGAGAGGGCGTCCTAATGAAACAAACCTGGCGGTCGAATGATAGGTCAAGTAGTGAGACTACAGTATTTGAAGCACTTCTGAAAGCTCGAAATTTTCTACGCAAGAAGCCATGCTCGAAAAGATTATTGATTGAGGAACGTGGAAGAGTTCATGTGTTGAATATCTAGAGCATTTGTATCCGTTGAATACGACCTTTTCTTTCTTTTTGACATTTTTACTCTCATTGGTTAACTTTCTTTGTTTGCCACATTTGAAATAAAGGAATATGAGATATCCTTTTTATCCCTACCTGACCATTTTCATGCATCTCATTATGTGTTTATTTAATGATAAATAGTGAAATGACATACTCTAAACAAAAGAAATGTCAAGCATTACCCGGATAAGAATTCGATAAGTGCAAGATCTTCAAAGCAAGAACAAAGTTTAACCAAGGGCAAAAGGGTGATATCTGAGAAACGTCGATTACTCGTAAAGCTCGAAGACAGGTATGAGGCCTGAAGAGAAGGTCGAGAATCAAAGCAATGAACGCAGATCCTCAACAATCATGGCGAAAATGACATACGACCAATATGCTTAAGGAGCACTGCATAATCATGTAGGCATAAAGGCATTTAAGACAAACATGTGCATATCATGATGACATCATGCATGGCATATACAGGTAATCCAGTAAAGCAAGAAATCTTGAATGAGAGTCGCACTGAATCAAAGGAAAAGATACCCGAGTTCTACCAAAGGACTGGTTTTGGTATTTTGATGTTTAATATTCATGCTTTCCAAGGAAAATCAACTCATATTGCGAGAGATGAGTTGAGCCTCAAGACACGTTGAGGTATTTTTAATTTTTTTTTCAAAATCAACTCATATTGCGAGAAGTGAGTTGAGCATCGGGGCACGCCGAGGTATTTTTAGTTTATGTTTTAAATTGACTCATATTGCGAGAGGTGAGTTAAGCCTTTTAATTTTTGTTTTTCAAAATCAACTCATATTGCTAGAGGTGAGTTGAGCCTCAGGACACGCTGAGGTAATTTCAATTTCTGTTGTTAAAAAAAAATCAACTCATATTGCAAGAAATGAGTTGAGCCTCAGGACACGCTGAGGTAATTTCAATTTCTGTTTTCAAAATTCAACTTATATTGCGAGAAATGAGTTGAGCCTCAAGACACGTTGAGGTATTTTCAATTTCTGTTTTAAAAAAAATCAACTTATATTTGCGAGAGGTGAGTTGAGCCTCGGTTTACATGCTGAGGTATTTTTAATTTCTGTTTTTTTTAAAAAATCAACTCATATTGCGAGAGGTGAGTTGAGCTTCAGATTACACACTGTGGTATTTTTTTCAATTTATATTGCGAGAGGTGAGTTGAGCCTCAGGACACGATGAGGTAATTTCAATTTCTGTTGTTAAAAAAAAATCAACTCATATTGCGAGAGGTGAGTTGAGCCTCAGGACACGCTGAGGTATTTTTAAATTTCTGTTTTTCAAAAATCAACTCATATTGCGAGATGTGAGTTGAGCCTTGGGTTCACATGTCGAGGTATTTTCAAAATCTACTTTTGCGAGAGGTGAGTTGAGCCTTGGCTCACGTGCTGAGCTATTTTCAATTTCTGTTTTTAATGTCTAGTTTTGCAGAGTCAATTCATATTGCGAGAAATAAGTTGAGCTCAGGATCACATGCCGAGTAAAGAATCAATATTAGAGCTGATTGAAGACACCAGATTTTGTCTCCCTGAAGTTGCAGTGGAGTTGATCGAGGATATCAGATCTTGCCTTTCTAAAGTGGCAGAAGAGAATACCCAAAACCTTATCTCACTGAAGCGATAGAAGAGCATATTGAATTACATTGGAACAGATTGAAGCTATAAGGCATATCTCCGAATTTGCAGTGGATTGAACCAAAGCTACAAGATGCGATGGACTGGAAAGGGACTACCTGGATGAGAAGAGCACCAAAGAAGTCCATACTTAGCAAGACCGGGCAAAATTGGCCGTTCTTTATATCTTTGCTCTATTCTCGTTACACGATAATAAGCAAAGAGGGGCAGCTGTTGTAGGCCAATTTTAGCCCATTTACATCAAAACCCAATTTAGCCTTACCTAACCCACCAAAATTAAACCCAAAACCCAAAATCTTAACTACCCAAAGCCCAATTTACATTAAAACCCCAATGGCCCAAACCCTAAGCCCAAATCAAAATAAAAAAACCTAGCCCACAACTTAAACTTTTCTCAACTAGCCACACCTTTTCCACCACCAACTCCACTAGCCACACCTTTTCCACCACCAACTCCACTAGCCACTCCTTTTCCACCACCAACTCCACTAGCCACACCTTCTCCACCACCAAATCCACTAGCCACACTTGCTCCATTATCTACTCCACTAACCACACTTGCTCCACCACCACTTGTACCTACAAATGAAGACATAAACAATAAAAAAAATATTTTGTAAATGGCTATATAAGCCTTCTCATATTTTGTATATGGGGGAGATTTTTTTTGGAGAGTTTTTGGGAGAGAAAGTTATTGTAAAGGATTTTTGGAGAGGTTTCTTTTTAAAGTAATCAAGGAGAAGAGTTATTGTGAAGGCTAGTTTTTGGAGAAGCTAGTTTTTTTGGAGATTAATAAAAAATCAAAGCAAAAGAGGTTTATTTGTCTATTCTCATTTTAAGTTCTTTGTTTACTTATTGTTTTCCTTTCAATCTTATTTTGTTTCTTTTATACGAAAGTAAAAAAAAATAAAAGGAGGAAGCTTACCCATTTTTATCGAAAAAGTTTTTTTGAGGTCCGGCTGCCGTGTACGGTGGCGCCGGCGGCGGTCCGGCGACCGGACGATGGCCGACCTTGTGGCTGAAAATCGTCCACCCTCTCCCTCTCTCCCCTTTTTTGTTATTATTATATTTCTTAATATTATATTATATATATTCTTTTAATATATTAGGTATATTTTAAATTCTAGATTACGTATATATATTATACTATTTTATGTATATATCTTTAATATTATATTATTTATATATATATATTTTACATGTTATCTTATGTATATATCTTAACTATATTATGTATATTTTTAACACTATATTATGTACATATTTTTAATATTATCACGTATTTATTTTTTTATATATGTACATATTGATGTAGTATTATTAATAGTATTGATTTTTAAACATCATTATTATTTCTAATATATATATTATGTACATTTTTGTTATTTCTATTTTATTTTTTATTTGTCAATATTAATTATTATTATTCTAATGTTTTGATATTTTAATATTTTATATTTTATATATTTTATTATTCACATCATTATTCGCATTTTTTTGACAATAATATTCTTGGATTTTTTTTTACTATCATTTTAAAAACTTTTTACATTTTAATTTTAAGAATAAGGTAATGTACCGATTTTAACATTAAGTCATCGATTTCATCGCTATGTTGGGTGAAATTAATCGGCTCGTGTCAAAAACGGGACCTCCTTCTAAAAAACAAAAAACTGGCAACTTCATTTCCTTCAATCGGATCACACTTAAATGTCAAATTGAATTCGTATTTTTTAAAAATCAAGACAACATGTGTTTAATAAGATACCAATTTTGGGCGTCGCGAGGGTGCTAATACCTTCCTCGCGCGTAACCGACTCCCGAACCCTAAATTTTATCTGGATTTTAACGTAGACCTAAACTCAACCTTTTATTTGTTTTAATAAGAGATCTAATAGGTGTCCGATCACACCTAGGAAAAAGGATTGGTGGCGACTCCCTGTTTATTTCAAAAATCAAACGTCAAATTTCAAACTTTTTTTCAATAAATCGCCACAATTAGCGACCAAGCTAAGCTAAAATTTTTACGTCGCTACAATAAATTATATTAATTAATAAATGTAATAAAATAAATATTATTTTTTGGTATTATTCATGTTTGTTTTACGGTCTAGAGTTTATAGTTGCCACTTTTAATAATGTCATCTTCAAAATTCGAACCCACGTCTCTTTGGGATTGCAATGTGCGTTACCATTGACATTTTCTAAAACAAACACATATATTATTTTATCTCGTTTTAGTTAAGAAAAAAAAATAGTGCAATTTTTGATAAAAACAAAAATTGTTGCCTCTCTATTTCATTTTTGCTAATTTACAATATCAAAATGATAAAATATATAATATTATATTATTATCTTAGGGAAATAAAAGTATTTTAAAAATTATTTAATTGAAATTCGAGTTAAGTTAGAAAAAAAATTAATTGATACATATTTAATAGGCCTTTTAATTTTTTACATTTATTTTAATTAAATCAATAAAATTTAATTATTCAATATACATTCACTTTTAATTTATTTTCATATTTATTTTAATTTAATTTATGGATTTATGGAATAAAAATAGTATTACTTTTGTTTATTTAGGTTATAAAGTTTTTATCTATTTCATATTGCAATAATATTTTTGAATTTTTTTATCAACATACTAATTTATATTTTATTTTTTAATTATTTTAATATTATATATTCAAACTAATGAAATGAATAATTTATGTTTTTGTGTTTTTTTATTATAAAAATTTAAGTAAATCACTTTAATTTAAAAAAATATTTTAATATATTTTAATTAATTCATATGATTAGCTCGTGCATTACATGGGTAAAACAAAATTACAATAACAAGGTAAAGCCTAAACAATAAACATAACTAGTGCGATTCAAACCCAAGCTACACCTAAGGTAATGAACACCCTTAACCATCAAACTATCACACGAGGTTATCTATATATCTATATACCTATATAAAAAAGGAAGCTCAAAAGACCTTCCTTGATTAGCACGTGGTACATAAACATTAGGTATATAATGTTAATTAGTCTAAATAGTTAATAACGGTAAGTTTTATCTATATATTTATAATGTTATTAATTAGTCTAAATAGTTAATAACGGTAAGCTTTTTTGATCAAAACATTAGGTGGTTATATATAATTTGAATATCGCAAGAGTCTTAGAGATTGATATGTGACATTCCTTTTAGGTTTGTCATTTTTTGACATTATAAGACAATGGTCAAATTTCAATTTTGACCCTTAAGAAACTTGAGATTTAATTTATATACTTTAATTTACGATACATTCGGTCATTCACTTTTATAGTGTCATTAATTAGTTTAAATAGTTAATATTGTTAACTATTTCAATTAAAATGATGGTATCAAATATTTACAAGAAAACTATTCCAACAAGAAAAAATTATCATGGTGATTTTGAATGAGTGTTTTTAGGGGAAAATCTTAATCAATATTTTCACGTTATTTTTATTGTTATATGGCTATCAAGTAAATATTCTTTAAATTTCAAAATATCGCACCAAAAAATTTAAGAATAATTTTAATAGTGGTGATAACTGGACGTGAATTTTTAAATTTAAAAAGTAAAAGATTATATTCTTAAAAAATAAAAAGCAGAGAGACTAAATTTTAAATGTAAAAAATGTATAAGTGTATAGGGACTTACAACATATTCTAACATTTAAATTTTTTACATTATAATTTGACACAAACAGATAATAAACCTAGCGGGAAGCGTAAGTTATGTCCAAATCAATAAGATCTTTATCTCTATATTTAATTTTTGACATAATTTATTAAATTTCAATAGTTATTTATATAATGCCAATAACCTCTTGCCATGTGGCAAGAACATTGCGGGTAATTGTATATATAATTTATCACAGTAATTCTACACTGATAAATATATTTTATTACTTAATTTATTATTTTATTTTAAAATTATATTATAAAGTGATTGATGTACTTATATTATGAAGTGATTAATTCGCCTACAGAACCGCGTGTCATGTTTTAATTTTATTACATTATATTTTTAATTTCAAATTATTTCATATTTTGCTAATTTATCTTAATTTAAATCTAAATTTATTTTCATAAAATATTAAAGATATAAAATAATTTTTTAATTGAATTTTTTTAAAGGCATTTAAATTGAAGATTATTCGGTATAATTAAAACTTTTATTTTTAATTAATTATTTAAACTCCCAACGTAGTGGGTATACAATCTAGTAATAATTAAATACACCTAGATTTTGTTCGTTTGGGTCAGAAAGGTTTAATCATGCTCCAGTCCTTGTATTCTTTAGACTTTTGAAAATTAATCCCTCTGCTTTTAATTTAATGAATTTAATCTGTTTGATTTAAAAATAAAAGTCCAATTAATAACTAAGGGCGAAGCCAAATTTTTTAGTTTGGGGAGTTGGGATAAAATTAAAAACATGGGGGGAACTTAAATAAAATTATTAATTTTTAAGAGGTGCCAAAATTGAAAATTTTTTGTTTAACAAACAGGGTATAAAGGATTAAATTGAATTATTATGGTTTATGGGGATAAAAATGCAATCAAACTATTTAACAAAGCAAGTGCAACACTAGAGGGAGTCAAAGGCCTAACCCCATAAAATGGAAAAATTATGCTTTAGATCCTTTAAAATCTAGAAAATTATAAATTAATACATGATAAAATATCATTTTGCTCTCCTAAATGATAAAGCTATGATTTAACCCTTCCGAAATTGATAAAGTTACAAGCTTACAAATGAAACAAATTGCATTTTGACTTTAATAAAAAATTATAATTTAATATTTGGTCAAATAAGCTGTTTTTTTCAAGATTTAGGGAAATAAGCCGATATTGGAGAGAGTGTGTGAAAACGCGTTTAGCTGGAAGAGTTTTCTACTGACATGTTAGGGAAAGCGCGCCTAGCTGGACGCGTCTTCTTTGGAATTTTTAGAAAACACTTCTACCTGGGCACAATTTCTCGACATGTCAGTAGAAAACTTGCCCAACTAAATACGCTTTCACACACATTCTCTAAAATCGATTTATTTCTTTAAATCTTCAAAAAAAACCTATTTAACCAATTAAAAAAATCGACATATATTACCTATCTAGCCATTATATCAGGCAAATAGAAAGGTCAAATCCCTAAAACTAAAAGTGGACTAAATTTCAAAATTCCATAAAGTATAGGGACCGACGACGGCAGAATTAAACCGATCAGAAAATAAAGCTACGTGGCACTATCGTAATAAAGCGAAAACATGAAGGGTAAACATTCTGACAAGTTGATATTCGTTGTCCTCCTTTATCTCACTTTATCAGTAACTTCTCCAACATGACACTTTCTATTTATTTTATTTTATTTTAATTTTCATTTTCCAATTTTGTCCTTCACTTGACTTTTGTCTTTTTGACCGTTGCTTTAATCTTTTTTTTTTCCACAACGTCTCTCTCTCTCGTTGCCCTCTGATCAGACCCCCAAAAAATCAAAACAAAACAGAGCAAAGCAAAAAAACTTCATCTTATTCCCGCCTACATTTCTTCCCAGGTACATTATCAATAATTTTTAATTTTTTTTTCAAAATTATAATATGAACACTCTTCATTCAACAATGAAATGTTTAAAACCCATTTTTTTGTTTGTTTTTTGGTTTAGTTTTTCATTCTTTTTGCTGCACTTTGTCCACACAGTATATGTTTTCTTTTTGGCAAAAGAAAGTTTTGTTTTACTGTAGAATTTTGCTGTGGGGTTTTTTTTAATGATGAATTTTCAGTTTTTCATTAGTTTTCGAATGATTTTTCTATTATTTTTCACTTCATTTTACAAGGATTTTCTTTTTGGAGTTCCTTCTTCTTTAAGGAAAAAAAAACTAATGTTTTTAAATTTTTTTGGTTATTTTTTTCCCTTTAATTACTTTTTCTTTTCTTTTTTGTTCCAAACCTTTAATTATCTTTTTTTTTTTTACATTTTCTCTATTTTATTGTATTTTTTAAATATTACATTTTAGTATTGTTTTCATTTTCATTTGTTCAATATCCCTTTGTTCATGTATCATAATCTGTGTTAAACCATAAGTTCTTTACATGTATGTATGTATGTATGTATGTATGTATGTATGTATGTAAGTATGTATGTATGTATGTATGTATGTATGTATGTATGGTGCACGCAAGTTTGATATGTTCTAAGGCTTGAAGTTTAAGGAAAACACAATAGCTTTGTATACTTGTTTCCTTTGTATATTAGCTAAAGAATCCATTGATAATGATTTCATTAAATTGGTTCAAGTTGTTGTTGAACTGATCTGTTTTTTTATGAACAGTTTGGGGATAATCCGTTGGAATCTGGTTGGAAAAATTCGGGAACACGTTTTTAGCTTTGGGTTTTCGTTCACATTGTTGAACTGATAAGTAAAAGAGCGGATCATGGGATGTTCTACATCGAAATTAGACGATGAAGAGGCGGTTCAGCTTTGTAAAGATAGGAAGAATTTCATTAAGCAAGCAGTAGAGCAAAGAACAAGATTTGCTACAGGGCATTTAGCTTATATTCAATCCTTAAAACGAGTTTCGGCAGCTCTTCGGGGTTATGTCGAAGGAGATGAGTGTCATGAGTTCTTGTTAGATTCGTTTATAACCCCCCCTTTTACGCCTGTTAAGAAAGGGAGTCCCGGTTTCATATCGATTCAATCTAATCCTAAGTCCACATTGAAGGTGAGTTATTTGAGATCAGGTGGTAACCCTGCTGTTGCAGTTGAGGAGAGACCTCAATCGCCCGAAACTGTTCGGGTTCAAGCTTACTCTCCAGTGCATCATTATGGCATGGATGGTATTTTCGCAATGCAATCTTCTCCAATGAATAATTCCTCATTTTTTACTTATTCTCCGAACAATAGGCCGAATATACTTCCCCCTTCACCTCAATCGTCGCAATGGGACTTTTTTTGGAATCCGTTTTCGTCTTTAGATTACTACGGTTATCCCAACCGAAGTAGTCTCGATCAGGCAGTCGTGGACGATGATGTTAGAGGACTAAGGCAGGTAAGGGAAGAAGAAGGAATTCCCGATTTAGAAGAAGATGAAACTGAACATGAAGAATCCGAAAGTAAGGTGAATTCAGTAGAAGAGAAGGCTAAAATACATACAAACTATAATAGAGAAGAAGTTACGGTCGAGGATGTTGATGAGGATGACGAGGATGAGGAGGAAATAGATATGGCTGAAACCGAGCACGATGTAAAAGATGTACAGCCACAACGGAAAGTGAGTGTAGAAGTAGTACGATCACAAACTGCTGGACAAGTAGAAGTTAGTAACAAAGAAACGGTAGTTGGAAGTAGCGAAGCTAAAGAAGAAACACCCGGTTTTACGGTTTATGTAAACCGAAGGCCAACGAGTATGGCGGAAGTTATCAATGATCTCGATGCTCAATTCATGGTAGCTTGTGATGCAGCGAGTGAAGTGTCGGGAATGTTAGAGGCTAGTAGAGCTCAGTACTCATCGACCTCGAATGAGCTTACAGGTCGAACCTCATACATGGCCAATAATAGGTATTTCTTGTCATTTAAATTTCAGCATACTGATCTTGAGCGTTCATTCTTGCAGGCATGAAAATGTTGAATCCGGTAGCTTTGTTGCGGTCTGCTTCATCACGGTCGTCCTCGTCGAGATTCTTAATGAATTCTTCGAGTTCCCGAGAGGCAGGTTATGAAAGCAGCAGCTCCGTATCTGAAGAATCCTGCATGTTCCATGGTAGTCACCAATCGACATTGGATCGATTGTATGCCTGGGAGAAGAAACTTTACGAGGAAGTCAAGGTATATATACTGCTCGAATATATATACATATATATTCACCTCGTGCTGACATTGTTCTTACATTTCCGAACAGTCCGGAGAAAAGACTCGAATTGCTTACGAGAAGAAAAGTAGGCAGCTGAGGAACCAAGATGTAAAGGGTGATGACCCGTCCGTAGTAGATAAAACGAGAGCAGCAATTAGGGATCTGCACACACAGATGAAGGTTTCAATACATTCAGTTGAAGCTATTTCGAAGAGAATTGAAACTCTAAGGGACGAGGAGTTGCAACCGCAACTTCTGGAATTGGTGCACGGGTACGCCGGTTCTTGACATATAATGTATCCTATTGTTTCAAACTAAAAACTTCAATTTGTAAACAAACAGGTTAGCTAGGATGTGGAAAGTGATGGCGGAGTGTCACCAGGCTCAAAAACGGACCTTAGATGAAGCTAAGCTTTTACTAGCTGGAGCACCTTCGAAGCTGGAAGCAAAACGACAGTCTTCTATCTCAGCTGCTGCAAGTCTCGAAGCCGAGTTAAGGAATTGGAGAGCTTGTTTCGAGTCTTGGATCGTTTCTCAACGGTCCTATTTACGTGCTTTAAGTGGTTGGCTCCTCCGTTGTTTGAGGTCAGACCCTGATACATCCAAGTTACCGTTTTCCCCTCGCCGGTCCAGTGGGACACTTGTAATATTCGGACTTTGCATCCAATGGTCAAGGTTCCTTGATGCAACTCGTGAGACACCAGTCCTCGACGGGATAGATTTTTTTGCAGCGGGAATGGGGTCACTCTATTCACAACAGCTAAGAGAGGAGTGTCGAGTCGGGTCTAAGAGGTTTGCATCAGGGGAAAATATGGAGTTGGTAAATATTGATGAAGTCGGAGATGTTATGACGACGGAGAAATTAAGCGATGTTGCTGTAAGGGTACTTTGTGCCGGAATGTCTGTTGCGATGAGTTCACTAAGCGAGTTTGCGATCAGTTCAGCTGATGGCTATGCTGAACTTGTATCTAAGTTGCCACAAACTTCAAATGGTTCCAGGATGTGATTGAATTTTGTGCTACGAGAATGAATGTAAGTAGAAATGTTGTGTAACCCCTATCACAAGGTAGCCGGGACCGAACTCGATCTCAGCCAACATGAACAAGCAAAAGAGAATTCTTCAAAGCCTTGCAAGGGATAGGGGGGAATATGCAATAGTCAAAAGATTTTTAAGGAGTTTTTTTTATAACTTAATGTAAATGCAGTTAGTATGGTTAACAAATATATACACATTGCAATGATTTTTGTGCAATTTAGTCCCATTGTTATGAAAGTTTAGTAATCTTATATAAAGGCTTAATATATAATTTGGTACTCGAGTTTGACATTTTTTTATAATGTGATATTTGTATTTAACAAAAGTTATGCATTTTAATACTTAAAGGTAACAACTAACAATACTAATTTTTTAGTGTTTAATTCGAATTTTAGAATTAATTTTATGCACATTCATAATTCGGGATCCAACACTAACTGGTGGATGATATGTAAAAAGGAGAAACACAAGGGCCTAACATCAAGCCCCACCTTAATTTTTTTTCCCTAGAGCAGATTAGTAATGCATGAATCATGGCCGGTGACTCGCTATTTTCGGGCCATTCCCTTTCAATTTTTTTTCTTAATTTAGTAATATTTTTATTCTATTAATTTTTTTATCAAGTAAAATATAAAATTTTTTATTTAATTAAAAAAGAACAAAAAAAAAGGAGTTGCAAAACAAGAAATTTTGTTTTTCTGAGATCACCATTAACAACAATTCTATCTGTAAAGCAAATTAAAAAAATCATTAAGAAAGGTAAATGAGTAATGACCCTTTTATTTGTTTTATTACTTCATTTCCATTTCATTTTTTTAGCATTTTACTATTCTTTATTGTTGATTATACTGAAAAAAACCATTATTGTAATCTAGTACTATGCGAGTAAGTTTAATCAAAACTTAGTATGTTATATTATGTATCATGTGCGTGTTCTGTTTAGATTTATTTTAGCTTAATTTCGTCTTGCTCGGTGTTATTCTTATCTAGATTGTCTAATTTTTACTTTTTAATGGATTAATTTTGCTTGTAGTGTTTTGGATGTATTAAAATAGATTTTTTTAATGGAAATTTACCATGAGGAATAAGGTGGAATATGGGTTCTGTCATCTCCTTGTTTGATTTTTTTTTTAGGTTTAATTAAAGTATTCTATATGTTTGTTTTATTGTCTATGAATATTTTTTTGAGTTCGTAGTTGTTTTTCTCAACAATGTGATATTTACTTTGATATAATAAATTCGGTCACCTTTTCAACAACAAATACCATGAACAGTGTGTGGAAGTCTTGTTGTTGTTGTACCTTTAGATTCTCTTACATGCAATAATTTACTCAATTAATGGTGCTAATTATGTTTCAGGTTAAATACTACATATACTTCTGGGCCTCAGCTTAACACTTGAAGGTCAAAAACATTATATTGAAAGCTTCATAATGAGTCTTGCAGTTTCCATGAGAAATTTAGATCAAGCTTTCCAAGGAGCCGGGCAGAAAGCGTATCCTTTCACGTCGGAAACAACATTTCATGTATCATCATAGTTGAAAATCATCATTTTTTGTTGTACATTTTTGTGCAAACATTTCATGTTTGGTTTTGAATGAGTTATTCTCCTTAACAATGTACAGTGGAATCGAAGTTTGGCGCATCGAGAACTCTCGGCCGGTTTCTCTTCCGACTTCGTCATATGGAAAATTTTTCACAGGGGACTCTTATATTATTTTGAAGGCAAGTATTGAGTCGGTTTCTTGCATGTTAAGTAAATGTTAAAGCTTTTAGGACTAATGCATTTGGCTGATGTAGTTGCTGCATTTCTATTCGTAATATTTAACTAGATTATGCTTATGGTTCTAGGGTCCAATATGTGTTGTTGTCTGTAACATTACTATTTGTTTGGCGCAGACATTTGCCTCGAAAAGTGGTGTGTTACGTCACGATATTCACTACTGGCTTGGTAAAGATACAAGCCAGGTAAACCTTTGCTGCCATGAATTTATATTACTTTCAGAAAGTAATAGATTGAATTTGGAAACGGAAAAAGAAGAAGCTTTAGATCAATTTGTGACCGCAAGTCGTTTAACATAGGATGAAGCAGGTGCTGCTGCAGTCAAAACTATTGAACTTGATGCTGTTCTTGGAGGGCGGGCTGTCCAATATCGTGAGGTGCAGGACCAAGAAACAAACAAGTTTCTTTCCCTTTTCAAGCCATGTATCATGCCCCGGGAAGGTGGAGTTGCAACTGGATTCAAACAAGTTGATGAAGACGAATATAAGACACGTTTGCTTGTTTGCAAAGGAAAACAATGTGTCCAAGTAAAAGAGGCAAGTCTTTAGACCTTATTGATCTTTTTCAAGGACTAATAAATTATCATTTGGAGTGTGATTAAATCGAAGTTTTCGACATGTATTATGGCAGGTTCCTTTTGCTCGATCCACACTCAACCATGAAAACATCTTTATACTGGATACCCAGTCTAAAATCTTTCAATTTAATGGTTCCAATACATCCATTCAAGAGAGAGCAAAAGCACTAGAAGTTGTCCAATACATTAGAGATACTTACCATGATGGGAAATGTGATATAGCTACCATTGGTGAGTGAATTAACTGATTGGATCACGAAAGGATAAGATGAATGAAGTAATAAGTGGCTAATTGTATAGTCTAATGGTTTCGGTCTAATTACTCTATGCAGAGGATGGAAAGTTAATGGCTGATGCCGACGGTGGAGAGTTTTGGGCATTATTTGGTGGCTTTGCTCCACTTCCAAGGAAGACTGCTGCTCGTGGTGAGGACACAACTACTGATTCTCATCCAACCAAGAAACTACTACGGTAAAAATTTGTCTCTCTTTTGCTTTTTTGGAACTATAGTTTTGTAATTCAAAAAACATCCTCATGGGTTATGTTTGCTTGTCAAGTGTCGAGAAGGGGAAGGCAGATCCTATTGAGGTCGATTCCTTGACAAGAGAGTTGTTAGACACAGATAAATGCTATATTTTGGATTGTGGGTTAGAAGTCTATGTATGGATGGGAAGGAATACTTCTCTTGATAAAAGGAAGAGTGCGAGTAGTGTGGCTGAGGTAATCGCAAGTGCTTTCTGATGAGGTTTAGACCAAGCTTTTTTATTTGGATTTCTCATGTACTTCTGTTTGTGGCACTAAACAGGAGTTACTTCGAGATTCCGATCGACCAAAATCTCACTTAATTCGTGTAATAGGAGGATTTGAGACCGTTACATTTCGGTCAAAGTTTGAGTCATGGCCCCAGACCACCAATGCTACTGTTACAGAGGAGGGTAGAGGCAAAGTAGCCGGTTAGTAATTGTAATATCTTGAAATGTTCTTTGTGTTTGTAGTATGAGTCGTCCTCGAGATTTTTACCATTTTAGCTATCAAATACAATCACTTGACAATGTTATCATTAATATATCATTAATGGTTTTTGTAGCACTTTTACAACGACAGGGGCTGAATGTCAAGGGTCTTTTAAAAGCTGCTCCTGAGAAGGAAGAGCCCCAAGCACATATTGATTGCACTGGAAATTTGCAGGTAACTTGAAATCTAATTATTATTAAACGGTATATGATTAGAGGACAATTAAATTTTCAGTTATATCTCTCTATGTGTATATATGTATTACTATATATGCTAACTATGATTGAATTCAGTTGCACTAAAGCTCTTCTCCATGCTATATGCATAATATATGCAGCAATATTGACCTCGAGTTTGACGCGAGTTTACTGATGATAGCATTGACTTGAGTACACAGGTTTGGCGTGTGAATGGCCAGAACAAAGTTCTCCTTTCAGCTGCTGACCAGTCGAAATTTTACAGCGGGGATTGTTATATTTTTCAGTATTCTTATACCGAAGAAGACAAAGAAGAGCATCTTATAGGAACATGGTTTGGAAAGCAGAGCGTTGAGGTGATTAACCTTTCTTTTTCACTATTTCTTGCTCTCCATTCCATTAAATGATGACCGCTATAATGCTTTCAACTGTAATCTTGGGGACTATCCTCACGAAATATCATTCGAAAAATGTTAGAATAGTTACATTTACCCGTGGTTTTGTAGTAGAATACTATCATCTTTATAGGCTAATTCGCTAGAATGACTAAAGACCGCAACCATTGCACAATTAGCTGTAAGAGTAAGAGAAGAAGAGCTAATGCTAGCTTGAACATATATTTATCTTGCTACTTTTTCTTACAATGCCTATGATCATTCATTTTTGCTACAGGAAGAAAGAGCTTCTGCTGTTTCTTTGGCAAGCAAAATGGTTGAATCGATGAAGTTCATGGTTGCACAAGTAGTTTACCTATACCATTGCTGTTCTTTTTATCGAAGTTGTTGTATGCATTCTTTTCGAATTTTATTCTCATTGTATCTTATCTTATTATTAGACTTGCATCCATGAAGGAAGTGAACCCGTTCTATTCTTTTTAATTTTCCAGAGCTTTATCTTGTTCAAGGTTTGGGGAGTTTTTAATTCGTAAAACATTTACTTCAATGGATCCTCGTACTTATATTGAGATTTTCTCTAATGACCAGTTTGATTATTAACATTCATCAGGGTGGTCTTAGTGATGGATACAGGAAGTACATCGCCGAGAAGGAAATCCCGGATGAGACTTACACTGAAGATGGTGTCGCACTGTTTCGAGTTCAGGGTTCTGGACCCGAAAATATGCAAGCGATACAAGTTGAAGCAGTATGTCCCCAATTTTCAACTTTTCACCTACTATATTTCAGTTCAGAACTCAAAACAAGTGTAATCATGTGTAAAACCATGAGACTACAAAACAAGTTTTTGATCCAATAGGTTGTTGCTTTTGTAATTTTAGTTTTTGATCCAATTACTTGTTGTTTACAAGATGGACTAATGTTGCTCATTCTTTTTCTTTACTTGTATCAGGTCACACCGTCTTTGAACTCTTCCTACTGTTACATATTACATAGTGGTTCCAACGTCTTTACGTGGGCCGGAGGCCTAACTTCCCCGGATGACCAGGACCTCGTCGAGAGACAGCTAGATCTCATAAAGGTTTGATGTGTGTGTTTTAAGCAACTTCCTTATCAGAACTCGATTTAGGCTTGATATAATGGAATGTCTAAATTGTTTGGAGCACTTTTATTTTGTTCTTATGATGTACTTTTCATCTCTCTAGCCCGATTTACAAACCAAGCCACAAAAGGAAGGATCGGAGTCTGACGAGTTCTGGGAGTTGCTAGGAGGAAAAACTGAATACCCAAGCCAAAAGATCTCAAGTGTACCTGAAGGTGATCCTCATTTATTCTCTTGCACGTACTCGAAAGGTATTAGTTGGTTACAAGGTTTTTCTTTCATAGTCTTTCGATTTTAGGAATGTAAAATGTTAATTTCTAATCCCTTATCTTTCTTCATTGTCATGGTTAATCGCTAATTGCGCTCAAATCTGCAGGAACTCTGAAGGTGCGTATCTGCTTTCATTTACTTTCTGAACACGCAATATAGGCTGTGCTTTATGTTGTTTGAGCCAAATTTATCGTGCAGGTGATGGAGATATATAACTTCACCCAGGACGATCTGATGACCGAAGATATATTCATCCTAGATTGTCACTCGGACATCTTCGTTTGGGTAGGACAACTAGTTGATACCAAGAGTAAATTGCAGGCCTTAACAATCGGTGAGGTAAGAACAACTGGTTGCATAGGAGGTTGCACTCGTAGAACTTCTAAAAAATGTGAACTTACATGTTCCTCATGGTTGGTCGTGTTCGGTTCGATATCGATTTAAGAATTTTGGAACGATTTGTGACAGGTTTTGCTAGATGTGCTCTGACTTCTTTTTTTCTTTTTGGTTGTCGTACAGAAATTTCTCAAGCAAGATTTTCTCTTTGAAAATTTATCTTGTGAAACTCCGATATACATAGTCATGGAAGGGAGTGAGCCGCCCTTCTTCACTCGTTTTTTTACGTGGGACTCTGCGAAGTCCAATGTGAGTATCTTTGCTGTTGCATGAAAAGTGATCATGGTTGATTTTACTTTGCAAGGATTTTAGTGTTTTTACCTTGCTTGCAGATGCATGGGAACTCATTTCAAAGGAAGCTTACTATAATGAAACACGGGGGTACACCAATAACAGATGTAAGGCTGTAGTTTACTCTTTTGAAATAGTTGAACTTTCTATGTCCTTAGTGTCGAGTTATCTATATCCAAACTTGTTGAGTGTTTGTTTCTCTGTGTCCTCTTCAGAGTGACTCATTGTCATATATATATATATACACGAAGCAAGTTCCACTAATATGTCGTGTTAGGGATAACTAGACTACACGCGTGATGACACGCACGTGTCCTAGTAAAGGGCTTGCCAGACCATAGGCGAGCTGTTGGGGAGCTATCTAGGTTGGTAGCGAGCAAGACCCTGGCTAGCCGAACCATACCTCACCAACTAGGAAGAGTGGTGAGCACACGTGTTGAGCAAGCAGGGTTTACATGGCATGCTTTATATTATTTGTATAACAAAGCCTAACTCGTAATTCACGAAATGCATCATTACTTCTACGATATACATGATAGATTTTGAAATAGAAACCATGTACACTACCTCGACATGTAGATATCATATTACGTATCCACTCTTAACTCATTTGTTCTTGTTAAAGACTTTTAACTATCCTCTTTAGTATTAATTCTCCGGTTTCACATTTGATTTGATGCTTAGAAACCGAAGCGGAGAGGGACTGCATCGATTGGAGGAAGATCTAGTGGTGCACCAGAAAAACCGCAACGTTCGAGAAGTGTGTCCTTCAGCCCTGACCGACCTCGTGTGAGGGGCAGGTCTCCTGCTTTCAATGCACTTGCATCTAGATTCGAGAATCCTAGTAGTAGGAACCTTTCTACTCCACCCCCAATGGTTAGAAAAGTATACCCGAAATCCGGGACTCCGGATTCAGGGACGAAGGCTGCAGCTATAGCAGCTCTTACTGAAAGTTTTGATCGCCCATCAGCTCGAGAGACTCTCATGCCTAGAATTATGAAGAAGGGTATGCATTTTCTTTTTCAATGTTTGGGTAAGTTCATGTTATTTTTCATATTCACGTGACATTATGTTTCTTCATCACGAAGCGGCAAGCCCAGCAGCAGCCAAGACAACATCACCAGAGCCTAAGACAAAGGAGAATTCCATGAGCAGCAGACTAGAATCCCTCACTATACAAGAAGATGTGAAAGAAGGCGAGACCGAAGATGAGGAAGGCCTTCCGATACACCCTTACGAACGTCTTACAACGTCATCAACAGATCCCGTCACCGATATAGACGTGACCAAACGAGAGGTATGATTTTTAACATGGTATTGGCTTATCACAAGGTTGTACCGTTGCTTCTCTGATATATTTCCGTGTTCGATACATGTAGACTTACCTATCAGCCACCGAGTTCAAGGAGAAGTTCGGGATGAAAAGGGTTGAATTCTACAAGTTGCCTAAATGGAAACAAAACAAGCTCAAAATGGGTCTTCAACTGTTTTAACTCCCCCTTTCCTTCGTGCATTTGCTTTTTCTTCAGATCCAAGCAAACAAGGTTGCAGGTTGAAGAAGACTTGCTTGCAAAATCTGTAAAAATTCTTTCTTTTCCATCAAGAAAGTTCGTTTTTTCTTAAGTAATACAACATTTAGTCCTTAAACTTCACAACTTTTTCCAATTTTGATCCATGTGATAACATGACCCTTTGATACCATGACACAATTTCAAAGTGCCACATCTTCCCATGAACAAAAATTGGAAAAAATTACCAAGTTCAAAGACTAATGTGGAGCAAAAAAGAAAAGTTTAGGACCAAATTGGAAAAAGGTTACCAGGTTAAGGGACTAAATATTACGTTATCCCTTTTCTTAAATAACAATTTGTGGAAAAGGGGGATAAGGCAACATTTAGTCCCTGAACTTGATAAGTTTTCTCAACTTGGTCCCTAAACTTTACAACTTTTCTCAATTTTGGTCCATGTGATTACGTGACACTTCGATATCGTGACACAATTTCAGAGTGCTGCATCTTCACATGAACAAAAATTAAGTTATTAAATTCAAAGACTAAATATTGCTTTATCCTTTTTCTTAAACAACAATTTGTGAAATCATTTTAACTAGACATTTTTCCTTCGGTTGCAGTGGGAAGTGAAAGTGATGAAGTTGGTTCAGCATGCAGCAAACTCGATAGCATGCAGGCCATGAAGACCAAGACATGCAGGAGCTGCTGATGCAAGCTTATTTTATTTATTTTGTAATTTCTAGTCAATGAAATGTAATCTTAGTTCATTTCTAACTAAGTTAGGTTGTTGACTGATGTAATTAGCTTCTGTATGAGCTGTAAACACAACTTTGTATAGGTTTACAAGCTAAAATTTCAAGTTTCCATGTAATTAGTGGGAGTAGATGATGTTTAGGTAATTATTTGCTGTTTTTGACAAGCTTAGTGCTTGGTTTATGTATTGGCATTATGCCATTATTCAATTTTCTGAATGAAGTTCAGTTTGTTCATCAATTTTTCTCTTCATTTCTCTTAGCTTTTCTTCCTTTCTCTTGCTCGAATTCTCTTGTTTGCTCAGCAAGTCTCGAGACTTGCTCGACAAGTCTGTACTGAATCTGTTAGTTTCAGTTACAGTACCAACAATTGGTATCTAGAGCCTATTTCTTAAGGGATCTGTTATACAAATACATGGCTTCATCAAGCTTTTCACCAGCTGCACCTCAAGTCTTTAATGGAGAAGGCTATCACATATGGGTGGTCAAAATGAAGACCTACCTGCAGGCATACGATCTGTGGGAGGCGGTCAACTTAGATGTTGAACCAGAACCACTTAGAGGCAATCCAACAGTGGCTCAGATCAGGCAGCATGCTGATGAGAGGACCAAGAGGCATAAAGCCATGTCTTGCATCCAGAATTCAGTGTCTGATGTGATTTTCACAAGGATTATGGCCTGTGAATCACCAAAACAGGCCTGGGACAAGTTGCAGGAAGAGTTTCAAGGGACAGAGAGGACAATGCAGCAACAGTTGCTAAACTTGAGGAGAGATTTTGAGAATTTGAAGATGAAGGAAGAAGAAACTGTCAAGCAATATTCTGACAGGATTATGGCTGTGGTTAACAGCATCAGGCTCCTTGGAGAGCAGTTCAATGAAGCTAGGATAGTGGAGAAGGTTATAGCAACTCTACCTGAGAGGTATGAGGCAAAAATCTCATCTCTCGAGGACTCAAGGGATCTGTCCACCATCTCCCTGACAGAGTTGATCAATGCTCTATATGCTCAAGAGCAGAGGAGAGCAAGCAGACTAGAGGAGCACCAAGAAAGTGCCTTTCAGGCAAGAACAAATACTGCCTACAAAGGCAAGAAGGCCTGGAGAGACAAACCAAAGAATGATGCTGCAAGGAGAGAAGGTCAGACTTGCAAGCACTGCAGAAGGGTTGGTCATCCAGAAGAAAAGTGCTGGTTTAATCCAGAAGCTGTATGTCAGTATTGTAAGAAGAAGGGTCATGTTGAGAGAGTCTGCAAGAGTAAAACCAAATCGAGGCAGAATCAGTTTCAACAGATGAAAGCAAAGGCTCGAGTAACTAAGGAGGACAGTGATCAAGAGGAGCAAGTCTTTGCTGTGTCATGCTCAGCTGCTCAGGAAAGGTCCTCATCTGGTTGGCTCCTAGACAGTGGATGCACCAACCACATGACACCTGATGCTGCAATCTTCAAGTCTTTAGACAGAAGCTGCAGAACTAAAGTCAAGATAGGAAATGGTCATTTTATTCAAGCTGAAGGCAAGGGTGATGTGCTGATATGCACCCTTACAGGTACCAAAGTGATTTCAAATGTGCTGTTGGTGCCTGAAATTGACAGAAACCTGCTCAGCATAGCTCAGTTGCTGGAAAAAGGTTATTCAGTTGTGTTTAAAGACCACCAGTGCCAAATCAGTGATCCAAGTGGATCCAAACTGATGGCAGTCCCTATGGCTGATAAGAGCTTTGTGGTTGACTGGACAAAAAAGTCAGACATTGCCTACACAGCCACTTCAGATGAATCCAAGCTGTGGCATCAAAGACTGGGACATGCCAACTTCAGATCGATGGCCCGAATGGTCAGAGAGGACCTGGCTGAAAATTTCATCAACTCGGTGGACCATGATGATGTATGTAAAGTATGTCAATTAGGAAAACAGGCCAGACTCCCATTTCCCTCGAATCAAGCCTGGAGAGCCTCTGAAAAACTCCAACTGGTGCATACTGATGTGTGTGGCCCTATGAAGACTGAGTCATTAAGTGGAAACAGGCATTTTATACTGTTCATTGATGATTTTTCAAGATATTGCTGGATTTACTTCTTAAAACAAAAATCTGAAGTGGCCTCAGTGTTTTGGAAGTTCAAGACTGCTTCTGAGACTGAAACAGGCTGTAAGCTGAAGACCATAAGGTCTGATAATGGGACTGAGTACACCTCAGCTCAGTTCCAAGCCTTCTATGATAAGGCAGGCATCAAACATCAACTTACCAACACATATACACCTCAGCAGAATGGTGTAAGTGAAAGGAAGAATAGGAGTTTGATGGATATGGCCAGGTGCTTGATGATTCAGAAGAATCTGCCTAAAGCACTATGGGCAAAAGCAGTTAACACTGCAACATACATTCAAAATAGACTTCCAACCAAGGCTTTGGATCAGAAGACTCCATTCGAGGCCTGGTTTAGCTTCAAGCCATCATTGGCTCATCTGAAGGTCTTTGGATGCATCTGTTATGCACATGTACCTGCTGTTAAAAGGGACAAATTGTCTGAAAGGGCTCAACCTGGTGTACTGGTGGGCTATAGCACTGTTAAGAAGGGCTATAGGATCTTGGATCCTTCAACAAACAAGGTGTCAATTAGCAGGGATGTGGTATTTGATGAAAGGTCATGTTGGAACTGGGAAAGACATGAACCTGAAGAAGTTTCTGAAGAACTAGTAACAGACCAAGCTGAGCCAGACCAAAATGTTCCAGAAATGGACATTGATGATGAACCAGTTAGAGGAACAAGGCCATTGACTGAGATTTATGAAAGGGCTCATGTAGCCATAGCTGAACCAAGCAACTTTGAAGAGGCTGAGGCTCAGCAAGGGTGGAAGCAGGTAATGGCTGAGGAGATCAGCATGATTGAGAAGAACCAGACCTGGGAATTGGTTGAAAGGCCAGTCAAAAGGAAGGTGATTGGGGTGAAATGGGTGTACAAAGTCAAGCACAATGCTGATGGAACCTTGAACAAACTGAAAGCAAGGCTAGTTGTCAAGGGGTTCAGTCAGAGGTATGGCCTGGACTACCTGGAGACCTTTGCACCAGTGGCCAGGCTCGACACCATCAGACTGCTAATTGCCTTAGCAGCACAGCTCGAATGGAAAATCCATCAACTTGATGTGAAATCAGCCTTTCTGAATGGTTTCTTAGATGAAGACATCTATGTTGAACAACCACAAGGGTTTGAAATAGCTGGCAGAGAGCATATGGTCTACAAACTGAAGAAGGCCCTATATGGATTAAAACAGGCTCCAAGGGCTTGGTACAGCAGAATCGATGGCTACTTGACTGATCTGGGATTCGATTGAAGCAAGAGTGAGCCAACACTGTATGTCAAAAAACAAGGGACACAAATACAACTCATTGTGTCCCTGTATGTTGATGACCTTCTGGTGACAGGAGAAGATCGAGTAGTGCTGGCTGATTTCAAGACCAAGATGCAGGAAGTGTTTGAAATGTCTGATCTTGGGGAGATGTCCTATTTTCTTGGAATGGAGGTGTCTCAAGTACAGAATGAGATATTTCTAAGCTAGAGAAGCTTTGCCACAAAGATTCTGACCAAGTTCTCCATGCAAAACAGCAAGGCAACTAAAACACCTGTTGCTGTTGGAGAAAAACTATCGAGCCAAGGTGATTTTGAGAAAGTATGTGAAACAACCTACAGGAGTCTAGTTGGTTGCTTGCTATACTTGACTGCCACTAGACCAGACATCATGTATGTTGTAGGATTGCTCTCAAGGTTCTTGCATTGCTGCAATGAGAAGCATTTCCAAGCTGCAAAGAGAGTGCTGAGATATGTCAAAGGCACTTTAAGCTATGGTTTGAAGTACAGCAAAGAAGGAAATCTGAAGCTGGTTGGCTACACTGATAGTGACTGGGCTGGCTCGATAGATGACATGAAAAGCACCTCAGGGTATGCTTTTAACCTTGGTTCAGCCATGTTTTGCTGGAGCTCGAAGAAGCAAAGTCTAGTGGCTCAATCTACTGCTGAAGCAGAGTATGTGGCAACAGCAAGTGCTGTCAACCAAGCCATATGGCTAAGGAAAATATTGGCTGACTTGAATGTGCATCAAGAGGAAGCTACTGAGATCTTCTGTGACAACCAATCTGCAGTAGCAATTGCTAAAAATCCAGTGTTCCATGGAAGAACAAAGCATTTTAGCATCAAGTTACATGTTGTTCGAGAAATGGAGCAAGCTCAGGAAGTAAAGCTGATCCACTGTAATTCAGAGGATCAACTTGCAGACATTTTAACGAAAGCCCTTAGTGTCACAAGGTTCGAATGTCTAAGGAAGAAGTTAGGTGTTTGCTCCATGCAAACTAAGGAGGAGTGATGAAGTTGGTTCAGCATGCAGCAAACTCGACAGCATGCAGGCCATGAAGACCAAGACATGCAGGAGCTGCTGATGCAAGCTTATTTTATTTATTTTGTAATTTTTAGTCAATGAAATGTAATCTTAGTTCATTTCTAACTAAGTTAGGTTGTTGACTGATGTAATTAGCTTATGTATGAGCTGTAAACACAACTTTGTATAGGTTTACAAGCTAAAATTTCAAGTTTCCATGTAATTAGTGGGAGTAGGTGATGTTTAGGTAATTATTTGCTGTTTTTGACAAGCTTAGTGCTTGGTTTATGTATTGGCATTATGCCATTATTCAATTTTATGAATGAAGTTCAGTTTGTTCATCAATTTTTCTCTTCATTTCTCTTAGCTTTTCTTCCTTTCTCTTGCTCGAATTCTCTTGTTTGCTCAGCAAGTCTCGAGACTTGCTCGACAAGTCTGTACTGAATCTGTTAGTTTCAGTTACAGCACCAACAGAAAGGGATAGCATCACTACATTATTAATTATTTAGCTGCTTCTCTTTCCAGGGAGCTTTGTTTCTGCATTGATGGCCATATATATCCAGATTTTTTTAATCAATTTTTTTTATTTTTTAAGAAAAATGGTTAAAATTAGAGCAACATTTAGGTGCTTGCAAATGCTGATAATTTAGGTTGTAAAAAACAAAGGATTAAAAAAGTGTGTAGAGAGCAGTGTGTAAGAACTAGTTCATTCATCATTTTGTTTTGGCAATAAAACATTATGATCATTTTTTCTGTTAAAAGTAAAATATAAAGAGAAAGAAAAGTAAATACACTAAACTAATTAATGGTGGCCAATTAGTGAGTTAGGACAAGGTTTAATAACGAAATTAACCCTCAAATTATATCGCTTTCGTTTAGATACTAAAAAAGTTTTTTTGGGTTAATATATATGGAGTAATCGAATTTAACAATTTATAGCTTTGACCCGAGGCTTTGAGAACTACCTACACCTGCACATGGAACAAATAATACGTTGAGCGATAAAGTTCAATGATACTTTCATGATTCAAGATAATATAGCATAAAATAACATTTATAGCATGTTATGATACTTATAATCTCGATGTCTACTAATACATATTTTATGTTTTAACATAAGTATATAATCAATTACATGTGAAGGTAAACAATTATCAAAGCAAACTAAATTCAATTATCATGACAAGAGAATGATCAAATCCAATTACATATACACATAATATGGGTTAGGCTCGGGTTTGAACATTCAAGGTCCGAGCTCGTCTCAACCCGTTCTAAGTTTATAATACTTTATATTATGTTATATATTATGTAATTTAGAACACATTAAAAAAATAAACATATACTAAATATATAATACTACTCTAATGTAAACATTAAAATAATGTTAAGATGACTATATAGTAATTTTAATAAATAAAAAATGTATGAAATTATTAAATATTAAAAAAATAGTTTTTTTTTTAATTTTTTTAAATAATATGGGCGGGCCTAAAAGAGGTTTGGGTTAGCCTTTTGCAAATATGGGCAAGCTTGAGCAAAATTTTATGTCAAGTTGGGCTTGGACAAACATACAGTATGTTAATATCGCTTAAGCCCGGCCCAAACTCAACCTGACCCGACCCGTTAGCACCTCTAATCATTATCATCTACTATCTACTATTTAAAAATAGTTTATTTACCATCTGACCCTTAATTACTATTTAAGTTCTCAAGTCTTTTTTTAATTAAAAATCTATAACGATTGAACTTTTACAATTTAATCCTTAACTTTAATTAACCACAATGTCGACTAAATTACTTAATCGAATTTCAATTCATTTATACACTAACTCTATAACTATCTTTATTTAATATTTACAGACTCGATTTACGAAAATGAAGTCTTGAAATTGTATTTTTCGTCACCACAAGGAATCAGATTGTTACAATATAAATTACATAATATATATAAAAAAAATTCTATTATAAACTTGTAAACAAGTCAAATTTTGCTCGAACTTTGGATATTTAAGACTATGCTCACGCTCTAATTTAACTAGGTTTAATTTTTATTTTTTTATTAATCCCATTTTTCAAGCTTCGTATTTTTGTCTAAATAAATTTCGGACGAGAGTTCAAATTTACGATTTCTTATAAATTTCACACGTGATTGTACTGTATAGTGTATATTCCAAATGCTTCCATATTAGGTATGGATACAAAACCCATTTATGCATTACCCATAACATGCAATCAACCATTTTTCTCTACTTTGATTTTTTGCTAAAAGTAAAAAGCAATTAGTGAGGACCAAATTCCCACTATATATTGTTTTCCTTTTAAGGTTAAAATATGCCGTAAGTCCCTTACTCTTTACAAATTTAAAATTTAGTCTCTGCATTTTGATTTTAAGAATTTAGTCTATCTACTTTTCAAATTTCAAAATTCAAGTCTAATTGTTAACACTGTTAAATTAATTGGTGTGACATTTTGAAATTTTAAAAAAAATACTCACTTGGTAGCAATGTAATTAAAAGGTGACATTGTAATGATCCTGAATTTAACAACATAATTTTTAACAATGTTAATTATTGGATCTGAATTTTAAAATCTAAAAAGTAGAGGGACAAAATTCCAAATTTACAAAGAAGATAGGGATTTATTACGACACTATTTTATACTTAAGACATAATCCGAATTGCATTAATTGGCTTGTGACTTTTTGAGCCATATATAATTTGAAGTCAATTATAGTATTTACTTCCTTTTTTATTTAATTTAATTTATTATTTTATTTAGTTTTTCACATAATGTTATACTATTCATGTGGACTTTATGACTTGGAAAAAAAATTCTACGTGTCGAATTTTCGTTGGTTGGTTTAGTAATTCACTAATAATATTAACATCAAATACCATAATAAAACACATATTGATAGTTCAAATATACTATATTGGACGTTTTCAAAGTATAAATATCACATTGAACATTTTATAAAAGTATAGGTACCAAATGTGATATTCTCCCTAAAATAAATAAATGAGAATATTTGAGTACACGTATTTTTTTGGCTTTTGTTGGTATTAATAGTGAAAAAGGCGCTAGCCTTAGGACGGCCTTAGTGCCTAGTAGACGTACAACCTTTTGGTTATAAGTATAATAATATTTAATTTAATTTTTTTAAATTAAATCACGTGAATTGTCATATTAGTACAATAAAAATTTTAACGATTTTTATTTAATAATAATTTGACTAAAATTTAAACATTAAAAGCTAAAATGGTTAAAAAAAACTAAATAACAAAAGAGATCAATATTAAAAACTAATTTTATTATTATACAAATAAATAAATAAAGCATTCAATACTGAAATTAAGAAATACAATGTGCCATAGGTCTTTATACTCTTCATAAATTTGGAATTTAGTTTTTATATTTTTATTTTCGAGAATTTATTCCCTCTATTTTTCAGATTTCAAAATTTTTGTCTAGCTGTTAACACTGCTATATTTTTTTGTTAAATTTATTGGTGCGACATTTAGAAATAAAAAAAAATACTTGGTAACAATGTGACCAAAAAAACGACGTTGTAATGAACTTGAATTTAACAAAATAATCTTACCAGTGTTAACAATTGAACCTAAATTTTAAAATCTAAAAATGTATAGGGACTAAATTCATATAAATAAAAGTATAGAGACTAAATTCCAAATCTATAAAAGGTACAAAGACTTGCAACATATTTTAACCAAAGAATTAATATTGCATATATTGATTTTAATATAGGGATAAATATCAAAATTATACATAAACTTCAATCCAATGTGCCATGTCATTCATGAATTTTGATTTTACACGATTTTATACATGAAATTATGATTTGATTCATTTTTTACAAATCAGTAATAATATTATCAAATTAGCGTATTTTTACATTGATATATTACATACACAAACAATTCTATTAGGCAAATATGAAAATAAATGTATGTATGCATTTCTTTAAATGTATACAATTGAATCAAAATCAAAGTTCATGTACCAATTTGCATGTTGGACCAAAATTCATGTATAAATTTAATATATATCCTTTTAATATAAGGTTAAAGCACTACTTAGGGCCAAAACTTGGCAACTTTTTTCACATTGGGGTCTGAACCTTTTTTTTTGTCCAAGTTAGGCCCCAAACTTAGCAATTGTTACCACATTGAGGTCTAAATTAGGCAATTGTTTCTACATTGGGGCTTGAGTTTTTTTTTGTCCAAGCTAGGCCTTGAACTTGGCAACAATTCCCACATTGGGGCCCGAACTTGGCAATTGTTCTCATATTTAATGTTTTCAAGGACTAATTTGGACCAAAAAAAAGTTCAAACCCCAATGTAAAAAGAATTGCCAAGTTTATGGCCTAACTTGGATACAAAAAAGTTCATGCCCCAAATGTGAGAAGAATTACCAAATTCAGGGCTTAAACTTGGATCAAAAAAAATTTTAGGTCCTAATGTAGGAAAAATTGTCAAGTGTAAGTCTCAAAGAGTAATTTAACACTTTAATAAATAGAATAATAAATTATTATTTTGTATCTGATATTGTGAGGTCCATAGTTAGAAAGAATTAGAGTATGATGGGATTGGAGGGAAGAAAATAAAGAGAGAAAGTAAGTACAAAGGGGAGAGTCATGTGAGGGCATTTATAGTGGGGATTTAGTGTTGGTTTTGTAGGATAGTGGCACATGGGATGAGAGAAGAGTCCCTTCTTTAGGTATAAGGTGTACAAAAGGCAAATTTGTAACATGTGAGACCATGTGCTCATTATCAAGTGTCAACAGCCCCCCTCCCCCACACTCTCCTCCCCCTTTCAATTTATTTCATTTCACATGAATCATTGGTGTTTTTATGTGCTTATTAGTGTAAATCTCATGTGCAGCTGTAAGATATATTATATTTTAAAAAGAGAATTCGAGTTTGAATATTAGAGACAGTATTGTTGAGAAAGTCGGATAGTAAAATTTTCAGAATCAAATCGATTTGTCTGCTTCTTAAATAAATCACTAAAACTTTTTTTTTTAAAATACTAAAAAGATAAATAAAAAAACAAAATAAAATCTATCCAACCAGTTTTTGTCTGGTTCAACCAATTCGTATTGATTCTTGAATCAATCGATATAATGACCTTCTTTGAATTGATACCCCGATAAATTTCCAATTTAATCGGTCTGACCAACCGGTCCAGTCCAATTCAAATATCATTATCTGGGCGACAATTGGGCCAAGATCTTCCCAAAATTTTGTTTTGGAAGTTCTCATTAGACCATTAATTTTTTCAAAACTTTAATTTTGGTCTCAATGTAGATTCTCAAGCCTTTCGAAATTTTAATTACACTTCACAATTTTTGTAAATTCACATTAAATCCCGCAAAAATTTTAAAATTTTTAGTTAGACTTTTTCAAAACTTAATGTCAAGATTGTAAAATAGACATGGAGGATATATTGATTCCAAAAAAGAAGAAGAAAAAAAAACTTTCCATCCTTCTCTTCTTATTACTACAATAGTAAATGAGTGAAAACGGATTGGTGATTGAACCAATAAGATTATTAGTTTTTGGTTTAAACTGTTAGTTGAAGGATTCAAATTTTAAAAAAATTATAAAAAAAATCTAAAATTTTCAAGAAAAAATCATAAAAATAAAGGGAAAAAATAAATACAAGTAAATGATAATAGAAACACAAACATTCATTTTACAAATTATAAAGTTAAAATTAAAAATTTTAAACTAATTTAAATTCAATTCAACCGATTTTTTACCAGTTCAATTTTCTTTTCAATATTTGGTACCAATTGAACTGAATTGAACTACCGAACTATTTTATCTGATTTCGACAATCATATTATTAATATTTGATATACCGATAATTTATAATATTAATGCAATAGAATCCTCATTAATTATACCTTTAGCTTCCGCAATCAACTCCTTAGTTTTGGCCCCTCTATTTTACGAACACTCAAATTATTTAGTGGGGGCTGATGAGTCCTTATGTCAAAGTAGGTTTGGTAAGAGCATTCAACCTTTTTTTGGTTAAAATACTTTAAAGGTCCCTGTATTATAAGAAACGGATCACATTAGCTTCATTATTATTAAATGGATTAATTTATTTTTTATTTACTATACAAAAAATGTCTTAAAAATAATTTTTTCAATTGTAGTTCAATTTCAAGCGAAAGGTTTGATTTACATAACCATAAAAAGTTTAAAAATTATTAACTCTGTTAAACAGTAAATGTTAACTCTATTCCGATTTGATCTTGTTTTATTTTTTTAATAGTAAAGAGACTAAATTAATGAGGTCCCTATAATAGAGGGACCTCTCAGATACATTCACCTTTTATTTTTCTTTTAGATGTATGTGTAGTGTGACTCACTTCAACTCAAATAAGAGAATCTAGTCATGAATTTCGATTTTCCGTTATATCGATATACATGATAATATTTTGTTACATTTACAATCACGATAAATGAAATATCCACCAATGACCAATCCGTTTTGTTTATAAATATATATATATATATAAACCCTATACCTACATGCTTAAGCTGTACATCCTAGTTTTCTGCAAACAGGTAAACAAAAAAATTTATACAAATAAAATTCCTTGATAGATTTGATTCTCATAAGAAGCATTATTTAACTTATTTTTGATTTAATGTTTATAGGTTGGGATGAAAAGCTACGAACGGAAACGTACTTATCCTATGAAATCCAGTAAAGTAATCCATTCAACCACTTTTACAACGAAATACGCAAGCTACTTGGTTCCAGCTCTAACAAACATCGGCAGGTCACGAGCATCGTGCGACGTCGATGAAGAAACGAAGAAGATGGTTAGGTATGAAGTGGACATGGCATTGGCTTTATCGGCCAAAGGGTTCGCTTGGAGCCGTGCCTTGAAACACAAGCTTCGACTGAACTACAAGGACGATGATCGTGTAGGAGATGGTCATGGTGAGCCCGTAACGAAGAAACCGAAAACCGAACACGAAGAGGAAGAGAGGATGATGTGTTTGAGGAAGCTTATACCAGGAGGGAAAGAGATGATGGCTGATGATGAAATGTTGTTGAGTGAATTGGGAAGCTATGTTTCATGTCTTGAATTACAGGTGAATATTCTTAGATCAATGCTTCAAAATAATTAATTTTTTTTTTAATTTTGGAAGTTAATTTCTATTGAGGCATGCAATATTCAATGTGTGGAAATTGCTGGCCCCATATATTGGCTCATTTTGTTTCCTAGGTCAAATTTTGTTATTAGTCCCTATACTATGTCTAGGTTGTTAATTTAGTACTTGTACTCTAGTTTGATCAAATTTTAGTCCGTGTACTTTTTGAATGTTGAAGTTTAAGTCTTCGCCCAATCAGTAATAGTTAAAACCATTTGGTTAAATTTTGTTATTAGTCTCTATACTATGTGCAAATTGCAAATTTAGTCCATGTACTCTAAGTTAGCCAGTGTACTTTTTGAATTTGAGTTTAAATCTTGACCTAAACGGTAATAGTTAAATTTGCTCGGTCAAATTCTATTATTAATCTTGTACTATTCGTAACTTGTGGATTTAATCTTTATTCTCTAATAATTTTTGTTAGTAGTCCCTATACTATGGCTAGGTTGTTAGTTTAGTCTTTATGCTCTAATTTGGTCAATTTTAGTCTATGTAATTTTTTTAATATTGAAGTTTAAGTCTTGACCCAAACGGCAATAATTAAATTCGTCTGGTTAAATTTTGTTATTAGACCATGTACTATATGTAGGCTGCGAATTTAATCATTCTATTCTAATTTGATTTATTTTAGTTTCTGTATTTTTTGAATTCTGGAGTTTAAGTCTTGATTTAAATGGTAATAGTTAAATTTATTCAGTTAAATTTTGTTATTAGTCTCGTATTATGCATAAATTGTGGAGTTAGTCTTGATCCTCTAATTTGAACATTTTAGTCTCTATAATTTTTGAATTTTGAAATTCCAGTTCTAACTCAAACAGTAATAATTAAATCCAATAAAAAAACTGACTTTTTTTGTGAGTATGTACAAATAGTGAAGCTAGCATGACATTATAAAATCTCAGAAATAGTAAAATTTAACAACTATTACTTGAGTTATTAAATGAAATTTTGAAATTCGAAAAGCTTGGACTAAAAATGACTCAATTAGAATCATAGATTAAAACCGCAACGTACGAATGGTACGATAACTAATCGCACTTATGTTACAAGTATACATCAGAGCAATCACAAAGTGTAGAATCAAACAATTATAACAAAGTTAATTATACCAAACTATCAATAAGGTCATTTAATTACTAACAAAATAAAGACAGGAATAATCCATATTATAATTGATTAACTGAATTAAAGCTCACATATGGTGAGATTCAGAAATTCACACATATGATTGAGTATGATAGATCTTGAACTTGAATATTCAATACTTAAACTTTCAATAAAGCCTTATTTGCGGAAAGGCGATATTCTCTTATTTATTAAGTGCCATTTATATATATATATATTATAAAGATACTAAGAAACAAATGTTTGGTTGAATGAACGCTCAAAGGAAGCATCAAATCAGACAAGTCTATTGCTGGAAAAGTACTTGTTGGCTCTTAGTGACCAAACAAAACACCAATGAAAGAGATAGTAGACCCTGATCGAGTCTAATCTATCCTTTTCTATGCAGCCAATTCTTTCAATGGTCTTTTCTTTTCATTTAGCAACTATTGAAGCTGGTTGATCGAATTTTTAAAAGAAAATTTAGTGACTTAAATAAAAATTTTCGAATTATTCAATATCTATTTTATAACTTCTAAATTAATGAATAATTTTGGGTGGCCAAATAGGAACAAGTTTTGAATCAAATTTGCCATGCAGCCAACATGTTATATTGAAGATAACAAGGTTCATGAGGGGAAAGTATACCACACCAAGATATTGAACTTTTATGTCTTCTATCCATATTTCCAATAGTCTATTAAGAATGTAAATCCCCCTACATTTACTTCATCCCATTGTCAAACCATACCGAGTACTCATAGGCACCGCACGGTACGATCAAATCTACAACCCAATATCGTTATTTATACAGTTCTGGGTCTTGCATTCCGATGGCATCTGTCGATCTTTACTTTCGGATGTAACCATTTGTATCAAATGCTTCACTACTCATCTTATAAGTGGTATAAGGAAGTACTCGGCATAAAAGAGCTGCAAGAAAGTAAGCAAATTTATAGTTATTGAAGATGAAGAACAAAATTTTCAAGCATGGGTATGTTTAGTACACGTATCTGTATTTAAACAGCTAATACAAGGAAAAAGAATACGAGAGACAATATGCACACACAAATAATCCTCTCAAGGAGCAATACTTCCTAAGGCACAAGCATGGGGGAAAGATACTCAAATTATAGAGAGAACGATATGATCTTTATCAAGTTAAAGCACCTGGGAGGTCCCTGTATTATAGGGACTGGATCAAATTAGTTCCTCTATCACTAAATAGATCAATTTAGTCATTATACTATTAAAAAGAATAAAAAAAGTTCAAATTTTTAATAGAGTTAACGTTTACTGTATAAAAAATGTCTAGAATTTTTTTTTAAAACCATAAAAACTTTAAAAATATTAACTCTGTTAAACAATAAATGATTTTTTTAAACAATAAATGTTGAATCTATTCTAATTTGGTCTTATTTGATTTTTTTTAATAGTGCAAGAATTAAATTGATCCATTTAATAGTAGAGGGACCTCTCAAGTACATTCACTGATCTTATACTATTATAAATTCAATTCCTTGATTGAGTATGATTTCACAAGTAAACTACACCAACTCGATCAATGAAATTACACAAAAACAAAGATAATTTAAAAAAAAAATTAACATGAAGATTATAATTTTCCCAAACAAGCAAGTGGAAAAACCAAACCTTGGATTCCATTATATGAATCCAATACCTTGTATTTAATAAGGTTAGTCCATATATGCCACACATATAATATTTAAGCACAAAATTCTTGTTTGAAGTGAAGTTAGAAACTGTGAAGATATTGCCATAATATTTTAGAAACAAAATAATAATTTCATAAGGCCAAGATAGAAGATTACCTTCCAAATAAGCATATAACATGATGTTATTGCAGCTTTGCTCTTCAAGTCGATGGATTTGGCACGGATCCATAAAATCGAAGCTAAGACAGAATGACCCAAAACCTAACCCCGGTTGAAGGAGAAGCAATCATATATCAGTCATTGCTCAAATACTACTTATTCAATTAATTAGACACAAGTAATCATCTATCAAAAGGCTTATCCAACATCGTTTGCCATGAATAACATATATACTGACAATAAAACAATCAAAGATTCTCGATAAAATAATGATCTTTTCCGACATCCTTTTTCGGTTTTCTTCTGGCATGACGCAATTGTGTATGTCATTCTTTCATATTCACCAAGGTAAAGGAATGGTAAACACAGGGCCTACTTTGGTAAAAGTACCATGGAGGCCCTTGTACTAGGAGCTAGATTGCATTTTGCTCCCTCTACTAAAAATATAAGCAAATTAGTCCCTGTACATTAGATTGAAGAGCAAACTGGTTTTTCTGTTAAAAATTTCATTTATTTATACTGTTAAAAATTGTAGTTAACAAAACAACCAAACAGTTATACGTGATGTGTTGTGTGTACCTCATGCTAATGTACAGAGACTAGTTTTTAACAGTAGAAATGGATGAAATTTTTAACAAAAAAGACTAATTTGCTCTTTACTCTAATATAAAATTACTTTTTTGAGTAAAAGAGGCAAAATGCAATCTGACTCCTAATACCATAGTACTTTTACCAGCCTACTTTCTAGTAAGGGACGCGAAACTGTAAGTGACTCGTAATATTATATGAAACACCCAATTTTTCAGGCTTGGGTAAACATTTACTGCCATATATTTCTTTAAAGAAGAAAAAGGAAGAAAGCAATCTAGAAACATTCAACAAGTAATGATTCTAATGAATATCTTAATTACATACAGTGATGACTTTGCTCCAGGTGTAGGGTGATGTTGCTCCGACCAAAATAGAAACACCGTACGCCATTTCAAGAAGCGAAATACAAGTCCAAAACACCTGTTGAAGTTAAATTAATACGGTCAAAGAATAATAAAAGCTTCAAATGGGAGAGCTCTCGTGTATGAAACGTTTATGCGCTTAAACCAACCTTTTCTTGACCCAGACGTACTGTGTAAGATTTGATTCCAAATATTTTATCTCCTTCAATATCAGGAATGTCCTGCACCATATTCATCACAAACATAGAATGGAAATTACTGCTTTTACCATGAAATATTAAATGAGCTAATGGACTAAAATCAAATGCAAAAAAGGAGATACAGCAATTCATTAATATACAGAGGGCAACATTTACCTTAAATAGTGCTATAACTACTGAGAAGAAGCTCATGAATGCAGTAGCAAAAATTAGAGGCTTTGAAATGACAGCTGGTCTGCTGAATACATGGGTCTGAAACATCACATTAAAGATTAAATCACTTTAATTGATCAGACCATTAAGAAGAAGCATCGACCTTTAAAATAAGATTTCTGTAGGTGAATAGAGGCAAACATGCTCGTCGTAAACATTTTTGGACAACGAAATGTATGTATAAGTTTTGAACATTTTTTATTGTATTATGCCCCATTGGGCTTCGATTACACAAGGGAATAGAGACAACTTCAATGTTCCACAGTCAAGTCTCAAATTGTAACTGCTGCTACGCCCTTTAGAGACCAATTTCAAGCATATTGAGGACCCTCTTGGAGTTCTCAAACATCAAAATTGGGCAAAAGTACCATGGAGGCCCTTGTACTATGAGCTGAATTACATTTTGTCCCCTTCTAAAAAAATGAGCAAATTAGTCCTTATACATTAAATCAAAGAGTAAATTGGTCTTTCTGTTAAAAACTGGTCCTTGTACGTTAGCATGAGGTACATATAGCACACCACATGTCATTGATTATTCAGTCAACCATGCCAGTTTTTAAAAGTAAAAATGAATGAATTTTTTAACAGAAAAGACCAGTTTTCTTTTTGATCTAATCTATAGGGGCTAATTTGCCCATTTTATGAGTAGAGAGGACAAAAAGCAATCTGACACCTAGTACAGGGGCCTTCATAGTATTTTTACCTCAAAATCGGGAACTATGCTTTTCACCCATTTTACAATATTGATCAGTTGGGCGTTAAATATTGTTTTTGTCACTGATTTGGTGGAACCAATACGAGCTAAGATATGCTTTGGCTATATCAATTTCAATGTACCTATGTATATAATCATGGCATACCTCAATCAAGAGGCCATGTATCTAACATGACAATTGAGAAGCAAAGATGGTTTTATTTAACTCTAGGGAAAAGTGAGAAAAGAAAGAAACAAAAAGAAGAGAAAAAGAGCAACCTGTATGTGAAGATAAAAAGCAAGTTGAACAATCACGGCTCTGACAGCTAGGATGCACATTGCTGCAACCAATGCAAACCGTTTCCATCGTAATAGTGGCAACTGAAATTACAGAAAGTTTTACTGTATCATTAAAAAAACTGTTAAATATCATAAAGTCAGACCGTTGTGATAATTTTTGTATATTACTATAGCATTTTTATAGGGTTTAGCCAAGAAGTTAGGAACTATGCTTGTATTATCTTTATTGATGCAATGTATTTCTTATTCCCCTAGTTCAAGGAAACTAAGAATAGGCATCAACATGGACCGATTCTTTACAAAGGAGGGAAGCTGGCACAGAGGAATAGTGACCTATGTAGAGCAAGAACTTCCCACCTATTCCTTCTCCATCCCTATTATGAATCTAAAATTGTTTGACAAAGCATTGTACTCATAACAGAAGTATGCCTTATCTAGCAATCATGAGAAGAACGTTGTACGGCTACTTGCAAAAGAATTTGAACCAAAGAGGTGCAAGAATAAACTATACACTTGCTGCCATAATGTATGATAGTATTTTTGCTTCATGTACATATGTGATGGAAAACCCAAAGTCCAACTCACATTGATTGAATATGCAGTCCCAAGCACAAAACTGACAAAAAGTGCCCAAAACAATGGCCATGAACCAACAACCCATCCAAGCCAAAAGCTCTGAAAGTAAAGAATATAACAAGCTCGTAGTTATGAATCCAGATTGGTCAGCTTAAACATTAAAAATAAATAGCTCAGGATGATCTGACAAAATATATATTCACCACAATACAAGAAGAAAGATTTGCATAGAATAGATTACAAATACCGTGATGGAAAATGATGTGACAATCATGATGCCGGTAAGTGTTGAATACTCTCCCGATGCCAATGGAAGATAAGGCTTGTTAACCTGCAAAGAAACATATCCGAGGTTAGAAAATTCATGTACTCATCCACTCTAACATGATCCAAGTAAACTGAGTGCATAAATCTCTTGTTAACAAACTAGGATGCACGAAAGAGCAAGGAATAAGAAGGGCATCGAGACTATTTGATCGGTCAAATATTGTCAAGAGCACATTCAAATAAAGCAAGACATAGACCAGATTATTTCATTTTTATTTAAATACAAGAACTTGTACCGACCGTATTTTCGTATCAAGCTACCTTGTCAATCTCAACGTCTGACAACTGATTCAGACCAACGATATAAATATTCATGAAAAGAGCAGCAACTACAGCCTGAAAAGATATAATAGACGTGTAAGCATTGTAACTACTGATAAGTTCATAAAAATTATACAGATGTTCAGCATGATCACCTCTAATACCCCAATAAAGAACAGGGGAGAAATATCCGATAACTTCTCGACAGCAAGGAGAGAAACTGAAATGATGCTGAGTGCCTACCGGGACAAATGCAAATGAGTTTACTTTTTTAGACAAATCCACATAAAATTTCTATGTAACTACAATCAAACCAAAAAACTTAACTGTGCCTATAACGGTATGGGGCCGTGAAAACCTGTAAAAAGCATCCAATGCATTTTTAGCAGAATTCCATGGGGTATTGGGGTAAGCTTTGGGTTCTGATTCAAGCGGATGACCAGAAGTGGCATTCACTAGAAACTTTGTATTACTTTTCTGGAAGACTGTAGATGTTTCCAGAATACCTCTTGCACGATGCTGAATCCTTTTAGTATAAAAGTTTCCAACGAGGTTATATGACTTGTATGTTGGCACTTGCACTCGTATAGAAGAATCTATAGTCGAGGGATCGTAATAATATCAAATAACATACATCTACATCAGTTGTAAGACATACAGAAGTATGAAGAAAAAATTTAAACACAATAAACAGAAATGAAGTTCAAATTGAACCTTATCCAACATAAACTAAAATAACATATACATATGAAATATTACCTACGGGTGATACATATTCTCTAATAGACCAATAACATGAAAATAATGGACAAAAAGCTTGTACTGAGGAACAAATTTTATGCAATAATTAATGGATTATATACCAAACTCCAGCTAAAATATTCAACTTCCTTGTTATCAACTGATGGTGTTTGACTTCAATTGTATTTATTTTTTAATAAACGTAAGTAAAACCTTCCCCAAATTCACCATATACACAATCTAAAATCCATAATCATTTGGGGTTCAGATTTATTTTTTTAAAAGGGAAAAAGAAAAAGAATTAACAAAATAGAAAAAGAAAAAGCAAAATGCAAGTAATAACAATAAAAATAAAAAAAGGATAAACCCAAATTACGAAATCAACCAAAACTGTTAAAAACTATCACAAATATACCTCTCAAGTCAAGCACAGCACTCAAGTGGATATGAGTTGAACCAGCAAAATTCATTACTTTCAAGAAAATAGTTGAAGAAGTAGTTCATTTAAACATTAATTAACAATTCGTACATTAGCAATTCAAAGCCCTTAATTTCTCGTTTTTATGTCAAAATAAAAATGTACTGAAACATGTGAATGATTATAAAAAGACAAAAACAAAGCAGGGGAGAAAAAAGAAAATACTACTTGGAAAATGGACAGCCTTCAAGTCTTTACTCCTCCAGCTACTCCTTCCTAGTTTATGTTCATTCCATGAATCAAATAAAAACAGTCAGCCAAGAAAGAACATGAAATGGAAAAAAAATATATATGAAAGATTAATTAGCTAAAAGAGAGAGAGAGAGAAACCAGAGATGAACAAAGATAGTCCTCCAGTAGAGGACCCAAGAATTAAAGCATCCATTGGAAATGTTGAGAACCCTCCTAAAAGGCTAAAACCCCTTTCTTACTTCAGTCACACAATTAAAAACCAAATAAGTATATATTTTTTAAAAGCGGGTGTTTTAGAAAAGAAAAGATTGAGCAAAAAAAATGCAAAAAAGGTGGGAAATGGAGGCGTGGCTACTCTCAACCCTTCTTTATATTCACAAACAGAAGGCTACAGTTATGTTAAACCCTCCTTGCATGTATTAGACGGTATCTGTCATATCTCTGACACCAATTACACGCGTGTTCTAAATAATAAATAGGGTAAATTACTATCAAGGTCATTAAGATATTTGTAAGTTTACATTTTGGTCATTCAATTTCAAAAAGTTACAAAATGGTCATCGAATTATTTGAAACTTTTCATTTAAGTCGTTAAACTATTCAAAAAAAATTATTTAAGTCTCTGGGTTGTGGAGTTTTGTTTCAAAAAAAGTTCCAGTTAGCGAGCTCCAAGTGACGATTAGACAATCGGTACGGTAGATCAGTACCCATCAACTAGGAGAATAACATTCATTATATCCAAGTTGATCTAACAGTCAATATTTATGATTGAAGAAGAAAGTTTTTTAGATTTTGGTTTATAAATTCGTGACATTCAAAATTGTTTTAGGAAAAAAATTGAACTATAAAATAAAAGGAAAATGAGAACTTTTGATTGTTGCAGACAATGCGAACATATAAGGCAATATAAGAGTGATTTTCATAACCCAATAACTTAAATAAAAACTTTCGAATAATTTAATAATCATTTTGTAATTTTTTAAAGTTAATTAACTAAAAGTAAACTTAATAATAGTTTTCTGACCTAAGATGTAGTTTACCCATAAAATATTTGTCCAAAAAAAATAAAAATATAACATATGATAAATAATAATACAAACAAACATTTTTGAGACAATGGCTTTGTTTTTTAAGGTAGCAATGTTTTTAGAACAAGGTGATTTAGTTTTAATTAAATAAAATATTATAAATTTATTAAAATTATAAAATTAGATTCAATCGTCAGTTTAACTCAGTTTACAAAACAAACAATTTTTTCTATTGCTCCAAATTTGTGTACCAATTCATTAAACATACTGAAAAAAAAATTCATTTTATAGGAGTGGAAAGTTTTATGAAAATATAACACATGCACAAATGCTACGTCTACGAAATACTCTCAAAAGAGAAGGACAAACTAACAATAACCGCAACAATGAAATATTTCAGAAGCAAATCAAAGATACATCTCATTGATCAATGAGCTAAATATTGCATCATAGCCCCGTCATCTTTAGACCAACTTGAAGATGAATTCTAATCAATAAATAATCACCGCCAAGAGCCTAAATAAGCCCACTGCATTACTGATGCACAAAGGGTCGAGTCTCATGTAGTGTATCCTCCTCCATATTAAACCCTTTGAAAGTTGTTGCCAATAAATTTATCAGATCCCTTGACTTGATAAATTAACCCGAAGGTCGGTACCAACAAACCTAAGATTTGGTTTGAGAAAATTGATCGTCTAGGATTTTTTTCCTAAAAAAAAAAGAGGTTATATTAGAATAATTTTAAAAGTGGATTTTTTTTTTACAAAAAAGTGAAAAACTAAATGATATAATTATTTTATGCACCGATACTAAGATTTTAATAAATCTTAATTCAATTTAAAAATTACTAATACACATTTTTTAATGGAATAATATTATGATTGTATTTGAATTTGGGACACATAACACTTAAATTTTCACCTTAATCATTTTAACCAAACCTTCATTTAATTTTAATATAATTTTTTATAAACTGGGGTGTGATAAAATCTAATATATTATTATTTAAGTAATTTATTTTATGAAATGAGAAAAATATTAAATATAATAATATAATAAAATATACAAAGTGAATAAAACAAATATGCGGGCCATATCTTTTCCTGTATTGATGGTTCACTCTCAAAAGAGAAAAATATAATGTCTGGCTATCTACTGAGTTTGGCCCCTCGTTCTGATTTTTAGGTAAACTATTAGTAAATTTACATTTTAATCACTCAACTTTAAAATATTATAAAACAGTCATTGAACTATTTGAAAATTTTTTATTTAAATCCTTGAATTATTCAAAAGTTTTTATTTAAGTTATTGTGTTTTTATGTTTCTTTTTTTAAAAAAAAAGCTCGACTAGCAAGAACCAAGTAGAATAACATACTTTAGATCAATGTTGGAGATCGGAAAAAAAATTTGTTTAGATTTGGTTCGCAGATCATGATCTTCAAAGCTATTTCACGAATGAAAATTGGATTGTAGAAGAGAGAGGGGAAAGAGAGGTTCCAACCGGTGTGGATAGTGTGAACAGAAAATACCATAAAACAATAATTCTAACAACCTAATGACTTAAATAAAAACTGGAATAGTTCAATGGCTATTTTGTAATTTTTTGAAGTTGAGTGACTAAAACATAAACTTATTAATGATTTAGTGACCATGGTGCAATTTACCCTTTTAAAAGTTTTTTCCCCCTAAATATTCCTTTTTCGCTTCTCCTTCATCGCTGAAAGTAAGTTTACACTCAAGCACGTGAGTGGTTTTTTATATTATTTTACTCTACATTACCATATTATATATATATTTATCTTTTTATATAATTTTTATATAAAATAATAAATTTAGTATATAATGAATTTTCAAACATTTAATTTTAACATTTCAAAAATATGCATAATTTTTTATCTGATTGCAATTTTATACGTAGATTTTGATTTTGTACAATTTTCTACATGAACTTTTGATTTGATCCAATTCTCACAAATTATTGATATAGCATCATTTATGTTTACGTAATGCATACACGTATATTTATTTCTTTAAATATGTACGATTGAATCAAAATTAAAGTTTTATGTATACATTTGAACCATAATTAAAATATTATGTGTATAATTGCACTAAGTTAAAATTCATATATAATTTTAAGATTTATCTCGAGATTTATATACATTTTTATTTATTAGTTATATTTTTTTTTCACTCATCGTGAATATGGTATATTTATAGACTTCTATTTCAGAATTTTGTAAGGGTCATAAATCATGAGGACTTATATTATAATTAAAAGAAACTAGAAAACCATCTAAGAAAATTACAAAAACACAGGGACTTATAAAACAAATTAACCCAATTGTTTACTGTATTAGCTTCCATGCAAATTTATTAATTATTACCATTTTCAGGTTTTCTTTTAATTCTGATTTTAAGTTTTTTTTTTGGCAAAATAAATAAAATTATAAGTCAATGATGGGTTTTGCCAATAATGGAGCACCTAGTTTTGTTTAAGCATTAGGGGTCCACTAGCCATCTCTATTGTACTTGACTATTGTTTTGTTTGAATATTTATAGATGTGAGATATAATTAAAATAAAATAACGGATTGAATTTTAATTTGATTGGCATCGACATTGTTATTAGTGCAGGAGGATGTGAGTTCGAGTGCATTGAAGTGCATTATGCTCCTATTTAAGGGTTAGAGAGGAGCTACGGGTAGTTCTAGACATTATATTTAAAAAAAACAGATATGATAATAATTTATAATGAGATTAATGTTCCAAAAATAAATAGAAGTAATATATTATTTGGTTCTTGAGTTTGGTTTCAAAATTCAAATTGGTGTAATATACACATGAAACTTTACTTTTGATTCAATCATACACGTTCAAAGAAATAAATACGTCAATTTATTTTTATATTGAATAAATATAATTATTTCTGTATGCGAATATATAAACATAAAATGATGCTACATCAATAATTGTGTACTTAATAATTTGTGAGAATTGAATCAAATAAAAAATTCATGTATACAATTACGTATTGAATTAAAATTCATATATAGTTTTGAAAAATATCCCTAAAATTGTAAAAGTTTATTTTTTTAAAAAAAATTAAAAAATCCAATAAATTACCTTTTGATTATAATTTTATTATTTATGTAAAAATAATAATAATTAAGTGTAAATAAAGTTAAGAAAGGTGTTGATGTTGACTTTGATTTTAATTTTGACTCAAACCCATATTTATCCTTTCAAAGTTGCAATTTTCAGAGCCACCAATCACAATTAAAAATGTCCTTTTTAGAAACATAGATTGGCTAACCAAATAATACAAAGCTTTGAATAGTCTCTCATCAAAAATGATTTTTTTTAAAGGACAATGCAAAATTACTCGATATTGTGGAGTTACGCTTCACATCTTCATATTAAACGGTGTGTGACGTTATAACGAGGAAGTATTTTTCGTCCCAACGACGTGTTTCTCAAATTTTTCAGTTTTTTTCTCTTAGTTAAACTTTGTTTTTAATTTTCCATTTGTGCTTTGATTAATCTAGGAATATTCTAATCATACATGCTACGAAATTCAGCCCATAAATAGGCTTTAGTTGCTCTAGGTTTATATAACAGAAATATTGAGATTGAGAGAATTCTGTTATTTGTTTTGAAGGGTTTTTTATTTCGGGCTTTCCTTTGATTGTCTTCATCTTTTGTACTCTCTCATTTTATTATAGTGAAATCTCCTTTTGTTTATGGTTTTTTATCATCTTTTGAGGAATTTTTTCACGTAAATTTTGCATGTTCGATACTGTCAATTTTACTTTATTTACTTGTCTGTTGCATACACAGGCTATTTCCCTACAAAATATTATTGGTTGCAGAGTTTTTTAACTCCATAAACGAGATTAGGAATGGCAAAATTTTAATCACGTGATGGATTTTGAATCAGTTCATTTTGAATGGAGTAGGTTTTTTGTGTTTAAGAAGTGGATGCAAGATGGGGCAGTTTTAATAGTACAAATGGATAAATTGTTTAACAAAAAAAGATAAACTTGCTCTTTCATTACAATGAGTGATTTACTTATTTTTTAAGTATAAAGAGATAAAATGTAATTTGACTCCTAATAAAAAGATCTCTATAGTACTTTTACCATTGTCATGCCTTTGCAATAAACGCGAACAACTGTAAATATCTAATTTTTTACGAAGGCCTTTCAATCCAGTTCTCGAGTGATTGTTTTAACCGATCTAGACGAAGTTAAAAGGCCCAATTTGAGTCCAAGTCTAGTGTTGAACCATTTGGGTCACTATGTGTGGCTAAATACCCAAATTCTGTTGGGTTTGGGACCAAATTAGAAAAGAGATCAAACTTGGGTTTGGCTTAAATCATAAAAAACCCAAAATTGCTTCTTCATCTACATTTATTCCGTTAAGTTAGTTTGTTTAATTTTTTAATTATTTAATTTAAGGTTTGTATACAAGTTTTAATTCAATTTTTTAGTCAAAATACAATAAATGTAAATTCCTTCCAACAAGTTTGCTTCTTAATATTCGAATTCTTTTTTATCGGGGCAAGGTTGCAACTAGACTTTTTACGGGTTGAATCATTTATTTAAGCTTAAAAGTTCATTCGAAATTTAAAAGGGCCTGAACAAAAATATTAAGTTCAAAAATTGGATTTGGCAAAAAAGTTAAACCCATTTACAATATGGGTTGAGCTCAACTCAAACATTTAAAGCCTGAGCCAACTCGACTCAGCTCATTTTCTATGTTTATAATATATAAAAATCAAATCTATTGTAATATAATATTATGATGTAAAAAATTTAAAAATGTTTAAAACGCCTATATCTAAAATTATTAAATATTAAAACTAATATAAATATTTTTTTAAAAAATCAAAAGAAAATAATATAGATAGGCCTAAAATAGTCTTGGGTTAGCCATTTACAAATGTGAACAGATTTGGACAAAATTTTAGGCCAATATTTTCGGCTGGGTTGCAATTGAGCAAGCATAAAGCTTATCAATAACATATGTAAGCTTGATTTGACACGTAAATACCTCTAGTTACAGCCATATCAACCAACTGTTTTGGAGCTGGTTGCTCCTCCCAAATTAGTAAATCGACTATTTAAATCATATAAAATTTTATAAAATTACTAGAAAAATAATAAATTTACACTTTGATCCTTCAAAAATTTATCATTCTATCTCTAATTCCCATAAACCAAGTTTTTTGACTTCACTCTGCTACTGTGGGTATGATTCAATTTTTTTATTATGTATTTGTAACTTTTTTTTGTAAAATTAATATCCATAATTTATATGAATAAAACACGACGTACAATAATTGTATTAAGAAAAATTAAATTAGTTTTGTAAGTATACATTTTCGTACATTATATTGCAAACTATTTATAGATTTTGTTAAAATACAACTTCAGATAATAAATAAAAACATAAATTTCCAGTTTTTATAAATTAACAACATACGTATATGATAACATCGTCACCTAGACCTCGAAACACGAACAAGGAACGACGCAAAATTCAACGGACCACAACCGTAATGTTGGTTAAACGACGAGTCCCTCGACGGAGTACTCGATGATCCGAAAGAGAACGACGATGAAGACGAGCTCGATACACATGGTGAACCCACGAATTCCTCGTCATCATCCGAACTACACGTCTCGTAATTTGAGTACTTATCCGATTGATGATCATCAATCTTCTTCTTGTTGTCATTCTTTTTGCCGTGTTTCCAAAACTTGAACACCTTCAGTTTCGAAACCTTACTTTCTTTGACAACATCAATACGTGGTTTAGGTAAACCGAGGCTAAGCAATGCCGGAGGTGGACTAATTGGAGGTAGAACATCTTCCTTCTGCGGTTCTTTCGGTGTCCCAGGTTGCATTTCCCAATTAAAAGGTATACCTTCGGAACTTCGGTAATAATAAATCCGAGAAGAACAACCAACCGAAGAATCTCTAGAGATGATTCGATGGAAGAACATTTGGTCATCTTGAATCAAAGATACCCCTCTCTTACGATCATAATCCATTTTTTCTTCTTCTTCTTCTTCTTCAATAATGTAAGTTGATGATTGTTGAACAAGTTGATGAGCTAGAAATGATAGATTATGGAGGAATATATATAGAAGGCATTAAGATCCTAAATTAACGGTATATGTGGAAAATGATAGAGAAGAGGGGCACATGGTCCTATATTGTCTTAGTTGACTAAGCATGCGTTTAATTTTTTTTAATTATGATTAATAATATAATTTGTGTAATCAGTGGTCGAGGGTTTAATCTTCGCTCTGAGTATGGAGCAATTTTAAAATTCGTGGCCAGCATCTATCTCTTTAATGGGTCTATAAAATGCGAAAAAGTAATTACTGGGCTCGCTCCGATAAATATATTAAGAAATAAATAATAATAATAATAATAAAACTTATGTTTTTAGTGATTAATAATAATATACTTTTTGAGGAAAGATTAAAAAGGAGAAGGATAATTTCTTTGTCCCTAAGATTGTAATAATTTTAGGGCGGTTTGAAGAGCATGTGCAGTAACCAATGCCTTAAGACACCACCTAACTTTTCTTTCTATTTACTCTTACAATTTGGTCCTTTCTTACTAATTTTCCATCTTAGGTTATTTTGTTGGATTTCTAGAGAAATCACAACGTGGTACGATTTTTTTTTCTAGGTTAAAATATGGGATAAAGTTGTTATATTCTTCGTAAATTTAGAATTTAGTCACGGTAGTTTTATTTTTTGAAATTTAGTTTTTTATTATTATTATTTAGATTTCGATTTTAGGTTCAATTGTTAATAATGTTGAAATTACTTTATTAAATTCATGTTTATTATAACGTTATCTTTTCTTGATATATGGTTATCGGGTAAGTTTTTTTTTAATTTCAAAATATCACGTTAACAAATTTAACAACAACAAAAAATATTAACGATGTTAATAATTGGACCTGAATTTTAAATTTTGAAAAATAGAATGAAATTCCAAGTTTTATTGTTTAATCCTTTAAGAAACTGTAAAATTCTACGTTATTATAGTAATAAAAATGCATTTTAACCCTCTCAAAATTTTACAATTTAAAACCAACATTCACAAAAAAAAGAAGATTTTTGGCTGTGCCCTTGCACCTATTGTAATTATAAATAAAACCTTTTTATAGCAATCTTCGAACCAATCCGATATGTCTATCATATCGATTTAAAATAGTGTATATATTAACATTTAGAGTAAACTACGCTCAAGGTCAGTAAACTATTAGTAAATTTATTTTTTGGTCACTCAACTTCAAAAAGTTACAAAATAGTCATTGAACTATTTGAAAGTTTTTATTTAAGTTATTGAGTTGTTAAAGTTTTTTTAAAAGTCTAACTAGTGAGTTCCAAGCGACGATTCGACGATTGATATGGCGGATTAGTACCCCTCGACAAGTAGAAGAACATACCTTAGATCGGAGAAGAAAGTTGTTTGAATTTTAGTTCACAAATTAATGACATTCAAAGTTGTTTCATGAAAAAAAGTTTGAACTATAGAATGGAAGGGGAAGGAAAGCTTTCGATTGGTACAGACAGTATGAACAGAGAAAGCCATACAACAACGATTTTAACAACCCAATAAAGTAAATAAAAACTTTCGAATGGTTCATCGACCAGAACATAAATTTATTAATAGTTTAGTAACCTTGGACGTGGTTTACCCTAATATATATTATCACCAATATGCCACAATAGCATGAACTTCAATTTTGGTCCTTTTTAAGTTTGTCTCAAAATGAAGGTTAAAATTACCCTAAGACTTGGACCAAAATGGGAACAAGATGGCCGGGTAGCCGGAGCAAATCGAGGGCCTTTCTCATGGCTAAGGAACCACCATTTTTAGGGTAATAAATTGAGATTGATTCAATGTATATGAATATTATATATACATCTAAGTTTGAACCCCCCAAAACTATTACATATAAGAATTTATGTATGTATTTGACTTTCAAAGCTTTTATTCTGGCATACATGTGAAGTTGACTACACGAAAGAGGTCTACTTTTATTATGCTAATGGGAAAGATGAAGATGGTTGTTAACCAAATCATTGAAATATAAATTATTTATTTTTATCTTTGGGGTTTAGATTTTAAAATAAGAATTTATTATTATTTTTTATGTCAAGTATTATTGGAACTAAAAAGTTTGCACTTTTGTAGAGTTCATATAATGATTGATTTAGTTAGTGTTTTTATTCTCGAGTTGAGTTTAGAAATTTTTTTAATTCATGTTTGGGTTGAATTGAATTTCAAGGCTCAAATCAATTAAATAGGATTAATTTCAATTAATAAATTTTAGACATAGAATTGAGCTGCTGTTTTGATTGAACAGACGATTACAAATAGCTTGACAATAAATCTCATGTCGAAATTGATTAATGTGGACCTTTTTTCACATCCAAAAGAGTAAATTCTAGCTTAGAAGTGTTTATGGGCCGAGCTGGGTTCTAGACCAACTTATGTATGATTTTAATACATTATATATTTGCTCAAAATTGACTTGTCGCAAAAAATGAACCTAAATTTTTATTAAACTCGCTTTTACGAATGACGAACCCAAACCTATTTTAATTATACATATTATTCTTACAATATATACTTAATATTTAATAGTTCAGTTATTTTATTAAAATTTTAAATACATGCAACCTTAACATTTTTTTTAAATTTACATAATAATATAAAGTATATAATATATAAAAACATAAAAAATGTATAGAATACTCTCGAACATTGAATGTTGAAACTTAAATCTAACCCGTATTTTAAACAAGTCTAATTTCTTTTTATCCGAATCCATTTTCCAAACATCATATTTTTATCTACGGATATCACAACAGGTAACTTTACTCGTTTTAAAATTCCCAATTTCTTGGGTTTTTTGCCTGGGTTGATTAGGGTACGGAGCCAATGGGGGCACTTGGTTTAGGGTATAAGAACAAAACCAGTTCGTAAGGAGAAAGAAAATAAACTTAAGATTTTGGGAACTTGATGGAGATGAAAATCTAACCGTCCATTACTCTTTTTTATAGTAATGATCTACTAATTGCTTTAACTCCATTTGACTTAAAATTTAAGGCTGTTTGCTGCTACTACTCGCTTCTTCGTACGTAACCAAAACCCTAAACATTCTTCATGCTTCGTCCGTACCCCAACAAGTATATTGTAATTAAAAAATAAGAATGAATCAATGATATTTGGAATATAAGTGACACATCTTAACTGATAGTAGTTGCTCCTTATTTGATGAAAATACAATATTATAACATGATTTAAAAGTGTAACTCGATTGGTATGGATATTATTGTTAATATAATATGTAGATTTGATTGCGCAGAAATACAGATATAATCAAAATATATAATAAAATTATTAAAAAAAAAGTGTTACATCAATTTTTATTTCTGGTTAGACTCGGAAGAAAGTTGAATCAAATGATTGGATTTACGTAAAAATGTATTTGTTTTCTGTCTGTCAGTCACTAAGATTAAAGCATACATCAGTTGCATGATAATTGTACAGGAATATGAACTTGGAATGGGACCATTTGATTTTGTGTATCAATTATTAAAGTTTTTTCTTTTTAAGCTTAATATTTTTATTCAAATTCTTTTAAATATTGAGCCATATGAGCTAAAATAAGCTTCGAAACCACTTGACACTGCAAGTGCCATAGAAAGGAATGAAGCAACTGGATCCAAGATTCCATCCATTGGGTGAAGCAATGGCCTAATGCATGCTTTTCTAAAGATGGTAAAACCCGAACTAACCCGATGGATTCCAACTGATTTGAAACCACTTGACACTGCAAGTGCCATGGAAAGGAATGGAGCAACTGGATCCAAGATTCCACCCCACTAGGGAAAGCAATAGATTAAATATATGCCTTTCTAAATATGGCAAAACCTGAACTGCTGGATGGATACTAACCTGCTCCGAATGATGAGGTGGGGTGGATTTTTCTTTGGATTGTGGAAAATATCTCCATGGCCACATAGCTTACAGCCTTTTTGTACAACAAATACCTGAAACGACTTTGGTCACACACTTAATGCATTAGAAAAAAAAATCAGTCAACAAGGCAAGGGAGGGGAAGGGACCCCTTAATAGAAACTCAAATAATCAAGTACACAAACCAAAGGTAAAAGAAAAGTATATAAATAAGGGAATTGAAAATAAACAGCTTACTGTACAGGAAACTGTACAAGAGATTCCCCATGGTGTCGCTAGTTTTTCTCTAGCATTCATGGAGTTCTAGTAACTTCCAAAACCAGTCGGAAATGAGAGCCTTTCCACTTAAAAATGAAAAATAGACTTCGTATCTATTCTTCTTCTTCTTCTTCTTCTAGCTCAACTATCTGTGCCCGTCTCTCAGCAGCTTTCTTTCGGATAAAGAATCCCCATCTCATTGCGGCCTTAATCTTCAACCACCCTACAACAGCTTTGCCAGAACGTGAACGGTCTTCGTCTACAAAGTTTGGCATTGGGGATGGTATGTAATTTGGGAACCCGTACCCACTGTCTTCTGTCATATTAATGGAAGCATTACCTCCCATATTGAAAAGACGGAGAAGGTGCTGCATTTCTTCATTCTCGAGCATTTCATTACTTCTTACGCGAATCTCTTCCTCTGATAAAAAGTCCTCAACTCCCTTATCGTGGTTCTTCGTCCAATCGTTGAAAGGATTAAGATTTGATGGCTGCATTGAAGAACCAATATTTTGGAACCCTATGATAGATGATTGTGGAGGACCAAGAGCCAGCCCAACAACATTGGTATCGTTTTTTGAGCTTTGTGGTTGCTGAGAATTGTCAATTAGCTGGTCTTGTGGCACAAATTGCGTGTTGCCAAATTGATTATGAGAATTTGGATTCATAATCTGGGACTGCCCTGAATATCCGGCCGACTGATTATCATTATACCCTGAGAAAAGGGAAAAAGGTGGTTATAAACATGAACACTATACCAAGACACTAAGATATCAAACAATAATAGAATGAGATATTTCCAACTAAAACGAAAGCAACTTTCGTTTCATCAGAAAGGCCACAATTATAATTAGGTATATATTTCCTTCAGTGTGTTCGAGAAACAAAGTGTATCAGATGCTCAAACAAAAGGCATAATTTCCAACACCGAGGTACATCAATATTTGGTTTTAAGCAACACATTACCACATCTTGTTTACGGCAAGGCATTATCGACTGGATCTCTATAACTAGCCAAATTTCACTATATAATAATTGTTATCTAGAAGAAAGTCACTTTGATACCAAAGAATTCCTTCCTTCAACCAATTTCAATGACAGCATGATGTTGAAGTATCTATCTATAATTATATTTTAAAACAATAGACAAAGATCAAACCATCAATTTACAATCTCAGCTAGCACCATGTTGCTGATCCTTGTGCTACAAATGTTCAGTGTTGGTGTGTATCTAGGTGTCTAACTCAATAATTGCCCTAATATAAGAAATAGTGTACAACAGAAAACGGTCCAACGATATTTGTTATCAGAAATGGTACATTCTACATTTACTTCAATATCAGATATTACTGAGTTATATGGATTTTACGAGTTTGAATATGAGTGTAAGTTTGGGTTAAACAAAGCAATACATGACTTAAATGAAAACTCCTTAAAGCTACATATTTACAGTACTCTGCAAACTTACCTCCAACTTGTAGGCCTGAGTGAACTTGCTCAGTAGGAACTGGAACTGGCACCCGTGGTAACTGCATCTGATTATCTACAGAACTTGTGTAATCTAGTTCACCTATCTGAAATTCATTCCGGGCACTTGACCACCTATTTTGCTTGAAGTTCAACAGTGACTTGCCATCATACTCTATGACTTGATTCCAATTGTCATAGGCTTTCTTTACCAGTGAATCTACATAAACCTGCAGAAATTTTGTTTCTATTGTTAAATAATTGAAACTATTTTACTAAAATAGAAAAAGAAATTAAAAATAAAGCTGACCCCAAGCTTCAGCAGTTGGGAACAAGCCACAACTCAATCAAGGCCTACCTATTAGGTGAAAAAAGCAAAGTACTACATTTGGAAGAAAATCAAAGCAACTGCATGGTATCTGATAAATTTAAATTTAATATCAAGCAGTGAAGTTCACAATGACTCTATTTATCGAAATAAAGAAATTTAGTTGAATCTGAACCATATATGATAATTCATGAAGCAGGCACTGCTTAATTAAACTGCCACTTCCACCATAGAGCAGAACCAGAAAATAGAAGGTTATTATCCAAAATGACAAACCAGAAACAAGGAGAAAGTCTCAGATCAGCCTCCTCATACTCTGAAACCTGCAGGCCAGCAGCATCAAAATCAAGCTGCCCCGGCCTGATGTTAGAAACTGCCAGTAAGTAACGAATTTTCAGAGACAGAATGATTCTGCCCTGCACTCAGAAAACTTTACTCATTCCTTCAAGCTACCAACATTTTCTAAATTGTTTTATTTTAATTGGTGCCACAGAATAATATCTATTTCCCACAAAAATACAACACTAATTCTTTTACTTATTCATTTCTTTAGTTTCTACTTTTAATTGATCTGAACAAATCTGCAGTACAATAATAGAGAAAATTTGACATTTATCTATTGGTTACTCATCATCTCAAACTGATATGCAGTTAAGTAAACCAACACAAAACAGCCTAACCAAATCCCTTTCAGCATGATTTGTCACTTTATATTAGATCAATGCACATCTCACCTATTCTGTAGGCTCCCATAGATGCATAAATTATTATCCAAGGCATCCTAATCTATCAAACCATGAAAGCATCCACATAATCCACAGTTTTGTCATCTTTCTTTCTTCTTGGTTCATCTGGGTTATAAGTCCTAGGCTGGCCTGCCTTCCAGCCAGCCAGCCAGTACCCCTCTACTCAGACCAAATAAAAATAAAATACACCACCTCTAAATGAAGCAGATGATCATTATTATATATAATACAACCTGAAATGGGAAAAGATTGTTTTTTAGCACATAAGATGAAGTTAAATTGCAAAGAACAGTCCTATATTATGTTACTTGGACTTGGGTATGCATATTGGATACAGCTATGCAGGGACACATGTATGTTCATTTGTTCTAAGTTTTTCCATGTATTTGGGGGGGTCCTTGTAAGGTTTATCCCCATACCCTTATCTGAATACAAGTCAGACACCGATGAGACGAACCAATATGCTCAAAAAATTATATTATATATCAACTATATATATATAGTTCATATGAAATTGGGCTAAAATATATGAAGCACTGCAAAAAGAAATATCTTTGAAGGCATAGATAACATTGCTTCTACTGCATCCCACATAGTAACCTTTGAAGAGCAAAGAAGTGTGGTAGATGTTGCAGTTCATTAGAAACTGAAAACAGTGTATATCATACCCACCTTCTGACTATCAGATAGAGAATCAGCAGGAAAATACTGTTCCCCGGAAATAAGGCCATTCAACTCATAGATATTATTGAAAACAACACCACTGTTCCTTGAATCATCAGTATAGTAAACATAAAGCTTCCCACTCAGCACACAAGTCTTTGCATGATCTAATAGAGCTTCCCACATCTTATTTGACATGCCACTTCCCAGAATCTACAAACATGCAGAAATAGAAATATCAGAAAGCAACTATAAAGGAATAGCCTTTTCATTTCAGAACCAAAATCCAAACTCACATTTCGTAGCTTTTGTTGATCCCTGACAACAAGCCGCAAAAAGTCTTCAACAGTGAATATTCCTTCAGCACTAAGCCTCTTGTGAAATGACCCATCTTTCCCAATCTTTTCCAATCTCCATACTTCATCATTCAGTGCAGGTGGGTAGTGCTTCTTATACACTGCCAAGCAAGTAAAAAATTTTCAAAAAAAATCCACAAATGAAATAGATATAGTAAAAAGTATGAACTCACATTCCCCTCTGTGATCCTTGACAGTAAAAGCCTCTGTCTTAGCTTCCCGAACACGTATACCCTCACAGTATCCAGAAGCAACCTTCAAGCCAAGCCTGAATTTCCTGCTTCTTATCCAACTTGAATTGTCAGTAAAAGTGAGGTCTCCTAGTGTTCCAACCCCCTCTTTCAGGGTCACTTGCAAGTCACCCGTCAGCAGTGGTCTTTTTCCTGGACGCTCTTTTACCAAATGGCTATCAAATTCCTCCTGTGTCCAATCTTCATCATCCTCATTGCTAAAATCACCTTCAAGCACCACAACATCTAGCTTCATAGAGGCTTCAGGTCCGGTTGTTACAACACGCGCAGTGTTGGAGTCAACTAGAACAATATGGATAGCAGCTCCCTGCTCCCCTTCTACCTTTCCTCCTGTGTAAAGAGGGAGAGACAACCTGGACCTGAAGCGGAGCTGTAAGCTCCCTCCGCCTGGACCTTCAAGACATTTTGGAGAAGACCTGAAAACCAAAAATATTAGAAGATTCTCCACATTAAAAAAGTAAAAGATGTTGCTTAGAGAACACATAACCTTAATGCTAAAGAAGAGCTGGTTCTTTGTAAAGAAAAAACAACAAAAGGAAAACCAACTACACACAATTCCACTAGGTGATCAACCTTATTCAAGAAAGTCTAATACCTATCAACCAGCCAAAAACCTAATAAAAGTTATTGTAAAACCAAGCATATTGTGCGACTTTCATCAAGCACACATTCTTGCATTAATAATGCTTAAGTTCATCTAAAATTAAGCGATTTCTTAACCAATACAACCCTACAAAGCAAGAACAAGAAAATAATTAAGCCAAAGAGCACTTAAAGATCTTTCAGAATTCATCCCAGCCCTTTAATTTTTATGCACAATGTTCTTTAAATATTGGCTACTTGATCAGCCAAGACCAAACACAAACTATTAGCTTTGATAGACACCCTTGTCACTACTCATAGTAATAAAATAGCAGTCCGTTTAAGTCATGTAAGGTGTGATTATTCCCTATTTGATTCCATGCTGTTAAGCATTGCAATCCCATTGGCAATTGGTGGAGGAAGAACAAGCTGATTTGAGGTTACCACAAATCCCAAGCCAAAACTGATAGGGATTTAACACCACCTATCATGCATCATTGTCCATGTCTTATAATTAACAGTTTTTCTTTTCTTTTTTTGTTTAAAAAAACCAGAGATTACAAACATAAAATTCAACCATGCAACCATATATGCTCAGACATTAATTATTTACCTTCCATTAAGCCTAGGGGGGGCTAATTTTGCCAAAGCTCTTTCCACCTCTTCACTTACCTGCAAAACATCGATTGCGGATATAATAAGAGACATGAGGAAAAGAACATAATCCAAAGGGGAGAATAACAGAATACACAACAGATTCGTTTTAAATTGCACTAAAATAGAGATTCTAAATTGATCTCATATATGCAATACAAAAAAAGCTCATTTTGGTGTCATCCAACAAAATTTTTGCAATAACTTTGAGCATATATGTTACATGGATGCAGAGCAGATGTGCACCACAGATACCCTTTTCCACGAGTGTCTAGGATGCAAAAAACCTAGAAAAACAAAATCACCCTCAAAAGGTGGGCATGGGGCACCTGAGCGTTAACAAGTGATCACTTTGAAAAAATAAAGGTCAAAGTTAAAATATTTTTTACATCAATTAACCTTTTAACAGAACCCTGGAGAAGGAAGAACCAATAACATCCAAAAAGGCATGGTCATAGTTAAAGATGGTGCCAAATGTAATACAAGATCATCTAAAAGATCTAATCATGAATCTATCTCACAACATTATTAATCTAGGATTATGAGTCTAACTAAAAATATATTGAAGAATCATGCAATTTGTGACAGTGCCAACAGATGGCCAATCGCACCAAATTCTGATCATATGACCTACCTCCAAACCTAACAAGATAACATTGAGGTGAGAGTTGGAATACTCCAAAAACAAAATGAAAGGAGGAAAGCCTTATATGTAGCACGTAGTGTCTACGAGAAAAGATATGAACAAGTTACACACGACAATCAGCATTCTTCATTCAAATCACAGAAATGTACAGGATTTACTCCAATCCCATAAGAAATCAAAACCTTCAATAATGATGATTGCCATACATTTTAAGAAAGATTTGTTTGTGTAGTGTACACAAACAGGTAACCAGGTGTAAAAGCACAGTAGATGCATGTCTAAGTGTAAGCATATATCTGCAATACATGCAAGGCTCTATTTCAGAACTAAAACTCCAATCAGCAAAAGAACAATGCTTCCCAAGAACATCGCCATACAATTTAACAGTCTTTAAATTTGCATATAAGAGAATTGCACTAATCAAACCTATACCAAAAGAATAAAAAGAAAGAAGATCCATTGATGGTGCATAGACCTTAAGAAAACCTCCACAACAAAAGAATTGATTGCAAAGAGTAGGAAATAGGTCTTACAACTCTACGAAGAATGGGTTCCAAAGATGAACAAAGTTTCTGCAAGCTGTCCACCTTAAGAGCTTCAACAATCACACTGCATAACATATACACGTAAATTTTTGAGAAAAAAACACTAGGTCAACCATATAGAAAGAGAAGACCTCCATTTCTTAACCATAATATTAAGATTTTAAACTCCTCCAGTGTGTCAACAGAATCAAAATCCTTCGCGTTGAAAATTTCACTAAGCAGAATACAAAAAATACATATATTTTTTGCTTTCGCCAGTTGACTGAAAACGAACAAACATATAACTAAAATTAACATACAAGTTTTACAAAAAATTCAAAGTCATACAATTATTGAAAAACAATTTTTACTTTTAGTTATCCAGAAATACTATTGTCTTTCATATCCAACCGCACTTTTTGCCTTCCTTCTTTTTCCTTCTTTGATGAACAAAAAATATAAAAGTCAACAACTAGGATAACACACAACACAAATCCAAGCAAGCGAAGGAAAGCGTGCCGATAATACCTAGCTAAAGCAGGACGTTTTGGCTCCGGCTGCTGGTCTTCATCTCCTTCCAAACTCCGTTTCCCTCTAACCATACTATTAGTCCTCGTCATATACCGCGTTTGCCTTTGCATTCTCTAAGTACCAGATCTGCAATCAAAACAAAATCAAAGTCACTGATTTAAATGAAAACTTCAAATTCACTAAAAAAAAATCCATATCTAATCTTCCTTTTTAAACAGAGAACAGGAATGATAAAATAAACTGAAAGAAATTTAAAAATAAAAATAAAAATTAGGTTCTTACTCTTAACAGTCGAGGTCTCAAATATATTTAAACGAACAATTAATAAACAGAGATTTTTTTTTTTTAAAGGAAAGAAAAATCTGAGAGAAAATCCTTTTGCAGTGAGTGTTTGTGTATTTGGTTTTTTTTTTTTTCTTTTTAGTATCTTAGCAGACAAAAAGTGATGCGGAGAATAATCTGGTACACCAAGATTCAGGGTAATGCGATGACGATTAACGTAAAATTGAGGGCGGGCGAGTGAGGGATTTGGTGAAAGGGAGTTTTAGGGTGGATACTGATGCAGGGGATTTTTGCTAGTGGATTGGGATTTGGATGTTTGTCGGATGATGAGTCAACCACGTCAGTTTTTAAATATTCAATAGTTATTATAGCGGGGGTAAGTGGTTTTGGTAGGACACATGTCGTTTTCTGAGCCGTTCAAATTGTAAGATTTGCAACGACGTTACAGGCTCACAGGCTCACCTTACCACTCTATAAATATATTTTTGTTCCTTAAAACCACAAAAAGAATAATGCTCAAATGAATATATTCCCAATTGATATATATATTTTTTTAGTATCTCAACTTGGTAGTAAAAATATTCAATCGGTTAACCGACCAGTTAACTAATTCAAACTACCATTAATCGAATTAGTCAACCTTTTTAAATCTTTAACCGTTAATCAAATTAAATTTTTTTAGTTAATTCGGTCTATTAACCGAATTAATCAAAATTTGTATATATTTTTATTTTTAATTAAAATAAATATAAAACATATAAAAATTAACCGACTGATTAATTTATATTTCTAAAAAATTAACCGAACCACCCGACCACCAACCAAATATTTATATATTATAATATTATTTATTAAATTCAGTTAATTTAATTAACCAACCGATTTCAAATCAAATTAACCGTTAATCAAACTTCTAAAAATTTATTAACCGACCCGACCGAATTAATTCAGCTTTACCCAAAATTTACGCCACCCTACTTGATTTGCCAAATTACTTGATAGCCAAATTTGGCAAAAAATAAAAGATTGGTGTTTGTTTATATTAGATTCTAATTTAAATTGAATTATGTGGTAACACATTTATAAAATTACATTTTGTAAATATTTTTGGCTGACATCCAACTCTATCATTAATATACTTACAATTACATATATGAACTCTTTGCCATCCCTAAAATTAAATTAACTTTGTTCACTTAATTTCAAAAAGTTATAAATTAATCATTAAACTATTAAAAAAAATTATTTAAGTCATTAAATTATTTAAAAAATTTTATTTAAGTTATCAAGATGTTAATTTTTTTTTAAATCCAAGTAATAAATTCTTGGTAACAATTTAATGATTGATACAATAAATCAATACCATCAACAAGTAAAACATAATTTAGATTCAAGTCAATATGATAATCAATGTCGAAAATTGAAAAGCAAAACTATTGAAATTTTAATTCGTAAATTTATGACGTTTAAAACTATTCTATGAAAAAATTGAGCTATAGAAGAAAATAAAAAAATAATAACTTTTAATAGATGCAAGCAGTCAAATAAAGATGACCATGCAACAACAATTTTAACAACTTAAGCAATTTAAATGAAAACTTTTAAATAATTAGTGATCATTTTGTAATTTTTTTAAGTTAAATGACCAAAACATAATAATTTAGTGCCCTTGGATTGGATTTACCCAAAGATATATGTCATCCACTAACTTCGTAAAAAGTTTTTATTGACAATGAAAAGATTAGACACTTGCATTAAAATGTACGAGTACGAAGGCTCAAATGGGACCACTAATGGGATAAATATCACCAGATCAATATATTAATAACATCAACAGAATGTGTCAGACCAAATTTATCTAACCCAAAATGGCTTTTTTCCAAATTAGAGAAAAAGTTCACTTGGTAATCATAAATTCATAATAAGAAAGGCCTACGTAAAGCAAAGGAAAAAAAGAGAGAAAAGTAGGATACCAGTTAATTGATATTCATCTTTGTTTTGACTAGGGTGAACTCTTCAAGCTTTGTGTAAAGTTTGAGGAGTTGTAGAGTGCACACTTTTGGGGATGTGCAAGGACCACACATGACATAGATGACATTTCCTAAGGGTCGGGTGTAGATACCATCTTCCCGGAGCATCTGAACCAGAGACCTTGCATATAGAGATGCATACCTGTTTAAAAAAAAAAAAAAGGATCAGCACGCCATAGATCATGGAACTTTGAGACTTGCCAGTCGAACTCAAGTAGGTCCGAAGGCTCAGCATACCACTCAATCATCAATGTCATAAATTTGAGTTTTCCAGGATGGTCTTCATTTACTAGGGAAAAATCTTTTGGACTATTGTTGGTCACTAATTGCACGTTTCATTTATTTCTTATACTGCTATTCATAGCATGGAAAGTGCAGTACTGTCGCCTGTACATGATGGATTAAGGTCTTGCCTTTCAAGGAAAACAGTTTTGCATTCAAAAGGTTTGAAGCATTTGACGGAAAAAATTACCAGTCTTAAAGAAATAGAAGGTACGCAACTAGGATGGTGGTTCCAGAGAACTATATGACAGAGAAAGAAGTAAATATACCCCGCGTCAGACTCATCTGCTTGTAGTTCTAGCGCAAAAAGAGTTCCTAATGTGACCACCCTTGAGACAGAAGGATGTGATGAGATTTGTTGCACAAGTTCTGCATCCCATAACTGCAGGAATTGAAGTGTGAGAGCATATGATTAGGAAACAGCAATGTGTCTCTGTATTTTCATGACAGGCAGTTGGAATAAAATCGTTGCTATAAACTTTAATTTTTTAAGAAAATTTGATTTCAGTTTAACCAGATTGATTTATCCAAGACTGGATCCTTCTTGTTTCTTTGGGGAAAAAACCAAAAGAAAGATGTCATTTAAAAGCCTTATAAAATCAATAGAGTAAAAGACAGCTAATATGAACTGCCAACCAGAAGAGGATAGCATAACATTCTACCCTGTTGGAAAGTTTTACACCTCAAGTTCTCGTCTTAGAATAGAGATAGGTAAGGAAACTAAAATTGTAGAAGGTGAAAAGGGAAAAGTACAATTTTAACATACCTCCCTAAGCAACATTTTCTGAGATTTTTCAGATGTGATGTTAAGGTTTGTATATGGATCTTTGAACCATTTAATAGATTTGGCAGCTGCTGTGCACCCCATTGCATGTGCAGAATATGAATGTCCGTGCAAAAGAGCTTTAAGCTGAAAGCAGCAAACCACATATATGTAAGTAATTTATTTATGTTTTATAATGCAAATAAATAGATGGATTATGGATAAATGCAGGTGCCTTGAGATACAACTAGTGTTTCTCCCACAAGAAACAATCTGAATCCGCAAAGTACAAAAATTCCAAACAATAGTTCTAAAGACAATGAATAACAATATAACACCTTTGAATCTCCAGTAAATGAATCGAATATAGCATCAGTTGCCATTGTCGCAGCTAATGGGATGATCCCTCCAGTCATGAGCTTTGCAAAGCAAGCTATATCTGGTACACAACCAAGCAGTTCTGCTGCAGACTGCCACGAAATAAAGATTAGTGAACTTCCAATAAATCTCAGCAAAATAATTTTCCAATGAAAAAGAACTGACAAATCCTATTAAAAGCAACAAACCTCTACTCCTAAACGCCAGAAACCTGTAAAAACCTCATCAAAGATTACTGGAATTCTACAGTGCCGACACTCATTGACAAGCATACGCTGGAAAAGTGGATCAACCATGTGCATTCCTCCAGCACCTTGGATAACTATAAAATAATCCATCCACCAGATGAGGTTAAACATCAGATAAACAATTTAGCAATTCTCTTAGGAGCAATCCAGAAGTCGATACAAGCAAGTGGAAGTGTAGCAAGAAGCTTTCAAGTAAAAAGAAAGGAACAGGGGTTTGCAGAATAAGGTTAGCCACAATCATCTATTAGAAACATCCAAGCCAGTCAAAAACAACATTTCTGATCTGGATCACTTCCTAGAATCAGTGAAATTTATTTGAGACCACGTGACAGTATACAGAACAGACACTTACTATAGTTCAAAACAGTAGTTGTATAGATAAAAATGGAACTTTAATTCCAAACTCATGAGAAAATAAAACCTAGTCATGCAAAAAGTAATACCATCAAATAATAAAATTAAAGAAATTTAGTTCTTACTTGGTTCCATAATTAAGGCTCCTATTTGCTTATTAGTCTCAGATAATGTTGAATACTGAGATAATTGCTGAGAAACATACAATGAGTACAAGCCAGCAAGATTCGATTTGTCCCTGCTCTTAAGAAATATTTCATCACGAGCCCTGAAGGCTGCCACAACCACAATATATATTGAGAAAATAATACCTTAGAAATTATGATGATGATAACTCAACACTTCCCACCCCCACCTTTTTTTTTTAAGGTAAGGGAAACGGGTGTGGGGGACCAAGTTCACTTACTAGTATCTTCTGGTTTCAGAGTTGCAGAATGAAACACTTCAGGAAGTGAAACAGTCCATTTGCCATTATGCATAAACACAGTTGGAGGGTCTAGAAAAAGCCCTCTTCCTGTATACCTGTTGAATTCAGAATATTACTTCTTTAGCTGCATTAGTTCGCAAGTGTTATATTGACTTAATTCTATGCAGTAGTTCACAAGTGTTATATCACTGGTCTCAAAGTTTAGAGGATCTATTGTAAACATTTTAAAGAAATTGTTAAAGTCAATGAACTGAATTTTGGGAGATACATAAGGAATGTTTCTAGTTCAAATCTATTCCCGTGTGGTTCACTGCCTTTTTGCAGTGTCGGCAAATGTGCAATATTGACATTCTGAATGCACAGTCTCAAAAACTAAAATGGCCATATAGGTTTCAATAGAAAAATGGTCCAAGCATGAAAAGGTACTGGAAGTCTGGAACTTCAATTCAAGTTCAGGGAGTCGGACATGCATGCATACACGGAAATTAAGTGGACATTTTCTGCCTGGTCTTTGCCGCAAACTGAAAAGATTAAAATAGATCATATCTTTCCACCCTTAAGTATTATTATTAGCCAACTCTCTGTCAGAGAGAGTATGGAAATGGGAGTAGCTTTTTCACTAGGTAGAGATTAAAACAGACAGTGACTCTCACCAATTAATCTCATCTTATTCTTAGCTAAAGTAATAAAATGTAATTCTGAATAACATACTTTAATCCACACATCATAGGGAACAAGGAATATCCTAAATGTGACTTTGCAGTCATGAAATCCTATGATAAGATAAATTCCCCTGCATCACCCATCAAAATACAATACTTCAATAAATTCCCTTGCACCATTTGTCAAAATACAATACATCAAATCCACACAATCTAAGGAAGAATTAAAGATTCAGGCAACGGAAGTAATCTTCTTAAAGAATAATGCATTCATGAATGAATAATCCATACCATGGCTGCTGCAAAAATCCAGTAAAAGACGATGGTGCCTGTGCTTCCATTGCACCTAAAGTATCACCATGATAAGATCCCTTAAGAGCTAGGACCTGAAATAAAGAGGCCATTTTTGTTACTATTTCTGCAACAAGAAAAAATAATGTAACTCTTGTACATTTTGTGTAAGAACATGTGATTTAATGGCAAAACCTTGATGTGTTACTAGTCTCAATCAAGATACGATCCTAAATATAGAACAAAAATATAGTTGACTCACATAACTGACTCCATGTAGTGGAAAAGCTGTGTTTTACATATATCTACAGAATGCAGCTATTGCCAAAAGAATTACCATCACGCTACATGAAGCACTTTGAAAAGATTAAGAGCTGTCCAAACATTTTTTTAGCCCTTGTTTGCAAAAGTTTCAGCATCACATGCAAGAATGCATTGAAAATACAGCTGTGGTGAAGAACAATATAGCCACTGTTTTTTCCAAATGATTGATTAACACAAACAGGCACGTATAACATAACCCCAGAGTCTACTTGTTGTTCAGGTGCTTCTGCAATTGAGTTTATCAATTGACAATGCACTCATGAATGCATAGATACCCACATATGGGCAGACATATGAATGTAGGCAAAATGTATATGGCACATGCATGCAATGCATACAACAGATACAAACCATATTGACAGATCCAGACGCATAAACTCATGCATTGGCACATATTGTGTGCACATTCATGCAAAAATGCAGTACTTACAGAGTTCAAAAAAAAAGGAACACAACCACATTGAATACTCCCCTTTTATAACAAACAAATTCACCTCCCATCGTGCTTAGAATCAGCCAAATAACCCTTTTCAACTAGAGATTTCCCATTCTAATATTTTAAATTTTTTAATTTAGACAAGGGCATTTTACATTGTCTATCATGAACCTCAAACTTTTTAAAAATATATAAGCATTAATAGAAGGCCCTACAAGCAGCAAACCAAAAGAAATAAAAAATACACGATAGGGAAGAGAAGGGGAGAATGCTCAAGACATGAACTAAAATATATTCAGAGGGATAAAAATATTATTTCACTCTGCATGTTAGAAGCTATTTTAACATTAGCTATTGGAAAAATGCATGAAATATGTAGTCAAGGCACCAAAAGATAGATAAGGCCCACCATTAGTTCGATACAACTTTCTGTTGGGTTATTCTTCAATAACTCTGGTAAAATTCCATGATCAGAAGAAAACTTTCGAAATGCCATCTTCAGAGCAATTTCAATTGCTGTAGAACCATTATCTGAAAAGTACACCCGAGTGGCCCAACCTACACAAAAGAATCCTAACTCCTAAAAATTTATTGCAATTAAATAAAAAACTAGTATTCAAACATAATTAAAGAGATATAAATCATCCATGGACCAAATTCTCATACCTTTATCAAACCAAAGAAAAGAATTTAACAAAAATGAGCTCTTTACAAAAGGATCAATATTGACAGCCATCATCAGCTTTTTCCTTTACGTTATTGTTTTCATTTTTCCAAGAAAAGAACGTGGAAAGTGACAGCCAATGTTCTCAGATGAACCAAGAATCAATGAGACGAGAATCAAAGCTAATATATATCTAAAGAGAAACAGAATACGTACCTTTCCCCACACCATCAAGCAAAAGCTCTGCACATTCTAAAGCTGGCTCATAAACATTCTCAGGGAACATTACATGCCCAAATCGTGCAGCAGCATAACCCATGTCTCTTGCAAGTTCAGTCTGAAACCACCTAAATGAATTACCGCATTAAAAAAAATTCAGACAACTGACAGCTGCAAAGTAGGTAAAGTAAATTATAACTCATGGCAATGCGAAAGAGTCAAGCTATGTTACTCAAGCTCAGGTGTTAGTGTTGGATACAAGTATGTGTCTAGTACGAGTTGTTCAACTTTTCTAAGTTTTTCCATGTATTTGGAGGATCCTTGAACAGTCATATCTCCATATCAGCAAAAACATGCTGATAATGAACTTTAAGAATTAAATATGGATATGTCAACATGAGGTTTTCAGTATTCATACGTAATGCCTACTTTCGAGCATTCTGTATCTTGAGATGAATATGTGAAGGAAAAGTTTCAATTTATAGGCTGGATCAAAACTAACACTATATCTGCAAAGAGCTGTCAACTGCAACGTAGGCATAGAAGTGGGAAAACTATCTCAGCAATTGTAAATTATAAATAGTGATACCACCTTTTTTTCTTATCAATCAAACAAAACTGTTAAATCTTAACATGTAATTCAACTATCCACCAAGTGCCTAAAACTTCCCAAATATAGCTTTCAAGTAGTATAATTTCATGCTCAGCTCCTTGTATCTCCCATTTTGTCCATTGCCATCAAATAGTTCCACAAACCTATTTAAGGGTGCCCCTGGATGTCAAAATCCCAATATCAATTTGCAACTAAACTACAAAGCAGATTAAGCCACTGGTAAGAGAGTAAGAAACTTTGTTCCATAGTCCTGTCCAAAAGACAGATAATTGCATTAAGTCCTCTATGTCAAAATCTTTAAGCATTTTAGAAGTATGTCCTGTCCAAAACAACAGCCCAACCGCCCCCGCCCCCGCCCCCGCCCCCCCCCCAAGACAACCTGAAAAGGGCATAAAAAGAAACTCTCTATTCCAATATAAAGTTTGTTTGGCCAAGGTTCAGCAACATGCTATGTAGCTACAAACCATGTGTTAGGCCAGCGTTTGAAACAATTTACAATTAGCTAGACTAAGTAGACAAACAAATAAAATAAGATTAGACCATCAGAGAAAAAGAGAGAGGGGTAGAAAGAGAGTAGAAAACATAAAGATGACCTGTAAAGTTGCATCAGGTCCTTGAGTCCACCAACTAGCACAGGCATCAAATTGTTGAGTTATGTACTCTTTGTTCTGAACCTGTAATTTAATGTAGAAATAAAGACAGGTAATTAATTTTCACATCAAAACCTGACAACTAACATTTAGAAAGAAAGACAAAAAGAACTTGGTATGCAACATTGTAAAAGTAGAGTATAAAACAGAAGATAGAAGTGAGTTAGGCTATTGTTCATCTTATATTATTTGAAATACACAAACCTTGTACACTGAAAAGTTTTCACCACAGCGTGAATCAATGACTGTAACAGCAGAAGGTGGTACAAGTTTGTGCTGAGTAAATGGCCACCAGAAAACATCTCCAGCTTTTCTCGGCATTTCATTAAGTCTCCGCATTCTTTCTAAATAAGCTTCCAGCATTATGTCTTTCAAAGAATTAAATACATTGCAAGATTCATCAAACCATTCCATTAGATCATTTGATGGATCTTGTGGAATGGGTGGCAGCACAAACACAGGCACTCTGGAAAGAATAAAATAATAAGTTAATAGTAACCCATTATAATAGTAACCCATTATATAGCATGGCCAAGGGTGATATTGCCCCAAAAGCTTCTACTGAGGACAAACAGAAAAAGTAAAGGATCTAGACCCCAATGAAGACAACAAAAAAGATGGTTAAGAAAACTTACCTACCTACTACGCAAATATGACTTTAATGGTATTTCATTTATAAGGCCGTGATCTTCAATAACAATAGCAACAACATCATAACCTCGTAGTTTCAAACTCTCATAAGCTGAAATAGTTCCAGATATACCACCCAACCGGCCATCTCCAACAAGAACACCAGGAAAGCGCAAGGGCCTGGTTACACATTTAACAAAAAGGGCATCAGGAATAGATTATATAAGCAAAAAAAGTTAGCATTTACAGACATCAACCAAAATATATGATCTTATTTTCCAACAAAACATAAAAACTATGATTTGCTAAACTTTCAGCGATGATTCTTAAGTTCACAATAAAATACAAATCTGCCAACGGTAATTTTCAAAATGACAACATTCTAAAAGACATTAAAGGTCTAATTATGAATTCCATGCCTTGCCTTTACAAAATTGAGAAATTAGTCCCTCTACTTCTATTTGTCAGAATTGGATCCTCGTACTTTACTAAAATCGAAAAGTTAGTCTAATTGGGTAAACACTATTAAACCTTGTCATTAAATGGCAAACCCAAAAATCAACAATTCTGAAATTTATATGCAAGAAATTAGTAAAATTTTAGCAATTCAATAATTTATGTGCGATAAGTTAGAAAAAATTAACCCTTCAACTACATGTGTTGTGTTTATGAATAACTGGCCTAAATTCTTAGTTTTCTTAAAGTACTCACAAATTAAAGTAGAATGACTAACTTCTCAATTTTTATAAAGTAAAGAGATGAAATTCATAATTAAGCCGATATTAAATTAGTTAATTCCAATCAACTAAGAACCAAAAAAGAATAGTTGCATTAGAACACAACACTAACGGAAACAATGCAAGCATAAGAAAAGAATAACCCACAAACTAATAAAGATCACATTAGAGCATAACCCTTAATTTTGTTCAAGGAAACAATTAAATTGACTTAAATAATTGTACATAATCATAGAATAGGAAAATTTCCAATCAGTTGGGAATCCTGAAAGTACCTGAACACAAGATGAAAGCAGGTACTGTTGCTTGTTTCTTTTGTTGTTAGTGTAAAATTTACGATTGACTAAAAAGGAATAAATAACTAAAAAGGGACACGGATTCTAACATGTGAAATCTAGATTATGTCACACTCACGCATGTAATTGGAAGAATATATAAGTTTTAAAATATAAAAGGAAAGAAAAAAAAAGTGTTCCTTTCATGTGTGAATATTTTATTTTAAAATTTAATTAAAATATTTAAATCTCATACTAAAATGACATTTCTATCTTTTTTTGTTTATAAATGTACTATAATCTTATCATCCCATTGTCTCTCCATTTTCAGTGCAAAAATAGGCAAACAGGATCGAAGGAAATGAACAAGAAGCATTAGAGAAGAAATAAACCAGATACCGATAAAGATCACATTGAAGCGTCCCAGAGGGTCCAGGACTGGCAACCCCACCGGCAGTCTCCACCACACAAAACCCATCCAACTTTCCCCTCTCAACACCACCTTCCAACAATCCTTCCTTCAAAAGTGTCTCCAATCTCTTAACCAGTTCAGAATCCTCCACCGCTCCGCCTTCCCTTTCCGCAGCCAAATGTGGAGACAATGCGCCCTCCCAAGCGTATATCGTCTCCGAAACAAGCTCCGGAGCCACCCTTCCCGCTTCCAAAACCTTCTTTTCCTCATAAAACCCCAATTCACACATCTCCCGCGACTCATTTAAAGAGAATTCGTTTGGCTTAAACGATTTGGCAGCCGGGAGGGAAGAAAGGAGAATAGAATGGGAGGAAAAGAGGGGGAGATTGCGGCGGAGAGAAAGAGAAGGGAGTTTTTGAAAGAGGAAGCGGGAATCGGAGTCGGAGGGGAAGCCGGTTTGGAGAGGTTTGAGGTAGAGGAATTTTTGGAGGAGGAGGAGGAGGAGGGGGAGAGGAGGAAGGAGGAGGAAAGGCCGGTGGAAACTAGGGTTTTGCCGAGGGAGGTGTTGGAGGACCAGATTATGTAGGTTGGGTGGGAAAGTGGGATGGTGAGAGTGGAAAAGGACTGGGATTGGTGGTGGTGGTGGTGGTGGTGGAGGAGAAGGAGACGGAGGCGGAAGAGACGGTGGTGGTGATGACGGCGGAGGAGCATGGTGGGAAAGAGTGAGAGGGAAAGTGTAGTAAGCAAGTGAAATGTTTGGAAAAGGGAGGGGAAAGGACAGTGCGCGTTCCAGCTGAGTGGGGATAAAAATATTAAATTCGTAAAATAAATTTAAATAATTTCCAATTTTTCAATATTTTTTTTGGTGCGAAATTTTTTCAAATTTGGCTCTATTTTCTAAGGTTAAAATATGTTACTAGTCCCTTTACTTTTTATAAATTTAAAATTCAGTCTCAATATGTTTATTTTTAACAATTTAGTCTTTCTACTTTTTAAGATTCAAAATTCAGATCCAACTGTTAACCCTGTTAAATTTAAGTTCATTACAATTTCATTTTTAATTACATGGCTGCTAAGTAGGGACGAAGCCAAAAAAAATTTTTAGGAGGTCGAAATAATTTATATTCTTATAAGGGTTTTTTTTTCATTTTACTTTTATTAATAAAACCGACATAAATTTTGCATATATTAGATAGAATAATATCTTTCATGTCTCATATTCGCAACATGTCATTAACATTTATACTAAGATAATGTTTACCAAGTATCAAATGAGGATATATGCCCATGCATAGTCTTTAGGACATAACGTTAAGAACACAATTGATCATAGTGTTTTTAAATGATTCTAGCGTGGCTGTAGTGCTGAGTTGAAAATAGAGGACAAACTTGTTCCAGTAAATCATGTTGTATAGATGTTATATAAGTGGTGTTGTTTATTTTCGCGTGCATTTTTATTATTAATTTATGACTGGTTAAACAAGTCATTATAAATATGCGTGACACAAAATAATATTATCGGGCAGGATTATCGATTGTGGTAAGAGACTCATCGAAGTATTTTGCATGGGAACTACAATGTACATTTTGATTTGAAATGGTAAAAATGAGAGATCCACGCCATCCTTTATGCTAGGTATGTTGTCTTATAATTTTTCAATTTGGGTTAAATTAAATTATTAGTTTCTTGAAGGGGCTAAAAATGAATTTCTCTCGTCTAATTAAAAAACTAAAAGGGATTAAATTGAGTTATTTAATTTATAAGAAAGATCGAAAAAAAATTATACCTTTCAATTAAGGGAGGCCAAATCCCTATTGTGAGCATCTCGTTACGTTCAAAAACACCATCATGGTTTTTCATGAACATTAACAAGACCGTGAGAGGCCTAGGGCCTCAAAATTTTTTTGGAAATTTTCTTTTTTTTCCTTGAAATTTGTTGAAAATTTTAATTTGGTCCCTCAAATTTTTGAAAATTTTCATTGACTTATAATTTTTTGAAGATCTTAATTAACCTCTTCTATTTTTTTTAATTCTCATTAATCTCTCACATTTTTTAAAAATTTTAATTAAACCCCCAATGTTTTGAAAATATCTCATTAAACTTCTAAATATTTTGAAATTTGTAGTTAGGCACCCTGAAGTTTAGTCCCAAGATCCACCACTGTTAAAATTGTTGATATTTTGAATGAAATCAAGTTTTTTTTTCTTTTAAAACAATTTGCAATCTAGTGTTGCATAGAGACCCTACAAAGCAAGGAGTGAAATAAGCTCGTTCGAGGGCTCAAAACCTAATCATTAAGAATACAACTAGTTCTAACATATTTAGCAATCCAATCTGCTACCTTGTTTCCTTCTACAACAACAAAAGAAAAAAAAATCCTAAAAACAAGAGGACGAGTTTTCAACGGAATAACTATTCCAAGACTCATACGACAAAGCTAATTTAACACGGTTGACAACATTCCGACAATCAAATTCAATAATAATTTTGATCCACCCTTTTCCTTTTGCATGTAAATAAGCATGACGAAGAGCAATTGTCATACAATATCAACAACCTCAACCTAACCATCAATCCCCTTTCCACAATGATTTCGATAGACACCTCTAATGCCAAATTCATCGAACCGTTGGAGGCATCATACTTTCCTTCAACAAATGAGGGAGGAGGAGCCGTCCAGTTTACAATACAACGTTTTCTTATTAACATTCTCACCGAGTTTTTAACAAGATCGTCTAGTGAAGTGGAATCATAAAAAGTATCATGTCAAACTCTAAAGACGGAGTCTGGAGTATGATATTAGGAGCACCAAAATTAAATTTTAAAAGTTTGAGGGGGGCAAATGTTAAAAAAATGCTTAAAAATACTTAAATTAAATAATTCGTAACTACAATAGACTAAATTTATTATTTTACCCCTCGACTGAGGAAGGACTAAAACCATTACCTGCCACTGGCTACCAACATAGATGCGTATTATATCATATGAATATCATTTTAACAAAAAAAAATGTATGAATCAATTAAAATAAAATATCGAGTTTATTTAAAATATTAATTTACAATGTTACATAGAAGAATTTCTATCCTCCAATTTAAAAAAAAAAACACACACACACAAAATCAAAAGGTATCCAAATTGGTTGATAATTTGTGCTCTATGTGTCCCCACATTCACTCACCAAGGTTATTGTTGTGATATACACCAACTAAATAATTAAAAAAAGATTACATAACTTTTGTCTCTAAACTTGACAATTAGGTTTATATCGACATCCATATTTTTTTTGTCCACTTTAGCACTTAAACTTGATAATTAAGTCATTTTTGAAGTCTAAACTTAAAAAATATAAAATTTTGACGGTCTATACATGTAGTACTTTGATATTGTGTCACATCATCATTTGAAAATTTAAAAATTTATATAAAATTTAAGGTGACGATGTGGTACAATATCATAGTATCACATTGAACAAGTTAGATCAATGGTTCATGATTCAACCAGTTCAACCGCTAGACCAAAAAAAAACTAAAAATCCATAAAAGTTAAAAATATATATTAAATCAGTTCAATTTATTCACTGTCGATTTTTATCTCGATTTTTTACTTTTACTAATTTCAAGTAATTTATGAATAATCGAACAAAATGCGAAAATAAAAAAGGGAATTGATGTTCAAAGATTTTATTGACTGGATATGAATTGGGATATTTAATGGGAGGTATGGAGGGCAAAGTCAAATAGTGTGACTTCATCCTCTCCAACCCCCCATTGCCTTTCCTCTATGCAACTCCTTACTTTGCTTCTATTATCGTTTTCTCATACACCTAACACATGGAAAACAAAAAAAGTACCTTTTGGTTTTCAAGTCAAAGTTTTCATGTGCCATTCACTTCTCAAATTTTGTTACGCTTATTATATTGTTGACATAATATAATTTTTGTAAGTTTATTTTACTACTGTATTTTTTTTCTATTTTAATTTTTAAATTTGACAATTAAATCTATTTTGGTCTTTCAATTTAGATTTTATTAAGATTTAATGATGTGACCAATATTATTATAATCAGACAGAATCGAAAGGATTGAGAATCGATTGATTTAATAGTTTGAAAAAAAGTTGAGCCAATTGACTTGAAAGCTGATGGAAACTGGTAAAAAAAAGGACAAAGTTGAACCAATTTATTATTTTTTAAAGATTTTCATGATTTTTTAATTATTTATTCAATTATTGTTGGTCCGACGGTCGAACTGGTTGAATTGGAAACCAGTGGTCTGATCTGTTCAACGACCAATTTAAAATTTAATATAATTTTTTATTTTTCAAGTGATGATGTGGCATAATTTCAAAGCGTCAAAGTGCACAAAAAAAGTACAAATAGCAAAGTGGACATAGTGCAAAGTTCACAGGCCAAAAATTTTATTAGCCCTATGTTATTTGGTACCCAAGTTTGACACTTTTTTTTTCTAATGTGACATCTATATTATTTTTGGTCTAATGTGTACATGTATTTAGCAAACGTTATATATTTTGGTACCCAAACGTAACAATGTTGACATTTTAGTATTTAATTCGGGTATATAATTGATTTAATGAAAGTTAATTGCTACTATTATTAAGTTTGAATTCTCATTATTTTGTTAATAGAATAAATTTAGTATTAATTGTGATTTTATTTAATTTTGTGTTTAATTTGTCAGATACAACGTGACGACTTTGATTTTTGGAGAGTTTTAAGGTTGATTTGACGAAAGTTAATTGATAATATTATTAGTTAATTATGAATTTACATCACATCAACTATAAAACCCAAAATAAACACTAAAAAGTTAACTTTAGGTACAAAATGTATAACTTTTGCAAAATACATGTATCACATTGAACAAAAAAATAATGCAAGTACTATATTAGAAAAAAATGTCGAACTCAGGTACCAAATATGTATTAAGCCAATTTTTCGATTTGATATTTAAAAATCAATTAAAAAGTTTTTTTTTATGTTTATATAGGTTTAAAATAGTGTTTATTCATTTAAAATTAAAAACCCTTCCTTTTTATTTTTTTATTTTACAAAATATTTTCAGTGAAAATAATATATTTTTTGTTTTTTTAAATTTTACATTATTTTTAAAATTTTCAACCAAGCATTATTTCTTTAATATTTTTTATATTTTACGAAAACGAAAATAAATTTTTTTTATCTCGAGTTTTTTTTTTGGTTGAATCTGGTGAAGAAGAAGAAAAGAAAAGTAGAAAGGAGCCTAATTTTGTAGTTATATGGTGACTATTCAAACAAGTGTGATGCAATGTTAGAGGCATTTTTCATTGAAATTTAACCATGCATCATCTCCATAAGTCATTAACCATAGAAGAAACTAACAGAAATATACAAGAAAGGGGAATGATTTTGTCTTGAAACTCAGTCAGTCTTCCATTTGACTCCATCCTGTGGAATTTTTCTTTTCTCAAGGATATAACAAAATTCCACAACTATATACAATCATATTTGTTTTTCTTTTAAGGAGGTGTTTTGGTATTTGTTAGTTACATCACGTCTCGATTAAATATAAAGTTGAATCGAATGAGATTTAAGTAGAATTTTGTTAATTTTATTCTTTTTCATTCACAATACTCGAACTCAAAACTTTACTTAAAAATTATTGAATTTCTTATCACAGAAATCAATAAATCTTTAGAACAAAAAGTAGTAAGACTTGATAGTTGTTGGTAACTTGAAAGGAGGGATAAAGATAGGGGACCAATTATTTGAGCTCAACAACTTCACTCCAACACGACAATATTGTTTCCCCTCTTATTTTATCAGAAGGAAAGCGCATTAACCACGAATGTTAGGTGAGATGGTAGGAGTATCTTCTAAATTGACAAGTGGTCAAGGGTTCGAATAATAATAATAATAATAATAATAATAATGTTAACACCGTTAGTTTTAGTTTCCAATATAAGAGAACGTGGGTTCGAGTGCGCTGAAGCGTATTATCCTCTTATTTATGGGTTGGGGAGGGACTATAGATAATTTCAAACATCGTATAAAAAAATACAAATATAATCAAAATCTATAACGAGATAACTAAAAGTATATTATGGTGTGAAAGTCAACAAATTGCATGCATGATTGTCAACTTAGCTGACAATTATAATTTAACGATGTCTCTGACTTATTTATGTTTTGTTCTTAATCTCTGGGAATTAAATCCAATCTTATCTTAATCTTTGGGGTATTAAAATAAGAAATAAAATTCGAATCTAAAAATGACAGGTGGCTTTAAAATATCAATCATTAAAAATAATTAATGATTAAAATAAACATACTTTGTTTGAACTAAGGCATTTGTCCTTTAATATCATGCCTAATATTCAGCTTAGCACTAGCCAACCCTCTCCTTTTTCAAACATACAAGACAATAATAAAATAATTACCATTACATTATTATTTTTCAACCCTTTAAACTCCATTAAATTTAAATATTATCCTTATATTAGAGAAACACAAAATTGCAATTAGATTCTACTAGACATTCTTAAATTCATCTCCAAATGTTTTGATTCGGGACTAATTTAGAATCAATGTTATATTTTGAAGATCTATGGTGCAATTAATTCTTTTTCCTTTAGGTGTTTTTGTAAAGGGGAAATTAGCTTGCATTGTTCGCATCTTGGGTTTGCACGTGAGGTGTTCGCATATTTTCATGAGCTCGCACGAGGTGAGTTCGCACCAAAAAACAGGTGTTAATCTTATAATAAGGTACGTGTTGATATGCATGGGAATTTACTTACGACGTCATATAATCTGGAACCGTATTATATAAATAGAAAAAACTAAAAGATCTTAGTCAATTATTTGTTGATTAAGAATTTAGAATAATTTTGATTTTGATAGTTTCCTCTTGTTATTTTCATGTAGTTAAGATTCTAAAAACACTTTTATTTCTTCTCATACCTTATTAAATATATTAATCAAAGGAAATAAGGTCAACAATGAGTTGTTCTACTTGCTTCTATAAGAAAAAAAGAAAAAGAAAAAAGGAGTAGGACATAAACTATCACTAAATACGAATAAAAAAAATTACAGATCGCTACATCTAACATAAACCAGGAGCGAATCTAAAGGGAAGGTAGAAATCTTGGTCCCACCCTTCAAATGAAAAATTACCATATAAATTCCTATTAAATGACTAAATTAAAAATTAATTTATCATAAATTCCACTTTGACCCTAAAAATGAAGAAAACTAAATTATGAAATTATGAAATTACGTTTTGATCTCTTGAAAGTTTATTATTCAATTTCGGTCCTCTAGAAAAAAATCGATTCGGCCCCTGATTGTGACTATTTGTTTCTTATCAGTTTAGCGAAATGTTGGCCAATAAAACATGTGGAATTAATTTGGATTCAAGTTAACTGGGTATTCGAATCAACATTTACAAATTTAATCCATGATTATTGGAATTGGACCGAATTGATTAAATCGAGAGCCATATATTAACCCACTTGAAACCAGTTAAATCAGTTTTATAAAATTTATAATTTATTTAATTAAAATCGAATTAAATGATCTAATTGATTCGATTATTCATCTGATTTTTAAAACCATTTTCTTCTAGATCATTTTCAGTGTACAATTCAATGCTAGTAACCTACTTAGTTGTTTTTCTATGACCATATGATCATGATGTGCAATTTATACTTCTTTTTTACCATAATTGAAAATTTGACAATAATAAGAGAAAAAAAGCATTACGATGACATGGTTAGTAGGTCACTTAATACAAGTAGGTCAAATGTAGAGCCATTTTTACTTCATTTTAGTTACAAAATTACTTTCCCTAATACGTAACTGGTTTTTCTTAATAGCATAGCAGGGGTGAGGATGAGGTGACAGAATTTGAAAAACTCGAGTTAGACAATAACTAAAAAGAGTTCACGTCAGCTTTCCGTCATGTATTGAATGGCAACTAATAGGAGAGTGACTAAAATATTTAGTTTCGAAAAGTTAAGTAATTAATCAAAAAAACAAATAATTAAGTGACCAAAATAGAATCAAAGTATATTATTGGATGACTATTTTTGTAGTTTGTCTTTCTTTTTAATTTAGGTAACTTTTGTTTACCGTTAGTAGAATAAAAAAATTCGCAAGTAGGTTTGGGAGGGTAATATGTGTTATTTTTAAAAATTTTAAGGGTTAATATTTGATACATTATACGTAGAAAATTTTATTCTACGAGTAAGAATATAATATTCAAATAATATCATGTATCCTAATTTTTTAAAATATTTAATTTTTTTAAAAAAAGGTATGTGTCACCCCTTACTCTTAATTTTACAATGACCTATATATTAAGGGGTCAATATAACTTTTAGTTCCAGAATTTGATAATTAGATTCACTTTAATATTTGAATTCGACAATTATGCTCATTTTGATCCTTAAATTTAGAAAATATAAAAAAATGATGACGTGACTCTAAAACTAAAAAAATATATCAACCTTGTGTAATATTAAAAAAATAACAACATCCTAAATCAAAATGAACTTAATTATCAAATTCATAAATATTTTTGGTTTCCAAATATCCTCAAATAGTCATTGGCCGAGAAAAGAAAAGAAAAAGTAGCCATTGAAGAAATTAGGGATGAGTAAAACTCGATTCGATTCGAAAAAATCGAAAAAGAAATTTGAATTTTGAGTTAATCGAGCCAACTCAAATAAGTAATTCGAGTTTCGAGTTCGAGTCGAATTAAATTTCACAATTCGAATAATTCGAATAACAGATTGGTGTAAATACTCATTTAGTCCTCGACAATTTTGAAAATGAGTAAATTGGTCTCTCTGAACAAAAATTACAAAAAGAAAATAAAAATATTTATCAAAATTCCAAAATTTATATTTAAAAAAATATAAAAAAATTCTAAAGAATATATAAAGAAAGTTAAAAATTTTCTAAAATAATAATTTTGGGACCTAAATAAATTAACTAATGATTCAAGTTTAACATTCAAAAGTATCTTATTGTTTTTTTATTATTTACTTTGAAAATTTTTTCAAATTGATGTACTTTAACATTAAATTAATTATACTGTAACAAGATTTTAATTTGACATGTTTAATATTTTAATTTAACTTGAACAATTCCACTCAATTTGAAAAAATATCAAATCGAGTTAGAATGATAAAATAAGATTTTTCAACTTGATTAACACAAAATCTTTTCACCCAATTCGATCGGAATGTTAAATGTAGTTTTCCAACATACATATCTTAATCAAGGTATGAATTCATAATATACCTTTTGATCACATATTCTATCAGTACTGTAGTGTCATTCCAAGAAACTTCCTCTATGAAAATTATATACCATTAAATTGAACATATTTACCAGTCAAAGCTGTGTTTGCATTGTTTCAAAAAAGAAAAGAAAAAGAAGTTGTATTTGCATTAAATTATTCTCCATTACATACAATAATACTCTAAGCATATATATAATTTCATATAGTCTAATTAATTAAGTTTTAAGCTTAGGTTAATAATGGAACAATGCGTCGATTAAATCTTAGTTTGATAGACATGGGTATTATTGTTAACATAGGAAAACGTAGGTTCGAGTGAGCTGAAGTGCATTATCCTCCTATTTATGGGTTAGGGAAGAGATTATGAATAATACAGATATAATTAAAACTTATAATGAGATTATTCAAAAAAAAACAAAACAAAACAAAGATAGAAAAGACAAATGAGAGAAGATAAGGTGTGTGTCTTTTTTTTTTTTCATAACAAGTCCTTGTACCTGTACACATTTGGTCCAATTCCCTAATATTAAATTAAACTAAAGGAGATTAATTTAAAATGCAAAAGAAGAAGAAAAGTTGTGGTATACTTTGTCTAGTTCTATGCATAGATTAATCAGATAATCAAACTAATCCAAAAAGTAAGATAAAAATATTGTTGGTTGAGATGGTAGTAATCTCGTCTTTTTTAATATTGAAAATACAAGTTTAAATTTTTAAAAACATGCTTGTAATGAGGGTTTTATTTGAAAGGGGTATTTGATTTGTAAAATCTTATATTCTCGATAGTAATGAAAGATTTTGGGAACGAGACTACCTAGTTTGGATTTCAAACATTCTCATGAGTTAGTAGTCTCACGTTCTCGATGGTGTCAAGATTTTGAAACATAGGAAGTAATCCTCCATACAACCTCTTCCTTAAATAATCTCACCGTCCATCTAGAATCTTAATTTTTAGACATTTTTACCCTTCATGTACATAAAATATAAATATAATTAATGTTGCTTTTAATTATTATAATAATGATTTAAGAGTTTATTTCAACACCACATATTTACTTATTAATAAATATTGTAATAAAAGCTACAAAAATTGTTATGATTTTATAAAAATTGAGATTAAAAAAATTAAAAGAAGAGTTAAAAGAGAAACAAATTGTATTAAAAATATAATTGAATAAAATGTGCCAACTAAACACTCAAAATTTTATCTTTCAACCAATTGAACCAAATAGAATAACGTAACATATTCGATAATGTGTTAAGTCATCGTATTCGGATTTGTAATAATAAGATGGTAGAGAAGAAAGAGAAGAATAGGGTTGACTAATGAAGGTAATGTGTTGGACTTTTTTGTCCACATAGATACCTTCGTCAGTGGACGTCACCCCACTACTAAATTCATACCTATAAATCAAGGTCTTTCATTCACCCAAGTTTCCCAGCATCTAACCAGCTTTTCCCCTTTGGCTAATTTTGAATAAAGAGATGGGTCGAGCACCTTGCTGTGACAAAGCCAATGTGAAGAAAGGACCATGGTCACCCGAAGAGGATGCTAAGCTCAAGGCTTATATAGAGAAGCATGGCACTCGTGGTGGCAATTGGATTGCTCTTCCTCACAAAATTGGTATACCCTATATACAAACCTTAAGTAATATATATATGTGTGTTTGTATAAGATATAGTTGATGAAGTTGACCTTGTGAACAGGTTTGAAGAGATGTGGGAAGAGTTGCAGGCTGAGATGGCTGAATTATTTGAGACCAAACATTAAACATGGTGGTTTCTCTGAAGAAGAAGACAACATCATCTGCAACCTCTATTTGAGTATTGGAAGCAGGTATCTTGTTGTTGTTTTTTTAAATTACATTAAATCTTAATTAAATTTAGAGTTATACCTTAAATGAAGATCCAAATTTTTCTTTTTTCTTTTTTTACTTTAACCTAACAAGCGAGGATTGTCTTTTTATTCTTTGTTTTTAGTATTTTACAAAAATTATAAGAATAAAGTAACATTTAGTACTTAAATTTTATAATTTTTTTCTCAATTCGATTATTGAACTTCTTTGGGTATACATTAGCTTTGGAATTTGAGAATTTTTTTAATTAAATTTTTTAATCTGAATTTCATTAAATTGTGATAATGTGTTACATCATCACATTATTATAAAAATTTTAAAAATTAAAAAAAATTAAGTGATGACGTAACAAAATTTTAAAAGTATCGCGTTATCATATTTTAAGAGAATTCAAATATGAGTCAAATCGAGAAAAATTATCAAATTCTAAAACTAATATAAAAAACGATAATAAAAAATTATGATTGAGAGACTAAAAATTACATTTATCTGAAAATTATATCCAAGACCCCAAAACTTTAAGCGTCAAATATATATGTATACATTTTTCATAGGATTTTGACCAACTGATAATGTGCTTTGTTTTGTCTTAGGTGGTCCATAATTGCAGCACAGCTACCTGGAAGAACAGACAATGATATAAAAAACTACTGGAACACCAAACTGAAGAAGAAACTACTTGGGAGGCACAAACAATCCGACATCAATACCAACTTGTCGGACCATAGTAATAATAATAATAATCAGTTCCCACAGGGTTTAACAAACTCAGCCATGGAACGTTTACAACTCCATCTTCAACTTCAAGCTCTTCAAAATCCAATCTTCTCCTTCTACAACAATCCAGCTCTATGGCCTAATATTCTTCCATTGCAACAAAAAGTAACCATCCAAGGTGCCTCCAATGGCAGTACCCCTAACATTGTTATGGAGCCTGCTGCAGCTGCTACAACACCCTTAACCGGAGATACTTTGGTGGACTCGAAACCGGTGGCAATGGGACCACTGGTTTCGAGTTTCCGGCAGGCTGAGGTGGTGGATGAGTTTGTTGGTGTACAAGAAGGTGGTGAAATGGCTGAAGTTGATGGGTTTGATGGTTTAAAGGACAACATGGTTTGGTGGTCTAATGGGTTTGATGCAAAAGTAGGGTCTTCTAACTGTTGGGATTCGGCTTCTTCTGTTGTTCAGTTCAATGAAATGTTCAAAGATTATGAATTGGGGTTCAATATGTAGGAAAAGTACAAAAGAAGGAGAAAAACAAGTTTGGGGGATTGGTATGTAAGGGGTTTAAGCTTTATTTTGGTATAGAAAGTGGACATCTAAGGTTGGATTTCAGACTGAGATAGATGTAAATTTTTGTGAATAATAATCTTTTCATCGTATTTATCTGTTCTTTTTTTACACAATACTTAAATAGGAGGATAATGTGTTTCAGTGCACTTAAAACCATGTCCTCCTACATTGACAACAATGTCTATATTAAAGGTCGTGGTTAATAGTGGCGTTTTCGGGGAAAGTGCCGCTAAAGGTCTTGGTCTTTAGCGGCGTTTTTTTTCTAAAAACGCCGCTAAAATTAGCGACGCGTTCTTTAGCGGCATTTTTTGGCGCTTCGATACTTTTCAGCGCCGCTAAAAGCTTGTTTTGGTATACTGTTTCCTTCTAACCATACTTTGGAACCACTTTATATATGATATACCTTTTCTCGAGTTTCGTAGCTATTCATCTAAAGTCTTTAAAATTATAAGTTAATTTAATACTAAAAATACATTTTGATCTTCAAAGACTTGCTATATTCAAAAATAAAATTGTACTTTGACCCTTTTAAAATTTTAAAATTTATTTTTGACTCTTCAAAGATAAACTTATAACTTCGTTTATAATGTAATGCGCCTTACCACTACAACCAATATTTGTTGGTAAAATAAATAATTTCTTAAAATATATATTAGTATTGGTCAATGGGTCTCCTACGTGTAGATTTCTTAGGCAAAGCAGCTTGGAGCATGGGAATCCATTAGGTTAATCATCTTGTTATTTTCACATGTTACTCACTACAAATTTAGTTAACGAATTCACGATTGTTTTTTACCTCAAGATTGAACTTTCAAAATCCGCAACTTAGAATGATCCGATTGAAAACTTTGTACTAAATCTATAATTGTATATACAATACAGGTCTAGTAATTAAATGTAAACAAATAAATTTAACAGCTACTGTTTAGGTTAGGACTAAAATTTTAAAATTCGAAAAGTATAAGGACTAAAAGTGACCAATTTAAAAAGTAGAGAGACTAAAATTGATCAGGTTAAAGTCTAGGGACTAAATTCATAACTTTTTTAAAGTATAAAGACTAATAGCAAAATAAAATTGTGATAGCCACTTCTTTGGTGCTCCCATAAAGTTCACATTTGGAATCTGTAAGCCCATTCAACAATATTATATGTTGACAAAAACTTGCAATTTTTTCATTAATTCATGCTTTTAAATCTAGAATAATTATCTTTGGTGTAGGTTTTCTTCTTGCCACTATCTAATTAGTCACTGAACTTTTTGTGTGTTTCTATTTTGATCATAGAACTATGAAAATTTTTAATTTGATCACTAATTCATTGTTTTTAGTCACTGTGTCGTCATGTCTGAAACAGCTGGATGATGTGACCATTATAAACTACACTAATAATCGCTCAACTATGAGAGTGTTTTTATTTTGGTCACCTAACTATAAATTTTCTTTTTACTTAGTCACTAAATTTTTTAAATTAGTTTTTTGGTCACCATGCCGTTAAGTTGATAACGGAAGTTTGACGTGACATTTTTTTATTGGCCTAATATTTATAAGAACTAGTCTTAATTCTTTTAAAAAAAATCAACAAATTTGGTCCTAAACATCCTTACTAGTAATTTGCACTAGAAAGTTTTAAATAATTTTTTTAATTTCATGCTAGTAAGATTAAAGTAAAAAAATTATAAAAAATTTCCAATGACTTATGATCTATTTGGCACCAAAAACTAAAAGCTTTTGAGTTTTTTAGTGTCGAAGAAGCACCGTTTAATGTAGATTGTTAAAAAGTTTTACTAGCAACTTATGATCTTTCTAGATAGGAAGTTGGAGACCTTTGAGTTTACCTGCATTGAATACCACCAACTAAGAGCATAAAAGATTAGGCAGAGAGAAAAAAAAAACTAATAATTAGGATTATATTGACAAAATTTAAAAATGTTGAGAGCTAAATTTATTGGTTTTAGAATTAAGACTAAATTGATAAAATGTATAAATATTAAAGGGCTAAATTTATTATTAGGCAAATAAAAAAATCACGTCAAACTTTCGATACCAGCTTAATCTAATTTAAAAGACTTCAGTAATTAAATAAAAAAATTATAATAATTGAGTGACCATTCATGTAGTTTATAATAATTACGTTATCTAGCCTTTTCAAATTTAATGGCATAGTGACTAAAAAATGAGTTCGAATAGTTTAGTGATTAAATTAATAATTACAAACACACAAAAAAGTTGAGTGACTAATTAAGTAATTTGCCATTATATATAAGGCATCCAACCCTTTAAATGACAAAATTTTGAAGCAACTTGCACCTTTTGTTTTGCTACTATAAATATAGAGAATAGCAATGGAAGAAATTGTTTGGACCTTTATGCATATTTTGTATTTTTAAAAAAAATTTCAGTCAAATTTATCACAATATTATAAACTAAAAAATCTAAATCTGGGTTTTAGTGCACTAGATTTCCACAATTTAATTTTAAATTCATATTTTTAAATGGGAAATAAAAAAACATTGACCGATTTATAAACCGTCCAAATATTTTGATTAGTTTTTTATTTTTAAATAATTTTATTATAAATTCTGATCGTATCAGTTCTTTTTGACACAATACCTAGAATTGTTCATAGTTTCTCCTCAACTCATAAATAGAAGAATAATGTGCTTTAATACATTCGTACCCACATCCTCCTATATTAATAACAAAATATATACCAATCGAGTTAAGACTTTAATCGAATAGCACTTGGTGGCAATAATGCATAACAGTACAAGTCAATCTCTTCTCTTTATGATAACATTGCACCCTATGAATTTGTTGCCCTATTAACAGCTTTCTTTGCCTGCAAATAGACAAAATAAAAATTAATATTACATATATATATCATAATATATATAGGGATAAAGTACTATTTAATACTTGAATTTTGAAAATTTTTTCAATTAGATTATTGAGTTATCTTTTGGTTCGCATTAGTTTTTAAGCTTAACAAATTTTCTCAATTTTGGTCTATATTAGGACATGACATTATAAGATTGTGCCATGTCATTATCATAATTTTTTAGATGATGACTTGATACAATATCAGAGTATCATGTTATCATATAGGCCAAAACTGAAAAAAATTGACAAATCTCTATATCAATGTGGATCGGACCGAAAAATTCAATGACTAAATATTACTTTATCCATGTATATATATATAGCAAAAGAGAGCTTTAATTACTTCTTCCTCCCATTTAATGTTTAGAGTGACTATGGCTAAACATACTGCTTGCACAAAAAGTGCCACAATTAGACCTGTCCAAAGTCCCTGTCAATGATAATCAAAACATTATTAAAATTATTATTAACAGTAAAACAAACATGAAAGATATCTATTTTAAAAATCATTGAAAGTAACTCAACTATTACCTTCCCTCCAAGATGGTAAACAAAAGCTAGTAGAACTGAACACGGGGTACCAATAAGATGATATGCACCCAGATTAATCCATGCCCCAATTTTTTGCCATCCACATCCCCTAGCAACCCCTGCAATATATATTTTTTATTCATGTACTTATTTATTTATAGGTAAACTAAATTCAAGGTCATTAAATTATTCGTAATTTTATATTTTGATCATTAAATTTTAAAAAGTTATAAAATGACCCTTAAACTATTCAAAATTTTTTATTTAAGTTATTGGACTATTAAACTTCTTGTTGTATAGCTTTCCCTATTTACACCACCTGCACCAACTAAAAGCTCTAATTCCCTTCTTTTCTATACTTCAAATTTTTTTTTATGAAACAACTTTGAACGTCACATATCTGCAAATCAAAATTCAAACAACTTTATTTTTCAACCATCGATATTGACAGTTAGATTGACTTAGATTTAAAGTATATTATTTTACTCGTCAATGGGTACTAACTCATTATGACTTAAATAAAAACTTTTGAATAGTTCAATGACTATCTTATAATTTTTTTAAGTTGAGTAATCAAAACATAAACTTATTAATAGTTTAATGAGTGGAGTTTACCCATTATTTTTTATTTTTTGGATACATTGGCATAAAGGGGTAAAACTAGTAAGTTGGGGGCACACTAACCTGTAAGTACAGATTGAATACCATCAATAAGATGGGCAGCAGCAATGAGCAGCAACATTTGTCCTACATATTTCACCACTTGCTCATCTTTGCTATAGAGATAACCCCAATATTTTCGACCCGAAATCATGACGGTGCCTATCACGGTTCCTTCAGTGACCACCATCAACAACGTAACACAGATCGCTAGTCGAGCGGCCCGCGGTCGCCCGGCTCCTAGTTCATTGGAAGCTCTTGTGCTGATCAAAGAATATAACCATAAGAGGGAAATTAATAACAAAAAGAAGCAATTAAATTGCATGAAGTTATTGAAAGCTCACCTCACTGCAGCACTGAGTCCAAGGGGTATCATATAAATTGTTGAACATGTATTAAGGCTGAAAGAGTAACAGATTCACAATTGGTCAATGATATTTGCTGACATTATTGTTGATTATAATTTAAAAGTAAAAATATTATGAAGGCTCTTGTATTTGGAGTCAGATTGCATTTTACTCACTCAACTAAAAAAATAGGTAAATTAGCCCCTATACATTAGATTAAAGAGCAAATTGATCATTTCTAGTAAAAATTCTATCCCTTTGTATTCTTATAAATTGGTGTAGCTCACAGAATAACTAGACAATGACATGTGGTGTGCTATATATACCTCAAACTGACGTACAAAGACCAGTTTTTAACAGTAAAAATAGATAAAATTTTTAATAAAAAGACCGATTTATTATTGGGTCTAACGTACAATGACTAATTTACCTATTTTTTGAATAGAGTAAACCAAAATACACTCTAATTTCTAATACAAGGGCTCCGTCATACATTTACCTAATTTAAAGGTATCGCATTTAATGGAATGGGATATAAACCTGATTGCCAAAACTGAAGTTTCAAGCTTTGGATTTGGAAGCAAACCAGATAAAAGGACCATCATCTCAAAGGACCAGATTTCCAGGCTGTTCCGAAACATGTACAGACGGAATTACAGTTACAATCAAGACATTCGTATAACTATGACCATAAACAATCATAATCACCTGAGCATTATAGCTGAAGGAATTGATAGTTTCAAGAACTTAAGGATACCATAGAAAGCTTCCATGGAGTAACCTGTCCAAGTTTTCTTACAAGAAGGAGAGGTTCTGACATACAATACTAGAAGCAGAGCATTAGTCCAGTACGAGAATGCGTTCGCCAAAGCGGCGCCTTTGTTTCCGAGACCGGACTTGAACACCAGTATCCAACAAACAAGGATGTGAAGTAATGTTGTGAATCCTGAGATTATCATCATTGGAACCACATTGTTTTGAGCTTGTAAGAACCTGATATGGCATTCCTGGATGGCGAAACCGAAGATGCTTGGCAGCATGAAACGAGCGTATTTACCGGCTTCGGCCGCTATTTCCGGGTCTTGCCCGAAGAATAAAAGGATGGAAGCAGCATTGGCCCATATAAATGCCAAGGGAATGCTGGCTGTTAGTAGAACAAGCAAGGACCCTTGCAAGTGAATACCAAGCATGTGATACTGTTTCGCTCCAAAAGACTGACCACAAAATGTATCTAATGCACTTGCCATTCCCTTCTAAACCATCACAAGGGGAAAGCATTAGAACTAGAAGGTGAAATTCTACTATTAGTCCATGTACTGCACATAAGTTATAGATTTAGTCTTTACATTTTAATTTGATAAATTTTAGTCCATAACAGTTAAATTTGTTTAGTTAAATTATGATATTAGTCCTATACTATTTGTAAAATTGTAAATTTAGTCCATGTTTTCTTAATTGGATAATTCTTAGTCACTATATTTTTTGAAGATCAAAATTTCAATTTTGATGAAAACGACTACCGTTAAATAATTGGCTTTCTGTGAGTGAAATTAGTAAACTAACGTAACATCATATATATATATATACGATAATACTGAATTTAAAGAAAAGAAAGGACAATTAAACACACTTGTGTTCAAGTGAAAAGGGTACTTACCAGCAAGCTAAAACCAGTGACAGAAGCAAAGGAAGTCGCCATTGAAGCACCAGAAAGTGGAAGGTTACCAAGATGACCCACAAACATTACTGATATAAGCTGCAAAGCAAATACCAAGAAATTGACAGATACAAGAGGGCCAGCTAACAGGAGCTGCTTTTTAACCTCGCCCAATATCTCATCTTTGGCAAATCCCTGTTGAGATTGAGGAATTAGTGGGGATTCAAGGCAGTCCCTTTGCTCTTCAAGGTTCTCCTTCTCCATGTATTTGTTTGTTCCCCAAGAAAGCTCTGGTTTTGCAGAGCTAATGTGGGAAAAAAGAATCAAAGTGATTCCATAAAAAAACAAAAATGGCTACAGATATTATGAGTAGCGAGAATCGAGCTGACTCATTCATAGCACGCTTTTCTTTTGTCCTAATTGAAAGAAATATAAATTGTTTGATAAGGTCAAAATTTGAATCGTGAATCGTGAAGCACCCAAAAAATAAAAATATTAAAATTTAGTTCAATTAATCTATATCAATTATAGCAAGATAAATTCATATTTTTAATACATTTATTTTCGGCTAATTATCGAATAAAATATTATTAAATTTGAGTTTTTTCTTATCGGGAATGAAGTTGGTGTGTTAGAATTCAAATTCTTACAAAAATAGGTTAAATTTGAATAAAAAACAAAGAGAAAGGGTAGATGGAAAGATTAAAGGTTTGAAGTTGGCTAGATAAATATTGAAGACTTAAAATTGGTTGGATAAAGATCAAATTATTTTTGATACTGTTAAAACATGTAATTAGTTCCAATTTAATCTTTAGTTTAAATTTTGATTTATCTAGTGATAAATTTTAAGGGAAACCTAGCTAGATTTTAGCACTAAAATTATGTATAGCTCACTTGGCTTTGGGAGGAATCATTTCTTTACTCTCTTTTTATTTTCCTTTTTGTGTTAGTGTTTTCTATTATGTTATTTCAAATTTCTTTTACTTTCAACATTCTTTTTTTGGTTTAATTACCAATAATGGAGGAATTCAAGAAATACTTCAAGGACAATGAGAAAAGGTGGAGATCTTTTTACGAGAACTTTCAAGTGCACTAGTAGAAAAATTAATTCTCGAGGAACCGAATGAATAACACTCAGGTCGTCGAGTTAATGAAGTTAAAGAAAAGCGCTTTTTTGGAAGACAACCCATATTTATTTCAATTTATTTAATTTTGAATTCAGTTTAATTTATGTTGAAAATAAAATAAACAAGATTATTATTTAATCTATTTTATTGTGTTGTTTTCTAGGAACGATGGTAGAGGCTGTCCTATTTCATCCAAAAATAAATTAGATTTGGACTTCTATGGTGTGGGCACGCCTTGTCAAATTTTATTGTTGTCATTTGTTGAAACATACACCCAGGATCAAACTGACCAGAACCAACCTGAACTGTCCAAATCACCCTTTGCCAAATTAACACAGGGAGTACACTTGACCTTCTATTTATTAATATTTTAATTTGCACATTGAAGGCAATATGGGCTAGGTAGGGGGGTTCGTAAGACTGTGCCATATTTTCTTCTTTACATGTATTTTGCTAATAATAATTTCTTAATTCGTTTCGGAAATAAATTTTTAATTCTTATGTTTAGTTTATTTAAATAAGTGGGTGAATCATGAATAAGTATTGACTGCTTGATCAATGAATATTTTGTATAATTGAAAATATTATGCCTTAGTCAATATTTCATGAAAATTGTTGGCTCTTTCGAATTTGCCTAATGAAAGTACTCGTTTAAATAAATGAATAAATTTGCTAATAGCTTGGTTAAGAGTAAAGATTCGTAAATGTATCCAAATTGAGTAATCGGGATGAGGTGATTGGGTTGTCATCTCATTTAGCGTCAAAAGGTTTAGTGATGAGCCAAAACTTGTAACGCTTCGCTAACTAAGCTGCCTCGAGAAAGAAGAAATAAATTGATTATGGACATGTGAAATTGAGTAACCGGAATGAGATGTTTGAGTTGTCATCTCATTTTGCGTCAAAAGGTTTGATTATGTCTCGAATTTATTAAAAAATAAATAAATAAAAAGAACGTGTCAGGTTGAGTGATTGAGGTGAGATGCTTGGGTTGTCATCTCACTTCGCCTTAAAAGACTTGACTATGTTTGAAAAATAATATAACTAAAAGTATATATTAGGTATGATGTTTCACATGTTTGATTAGGCCTAAATCTAGCGAAATAGTTAAATGTGACATTATAAAATGCTTATTGATTGAGTTTAGCAATTTTTTATTTTTTATTCATCTAATTGTTTGCAATGTGCTTGACTAGGAAAGGGGATTTTGATTTTGAAAAAGATTAACGAGTTATTTTTAGTGGATATTATGCTTAAGGACAAACATCAGCTGAGTAGGGAGAATTTGATGGCAAAATAAAATCGTACTTTTAATACATTTATTTTTGGTTAATTATTGAATAAAATATTATTAAATTTGAGTTTTTCTTGTCAAGAATGAAGTTGATGTGCTGAATTCAAATTTTTACAAAAAAAAAGGCTAAATTGGAACAAAAAGTAAAGAGGAGGGTAGATTGAAAGATTGCAGACTTAAAATTGGGTGGATAAATATCAAATTATTTTTTACATTGTTAAAATTTGTAATTAGTTTAAATTTGATGATAATTTTTAATAAAAAAATATAAAAAAGAATTGCATATGGGAGACTTGGCTTAGGGGGAATCAATTCTTTACTCTCTTTTTTCCTTTCTGTTTCAATGCTCTCAATTATGCTGTTTCAAATTTCTTTTACTTTCAACTTTTTTTTTTGTTTTATCTAGCATGATTTATTTCATGCTTAACTAAACCTCTTTTTAGCCTTAGTTTGGATACCACTCCAACAAAATAATTTTGAGATATAAACTCTTACTAAATACTTTGCGACTCGTTATTCGCTATCTTTCCGGTATATGAGATAGTACAAATTCATCCTTTAAAGTTGATTTGGTTTCAATTCAAAAAGCGTGCGTTGGGTTGAAATCGTTTGGCGTACAGTTGTGAAGTTGAGTTGGTTGTGCCGTATGCAAAATCGCGCAAACAAATTAGCATGTTCAATTGGAAAAAGTTAGTTGGATTCCGTCAAGGGAGATAGTGATCGAATTTAAACGACCCACGTGTTGAGGTCGGTAATTCGAGTTGGGCTTTTCAGATCGCAAAGTTGTTAAAGTCTTAAATTACAGGTACGCCGCATGGATAGAAGTTCGACAAGGGTCGATTTGCAGATCGTACTGGAATCGACTACGAGAGGAAGAGTTGGCGGTTTGAGGCGTCCTCGATTGCTATAACCAACTTATCGGTTGGAAGGGAAAAACTATTTTTCAAAGATCGGTTCAAGTTCGGAGTATATCGAGACTAAGATTAAGTTTTAAAAATATTTTATTTACCAATTTATTTCATTTTGTAATCACCTTTTTTTGTTTTATTTTATATACATATATATATTTCTTTTCTTTTAATATTATTATCTTTATCAACTAAAACTCATTTTTTATTTTCCAACATTGCAAAGTATAGGTCGTGGGCACAACTGTTACCACGACAGTAATTCTGGTTACGAGAAAAGACGAAATTAGATAACAAGTCCTTGTAGATTCGACTCTACTGTTCTATATTTCAATTTACTATTATTTTGTAGTAGGAATTTATATTTGGTGGTTTCGACACCCATCAATCAATTTTCAGGTCAATCGGTTTAATATTTTTCTCTGAACTGATATGTTGATTTGTTATCAATTTAAATGATCAAATTGATTCGATTCAAATAACTTTAAAAATTAGGACTCCTTATATCAAAATCTAAATCTCTATTTGACTTTAGGAAAAAGAGTCCATTTTCATTTTTATTTTTTTTGAAAAATTAAAATAAAAGTTATTGGTTGAAAGTTTTAAAAATGATTTTTGAAAAATGAAAATATGTGAAAATTAAAAAAAAAACTTTTTACTATTTTCTTTTATTTTTTAAAATAATTAAAACAAAATTTTTAACTTTAAATTAATTGGCCTTGTTTTAAAACCCGTAAAAATGATTTTTTTTGACAAATTTTCAAAAATTAAATCTGGGACTTTGGTTCCAATCCAATCCATATAAATGTAATTTCTTTTATTTTATTTCTCATCTTTTGATTATAGAAAAATAGGTACTAAACATATTTTCGTTATTTTTATTTTTAAAAAGTAAAATGTTTTCTAAAATTAAAAATGTTTTCAAAACAAACCTCCATAAATCTATATATTTTCTCTATTCAACCCCTAAATCTACAAATTTGTTGTAAAAATTAAGTAATAATATTTGGTACATTGTCAATGAAGTTTTTAGACTATACAAGCAGAGCTGGGTTGACCAAAGCCTTATAGGTACAGTAAAATATTTATAAAAAAAAACACATAACAATTTTTTAAGATTACTTGTAAAATAAAATAAAAAAAAGTACACTCCGACTATATCAAATACTAACTCAAATTTTAAATGATTTGTTAGTCATTTATGTAATTGCGTTAAATCTCTAAATTTAGTAAATTAATAAAAAAAATAAAGCCTATAATGATTTAAATATGTAAATTAGAATCCGGTTAAAATATGCTATATGTCTCTGTATTTTTTGAAAATTAGGAATTTAGTCCCTGTATTTTTTATTTCAAAGAATTGTTATGAAATTTTTGAAATAATAATAATAATAAAACTCACTCAATAACTATGTAATTAAAAAATAACTTTATAATTAACTTTAATTTAACATAAAAAAAGTATATAAACACAAACATATATATGAATAACTCAACCTACTTTTTAGGTAACTATTTCTTTATTATTTAATAAAAAAACAGCGTTAAAGATAATTTTATTTTTATTATACGGTCCAATGAACTAAGCCGAGCTAGTGTGAGATAAGTAGGGGTAAGTGTTCGGTTGAATTGAGATGAGTGAAAATACTTCGAATTGATGAATCTTATTTTATCATTCTAACTTGATTTGAAATTTTTTCGAATTGAGTCGAGCGAAATAAAATTCGAGTCGAGTTGAATCAAATCGAGAGAAATTGTTTGAGTTAAATTAAAAAATTAAAATTTTGCTACAGTATAATTAATTTCATATTAAATTACATAAATTTGAAACCATATATATTTGAAAACTTTTTTAAAGCAAAAAAAAAAGAAAGAAGAAGAAGATACTTTAGAATAATAAATTTAGACTATTAATTAACTTATTTAGGTCCATAAAATTATTATTTTAGAAATTTTTAAAATGTTAACTTCCTTTTTATATATTTTTAGAAAATTTTAAAATATAAATATTAGAATTTTTATAAATATTTTGAATTTGTATATATATATATATTTGTGAAGAAATGGAGTCAGAGTCAAAACAACTTGCCATCACATGAATGTGTCGTCGCTTTCAATGATAGGATATTTTTCTATGGAAGTATGTTTTTGTCACTAAAATATATTCTTTTATTTTTATTATTTTCATCAATCTAATAATTGGGCAGTTTACCAAAAAAAATCTATTTTTTAAAATTACCGAAATTGACCTGGTATTTTATTATTTATCGGAATGGGCCTTTCCGGCAAATCGTGTCCACGTCAAAGCGATGTCAGGGGACTGCCAGGAAATCACGGCCACGTCAGCAAAGCGCGCTAATGTGGCCGCGACTTGCCCAACGCGTGAATAGTGCAACTAATGAAATTTCATGTATATAGTTGCACTAAATTATTTAAATTATTTATAATACCTAAATTATCCCTATTTATTTGTTATATTACATAAAATACTCATTTGAAAATACAAAACATTATGATAGCTAATTTAAAATTTATTCTCCACAACTAATGAAAATCATTTAAAATACTAAAACTAGATCTGTCTGAACAAACTATAAGAAAATCCCTGGAATGCTGTGATTTCTTCGTCTTCAACGAAAGATATCGAGAAAGATCACGGTGAGGAAAGCTTGTGTTTAATGAGGAAGCAAGTTTGGACACTCGGAATCATCTAACAATTATGCAGAACAGTAGTCGTCTTTCTTCACAGCTGAAACATCATCTCGAGAGCCGACATTGATGGTTTGTCCCTTGGGCAACGTTGTTTGATCATTCCTTCCTTCGAGTGCTTTTCGACTGATCACATAATGTATTTGAGTTACTACTTCAGTGAATGCATGCTCAATATTTGTAGATTCAAGGACAGATGTTTCCATAAAGAAGCGTGTACACGTGGGCGCGACTTATCTGTTTATTTTTTCTCCAAAACCATAAACCCTAAAATCTAAAAACCTACAAGTCAGGAAATCGTGGCCACGTCAGCAAAGCGCTCTGACGTGGCCACGATTTCCTGGCACGTCCCCTGACATCGCGCTGATGTTGACGCAATTTGTCAAAAAATGGCCCATTCCGGTAAATAATAAAATACCCGGCCCATTTCGGTAAATTTATAAAAAAATAAACTTTTATTTGTAAATTAGCCAATATAATTACTTATTCATTTTATAAAAAAAATTATTTTAGTTCTTCATCTAATTTAGTACGTAAATTGCCATATGAATGCTATATCAATAGTTGATTAATTGCTTACGTGACATACACACAGATTGCCATATCAATAAAGTTAACAAACATTAATTTTTCTAGTCATTTTTAAAAAATCGAAAAATTAAATAAAATGCTAAAATGATTACTAGACACGAAAAGTAGGAAAGTTTAGACAAAAATATTGATTAAAAAGTGGGCTTGGGCAAAAATAAGGCCCGTTTAGAGAATGAGTCGGGCCTAGAGTAAAGTTTTTTTAGCTTAGGCTCAACCCGAATTTGCAAAAATGAAATATGCTATTTTGTTGGTGTTTTGTTGTTATTTCACTATTATGCTGTTATTATTTACTATTTGGATATTGTATAACTCTTATTTTATTGTTAATTTTATTATTATTTTAGAGACATTTACTTGTTAAATTGTATATATCTTAATATTAGTTAAGTATAAAGATTTTTTAAAATTTATTTTTAATTTGTTAGATAACATTTATTTTAGTATTTTTGATCTATTATTTTTTAATTTTTTTATATGTAAAAATATTAATACGTGCAAATTAGTTTAGGTTTAGATTTTAACATTTTTATCCATGCTAAAATTGAGCAAAACTCAAAATCCATTTTTTGGACCGCCCAGAGTATGTCAAACAGATCTAAAACTTTGAAAACCCTAATGTAATCTCCGCCTCGCATATTTTGAAAACCCTAAATTCAACATCCGTCGCTTTATTACCTGTGTCGCTAAGCGTCTCAAGTTTCATTTCTCTCGCTCAAACCTAATTTACCAACGCCGCCTCTCTGATTTCTCTTTCATTTTCTGTTGTTCTTTTTAAATTTCTTTAATTTCCCTAAGCCCCATGTCTCAGTTTTGCTATTGTTTTTTTCACTGTTGTTCTGGTTAATGGATTTATTGTATGAATTGAATTTGAAAAAACGGGGCAAGATTTTGGCTCTTTGGCTAAAAACCCAGATCCCTGCCATGGAGATGAATTTTGCTCCCAATATCAAATCTTGTCGCCGAAATTTGCCACGATCATCCATCGGTCGAGCAAACCTAGCGGACTTCTTTGAACAAAGCTGGTACATCTTTTTATCAAATTTTTTTTAAAAAGGACTTTGAGTAGTGATTCAGGCAACCTCCTTGCAGTGACGATGGCAATTGGAGGTGTTAAACTGCTCGGAAATCAAGTAATGCTTTTGCTCTTCAGACTTGCTGAGGTCATATCCCCATTGAAGCTGGTCTAGTAAGCCTAAGCACATTCAGAGTATAAATAAATCAATTAATTATACAATTTACATTTTTACCAATTCAAATTTTTAACTCTCCACTTTTGTCATTGTATATCCCTATTTTTTTACTTATATTTTATTTTAACAATAAATTATTTATATTATTAAATTAACATTAAAAATAATTTATCAGCATTATTATTTATAATAATAAAAATGATATTAATTAATTTGATCATATCTTTTAAAAGTTCTACATAAAAAATAATATAATATATTATTAATTAATAAAATTGTAAATTTATAAAACTATTTAATATAGTTGAATAAATTAAAAATAATAAAAATTTAAATTTTTAATTTAATATTACGTGTCTTTTTTAAATATTTTATTATATTTCTATAAGAAACTTGTCAATCCCCTTAACATTATTTATGGAGTTTAAAAACTCTACTTATAATATATCAAATAATTTCCCTAAAACTTGGATATAAAACTAAGAGATAGGTTTACATTCATAACAATTTATTAATAATTATAATTATTTTATTAATAATACTTTCATTATTAATGTGATAATTACCATCACTTAATTATACTTTAAATTCATATTGAATTACACTTATTGTTTTAGATTATTATCACTTAAATATACGTATTAGCAAAACATTTTCATTCAAATAACATTTAAAGAATTAACTGGAAAAATCATATTTTAGGGTTATGTTTCCGTCACAAAAAAATTATGATTTTAATTTATCATATGATAAGTTTAGTTATTATTATTTGATATTCGACAATTTTATTGTTATTTGATTCTAACAATACTTACATAATAGTTAATGTTTTTTTATCATTTTATTTTGAAATATTATGTTAAAGGCGATGAAATATTAAAATAAGGATTCTTTGTAAGCGAAATTTTGACTCATATTTGAAGGACAAATTATTTTAGCTGTTTCCTTAATATTTTACTATAAGTTATTTTTACTTTTATATATTCATTACTTTTAAAATATTATTTACTAAATTAAAAGTTACAGATAAAATCATGTACGACGCATGTAACATTGAAACTAATAGAAATACACATAAAACCACGTACAACGCATATAACATTATAACTAATATATATAAAAGCACGAATTTTTAAATATTTAAAAATTTTGAATCAGCTATAAATGGTTTTATGTATTATGAAACTTTTGGTCCATCTGAAAGTGGACAGATAATATTGGCCCATATCAATGCCATTAGTTGGGCTGAAAACTGATCAACATAAAAGCACTGAGCCCAGTCTTTTTTTTTAAATTTATAATTGCAATTAAAATCGTTTATTAAAAATGTTAAATTAAATATGTTTTGGCTTTTATTTTGTTTTTAACTTTTGGGTATTTTGTCGGGATTTTTTTAATAGTTTTGATCATATCTGTTATTTTTATATAATACTTAAAATTATCTATAGCCCCTCTTCCCTAACCTATAAATGTGAAGATAATGAGCTGCAGCGCACTTGAACGCACGTTCTCCTGTATTAGTAACAACACCTATATTAATCGAGTTAAGACTAAATCAGCTTGTCGGACATTGAGATTTAACTAAAATCATCAAAATTTATATAATATACTTATGGATATGATAAAAGACAAAAAAAATTACAAATACAAATATAATTATACCTATAAAGTACAATTAGGCTGAAAATGAGAATAATCTTTCTATATTTTATTATGGTTTTGTTTTTAAACCTCAAATGTTTATATCTAAAAAAACATTTATTTTTGTACTCATATCACGCACCACACCACACCATACCACATATTATATCTTACTATCAAATTTTGGATTTTTTAAAATTGATTGAGAAACATGAGAATTCTTTTTTAACTTAACAAAATCCTTGTTATAAATAAAATTTAATTTATTGGTTTGATTTAAATAAAAATGAATGCTAATACTTAATCGACACTAGAGGCAGATTATAAGAGGGTTATAGGGGCCTCGGCCTCTCAAAATTTCGGAAAATTTATATTTTTCCTTTGAAGTTTTAAAAAAAATTTAAAATTTTAAAAATTCTTAATTAAGTCCTCCAAAATTTTGAAAACTTCTAGTTTACTTTTTTTTTTCCGAAAATTTTAATTGATCTCTTTTAAAATTTTTGAAATTCTCATTGATCTCATAAAAAAATTAAAAATTTTAATTAGACCCCTAATTTTTAAAATTCCATTAAACTCGTAAAATTTTTAAAACTTATATTAAACCCTAAAATTTAATCCCAAAATCCACCATACATGAACATTCATATACAATTCCAATCATGTATTAGATATTAATATAGGAGTAAATAATTTGCATTTCTTAAATGTTTATTCACATCAAATCTAATTTTCAAACATCAACACCCTTTAAAAAAAATCAAAATGTCTAGTGGTTTTCGACGTCCTTTTCCATATGACCGCCCAAATGTTATACTTTATTTGTTTATTATATCGTAATATGTCTTTTTCTTCCCCTTTACATCAAAATTAAATCATGACTTGTTGAATTTCATGGTCAAACTCTATTGTAACGGTGATCCGAATTATTAGTAAGTTTATATTTTTTTACTTAATTTTAAAATGTTATAAAATGATCATTAAATTATTCGAAAGTTTTTATTTAAATCATCGAAATATTAAAATTACCATCGTATAGTTTTTGTTGTGTTGACATCGCCTGTACGAATAAAAAACTTTTATTCCCATTCTCTTTTACAATTTAATTTTTTTCTTCATGAAATATTTTTAAACATTACGAATCTACGAACTAATATTCAACAAACTGTTTCTTCATTCTTCGACACTGACTGTTAGATCAGATCAAATTTAATGTATGTTCTTCTATTCATTGTTGGGTGTTAATCCACTCTACTACTATTTAATCGTTGCTTATAGCTCGTTAATTAACTAGACATTTTTAAAATATACAAATAATTTAATAACTTAAATAAAAACTTTCGATTAATATATTCATCGTGTGACTTTTGAAAATTAAATCGCACTATATCAATATTTTTATTGCAATGACTTCATCTTCCTTGTCAATCCCTCTTGGGCCCAAGGTCGGCACAGACACAAAGCCATCATTTTCAATCTAACATTTAAAAATCCCCGAAATACATTTCCACGGTGTATATCGTACCACGTGTCCTTCTCTCACTCGTTATCACCTAATTTTCCCGCCTCGCTAAATGCACACAGCCTGTTGTAAAACTCCACGTTGATTCCAAAGATCTCACCCCATCAACTGAAATGGCTGCTAAGCATTGCGACATATGTAAACCAACAGCTACCGATCCAGATTTTATGTGCCTGAGTTATGATTCTTCCACCACCGTCCACGGCGGCATTGGGAGGGTGTTGATGTGCGACGTTTGCGAGCAAGCTCCGGCTGCGTTCACTTGCAAAGCCGATGCCGCCGCGCTTTGTGTGGCTTGTGATGCCGATATTCACTCCGCTAATCATTTGGCTCGTCGTCACTACCGTGTCCCGATCGACCCTTTTCTTGGTCCACAAAAAGAGGATGTAATAGTGATGGGTTCTTGGTCTTTGTTACCTGGTTTCAATCATAAACTGGTTGAAACAGAGGATTTGGGGATTTCAGAAATGGATCCGTTAATTGATTTGGAGTACCAGGATGGATATCATGTTTTACAGCATCATAATTTAGGTATGGAAAGCTTAGTTCCAGTTCAGATCGAACCGGCAACAACAGTTCCAGTGGTCAACCCTATTCACTTCTGCCAATCTCAGTCTCTCAGCCATAGTGTACGTACTTCAATCCTATTTCTCGGGTTATATCTCTATTAATATTATTCGAGTTTGATATCATGAGCGGGCTGGCGGGAAGGCCAAAACGCAAGTATTGTCCTTGACCCTCCAAAATGGTAGATTTGCTAGTTAACCCCTTAAAATTTTATGAAATTGCATATTAATATTGTGATAAAATTGTACTTTGACACTTCAAAATTTATGATTCGTCTATCGCCCCTTAATGCAATTTTTTTGACTTTGCCCATGCAAGAAAAATGGTGAAGCTAGAAATTTTTGGTTGGAGAGTCAAGATAAAAATATAAATTGTTGGGAGGCCAAAGGGTTAAATCAATTTGATAAGTTTTAGGGGGGCTAAAATTGCAATATAGTCATTTTGTTCAAGGGGCCAAAGCCTCTGCTAGCACTCTTAGATTTACACCTGATTATGAGTCAATTAGATAACAATTTACTTAGATAATGATGAAAATACCTTTATTTTACAAAGTAAATTACCTAAGGATGCTTTTATTAATTCAAATCTTATATATAAAAAAAATTACACATAATATGATTAAAACCAAATATATTTATCATATAAGTTATTTATTTTTACTTATATTAAAACCAAATATATGTATAGATTTTGATGTGGATAATTAAAAAAAAATTTCAGGTATCGTCATCCTCGGTTGAGTTAAGTGATGGGATTTCCGTATCAGATATCTCGTACCCATTAAGAGGTACCACAGTTGATCCAAGCGTACTCATATGCAACAACGAAGCAAACCAAGTTGGTACAATGGATCGAGTGGCTCGGGTTTTGAGGTACAGAGAAAAGAGAAAGAAGAGGAAATTCGTGAAAACAGTTCGTTACGCTTCACGAAAAGCCTACGCTGAATCAAGACCGAGAATCAAAGGTCGTTTCGTTAAAAGAACCCAAATCCACAACCGAGTTGACCATCTCTGTAACTCAGCAATATCACCATCAACAACAACAACAACAACAACATCCCACACGCATTACTACGGTATTGTCCCATCTTTTTTATGAAAGGGAAACGTGGAAAAATGAAACCAAAAAATTTAATTTTAGTGATGATATTGTAAAATTCATCTAGTTATGTAGCAAGTAGAGTAATAATCCCAAGTCCATTAAGATTAAGGAAGATGGTATGTAACCCAAATAACGGTGATGTTTTTGTTAGCCGTTGATTTTTGGGGCTTTTAGGGTTATACGCAAGCAGATGTTAGAGTTCTAAGAACTGATATTTTGCTTGCAGTTCTGAAAATAATGAAGCCCTTTTCACCATTTTTATTGAGAGGGGCTTCTTTTGTTGTTATGTTACTAAAGTTGGACTTGGGTTTTTCTCAACTAAATTTTTTTTATCGTTTATGTCTGTGTTACGGATTATATTTGGGATTCATGATTACTTCTCTCAACAATATTGAAATCAAGATTTGAACATTCATTTATTCTTGGGAATGCAATGCATACCTTGCTCGTCTCGACACTTTCTTCTTTTGTTCCCTCTATTTAGAGGTGATCATGAGATGGGCCACAATAGAATTTTAGACTCGAATTCAGCCCAAAAAATGAGTCTAAAATTTTGCTCAAGCTCAGCTTGGTTAAAAATGCTAAAATTGGAGTTCAGCCCGTTGATATTAATTTTTTGTATAAAAACAAAGTTAAAAAATATAATACATCAAATACATTAAAAATATTAAAATAAATATTTTCTAACAAATTGAAAATAAATTTAAAAAATTATTTGTACCTAAATAACACTAAAATAGATAAAATTTAGCAAACATAATACCTTTAAAATAGTAGCAAAATTAACAATAAAATAATAACAACAAAATAGTAGCAATATAATAGCGAAACGACACTAAATCAATGACAAAACAATAATTTTTTTTTTTGCAAATTCAAGTTGGACCAGACTAGGGCAAAAAAAAGTTTAGTGAAGCTCAACCTGTTTAGAAAACAAGTCTCATTTTTTACTTAAGCCCAATTTTTGGGTCTATATTTTTTCCTAAACCTTCTAATTTTTCAAGCGAGCCTTTAGCCCAGGCCGAGTGGCCTTAACCATGATTAGGTTTACCTCTATTATAGAGATTAAATCAAACCAGTTTATTTATTATTAAATGGATTAATTTAGTCTTATTATTATTTAAAAAATCAAATAAAACTAAATTGTAGACATCAAATTTTTAGAAAAAATTGTGATTCAACTCGATTTCATTTACAAAAATCATAAAAACTTTCACAACATTAACTTTATTAAATAGTAAATAACATTTTTTTTAAAACAAAAAATGTTAATGCTATCGAATGCTGGCTTTATTTGATTTTTTTTAAAGGAAATAGATTAAATTTACCTATTTAATAATCGAATCATAAATTTTATCAAATATTTTCACCTTGCAAATTATGGTGGGGATTACATCAATAAGATTTAAAGTCTGATTATCCAACAATGAACCTTAATTCCTGCTTCCTTATGCTGTTAACTACTCTATAAAATAAAATAAAATAAAATAAACTAATTGCATTTAAAATAAGATTTTTTTAGAATGTAGCCTTGCTTTCTCTGATTTGAACATCTATTATGGACTCTAATCTTGGGCCTACTTAAGATTCAGCTCATGGCCCATCTCCTTTTACATTTAGGGAGCTCACTCCTATAATGAAATCCAAAAAAATGAACCCCATACAAAAGTTTGGACAAAAAGTAAGGCTCGTTTTTTAAATGGGTCGGGCCTCAAGTAAACTTTTTTTAACCCGACCCGAATTTACAAAATAAAAAACTGTTGCTGTTTTTTACTGTTTTGCCACTATTTTTTATTGTTTTACTACCATTTCGCTATTATATTTGCTACTATTTTAGAGGTATTTGCTTGCTAAGTTGCTATTGTCTCAGTATTATTTAAGTTTATTTTATTTATTTATTGGGAAATATTTATTTTAATGTTTTTGATGTATTATATTTTAAATTTATTTTTATATAAAAAAAATAATACGGGCAAATCAGGCCGACTTTAGATTTTAGCATTTTTATCCTGACTAGACTTGGACAAAATTTTAAGCTTTTTTTTCGAGCTGAGTCTAAAAAACGAATCTAAAATTTTAACTTGGCCTAACCAAAACTCTGCACGGTACATGATCAGCTCTAATTAGATTGTATATATTATTTATATTTTCTTATGGAATTTAAAATCACTATTTTGATAAATGATTACTTAAAATTAAAATATTTGTGTTAACTCAAAAAAGAAAGAAAATTATAATGATGAAAGTGATAAGGAAAAATTAGACTAAATTATTTCACAAGTAAAGAACTATTGTACGACAGTTAGATTTTATATATTGTCTTTTTATCACCTTTTAAAGGAATTTTTAATTTTAATATGAACCAAAAATACTAATATATATTTTCTAATACAATATATATATATATTTATATTCATAATTTTCTTTAAACTTTTAAATAGGATTTCTTCTTTATTGTAATAGGTAACGGTGTTAATTTAATTAAAATTTAATCAATAAATATTTATATATATATCAGTGTAAAATTAAAGTAATTTTATATGAATTAATTTTGTAAACTATTTTTTCATGTAAAAAACTTTCAATCGTTTAATAAATAATATATATATATAGATTTTTTTATTCATGCATAAAAAATATAAATTATATTAATAAATTTATGGTTGAATCGTTAAAATAAACGAAAAAACTATAAAACTAATTTAATTTTATACCGATGTAAGAGATAAATTCAACCCAAGATTTAATCTTAATCAAAAGTTTGTTTGCAATTGCACCAAGAGTTTGATTTGCAGTACTGAAAAAAAAAGTTTTTGACTACTTTTTCTAATAAACACAAAATATGGCCATTCAACATAAATAGTAAATACTTTTCCCTTCCATGTTATGATGTACCAATTATGTTATTTTTGAGGATCTAAAAATATTCTAAATGTGAGAAAACTTTCACAAAATTCAAAGAATTAATCTAATATTTTTTAAATTAGATTTTGAGTTCGAGTTTTGGGAATGAATAAAATAATAATAAAATAATTTTATTTCTGTTTAGAGTCTGAATAAACGGAACTCATAAATTAATCAAATCTTAATGTGATTATTGGTCTTTAGAGATCAAGACTAATGTTTATTGGGTCGAATGATAAGGAACTCAATAACGTTGGAATCTTATAGATAGAGAAATAATGTTGAGAAAGCTTTGCTTCAATTTAAGGTGTGATTCGACTAAATTCGAAATTTAATATGATTACCGAACCAAGGGGGTCTAGCAAGGGCCCTAGTCCCCTTAAAATGTAAATTTTCACTTTTGCCCCTTTAAGCTTTACAAGATTTTAATTTTGTAAAATGTAAAATTACACTTTGACCTCTAAAAAATGATAAATTTTGATTTAATCTTTTAAAATTTATAAAGATATAAACTATAAATATAGTAAAATTATATTTTAACTCTCATAACAATATATAATTTAATTCCGCGAATTGAAGGAGGAAAGTGAAGTCTTACTTACATTCAATTTCATTAAAATTATTTACAATTATCGAAATTATTAGAAAATAGAAAAGGGACTAACATTGAGTCCTTATATTACACTTAAAAAAAGATCATTACGACCCTCTACCATGTACCGTAAAACGTACATAAAAAAAATGGAAGAGAAAGAGCCCAAAAAGCAGAAAAAAACAAAAGGAAAACTGAAAAAGCTAAAGCTAACATCAATGGAGCATGCAATTGCAAGCTGAAAAATAAAAAGCTAAATATACAGACCGACAACACAACCACCGCCACCCATCCTTCAAAAGAACCCCCACCTTGAAATACTCAATATCTGATCTTATATCATCCTAAATTTTCTTTCTTTTTTTTTTCCTTCAATTTTTTCTTTTACAAAATCAATGATCATCACTTGAAGATTGTTGGGTCACCGTAGTTTCAGCTCCACCGTCACCACCACCATCACCACCACGGCAGACCTCTTTCTCATCTTGCTTGCCTTCCTCTCCCTTTTGATCACTACAGCAACATCGCTTTTCACTATTTCACCGAAATAATACGACCCGTTAGAACCAATTGGGGTGGCCAAGAACGTCGGCTTTTTTTCTCCCGCCATTATAACAAGAACCTTTGGTTCCATAACCGGCCGACCAGCTTCTCCTTTACCTTCTCCGGCTTCTAAGTCTCTCTCCGTTCCCCCTTCACCGTCGTTCTCGTTGTAACCCAATAGTTTCCAATAAGAACATGCAAGGACGAGAAGCGCAAACGCTATAAGACCCAACATGGCAGCTAACCCGCCGAACAAGTAGGGTACCGGCGAATGCCAGGGAGACGTGTGGAGTTCACTGTTTACGCCTGAATGTGTCCTTGCCGTCGCATTATGTGGCTCTCTTGCTTCCATTTTTGCTTGAAATAAAAAAAGAAAGCTGAGTTGTTCTTTTTTTTTTTTTGGTGAGCTTTAGGTTAATGCTTGGAGCATGTGAAGGGATTTATATAAGGAAAAAGAAGAAGAGAAGTAAAGAGAAATATGGCGTCATTTTTGTACTAAATTTGAAGGGACCCACAAAGTGGGGCCACTCAGGAGTTCTTTGAGAATTTCTAAACGAAACAGTGTATGGGGAAACGCACTTACGAGAACAAACAAATCAGCTTTAAAAAGTTCAATGAATTTTCTTTTTATATATTTCTATTTCTATTTTATCATTTAATTTATGTAACATTTCATTTCTATTTTTTTCAATTTGATTTTAATTTTTTTAATTATCATATAAAATTGTATCACATCATCATTTAAAATTTTATATAAAATTTAAAAAATACATACTATTTTTTGAAAACAATTTTTTTAAAATTTTCAGATGATGTGATCGCATCACCATACCTTAATGATATCTAAATTCAGGGATTAATTTAGGAACACGGGAGAGCTGGAACTAACGTGGACAAAAAGAAATTTAAATCCCAAAGTGAGAAATGTTTCAAAGCTCAAAGACTAAATGTTCAATCATCTATAACGATAATCAACTCGTTACAAAGTATAGGATTGAAAATTAAAATATATCTAAATCAGAATAAATATGAACAGAGCTTACATATAGTGAGATTTAAATTGGGAATAATTTGAGAGAGGAGTCACATATAACACTTGTAAATGATGAAACTCGAATATATATGAACTTTTAAAGTCTTAAATTCTTTGATTTATGATAATAGCTCAATTAAAATATTAAAAATAATATAAATATAATTTTAGATACTTTTTATTATAAAGTAAAATTTAAAACACGTAAACCATGGTCCTTCTTCTTAGTCATACGTGGATTGCACTTTGAAAAATTATAAGTGAGGGTCTTCTTCACGATTGTTACATTCATCGTTATATAATATTAAATTGTTAATGATAATGTAATTATGCTATTTTTTACGGATTGAATTTTAGTTCGACTGGTATGGGTATTGTTGTCAATGTAAGAGGGCATAGGTTCGAATGCGCTTAAATGCATTATCCTCCTATTTATAGGTTCAGAAGGGGCTATGAATAGTTTTAAGTATTGTCTAAAAAAATTAGATATAACCAGAACCTATGATAAAATTGTTCAAAAGAAATTATGTTATTTTCAATTTTGGTTAACAATTGGCCATGTTATGAAATTTCATGATCCAATATATGTATGAGTAGATAATGAGAATTTGGTATGATTGATAAATATGAGAGGTTAGAGTTTAAGTATATGGATTCACGCTTTATTTTATGTAAATTATGTATTGATTTTGTTTAAATTTATATTTGATTTAAATTTCATTATATGTATAGGGTCAAGTTAGAAGATTGTTTTAGAGTGACAAAAATGAATACTTTTTTAGAAGGGTCAAAATGTAATTTTATTATTACACTAATTCGCGCTATCCTAAAAATTAAAACTATATAGTGAAAATTTTTATTTTCTTCATTGTTATATATATACGGATTTTGTCTAGAGTTTTTTGGTCCACGGTAGGTTATGTCTAAGTTTTTCTTAAATTTGTAAGCATAAAATTTTTTTGAACAATCACATTGTAGATTTTGATTATATCTGTTTTTTTTTTGACACAATGCCTAGAATTACCCATAGCCCCTCCCCAACCCATAAATAGGAGGGTAATTCACTTTAGCACACTCGAACCCACGTCCTTCTGCATTGACAATAACGCTCACACCAATCGAGCTGGTAAGACTCAATCGGCAAAATGTACTTAAACTTTAAACCTCTTATTTAAAGACAACATTAAAGTGATATTGCAATATTATATGTTAATAGATTAACTGATTAATTTAAGTCTTAATTAACTGAACCTATAAATAAATTTAATTGAATGTAATGTTTAATAAAAGATGTCCACAAAAGACATACAATTCAAATACAAGTGCATGCACCATACAATTTCAATCAACCATAGGCTTTTATCCATTGAATTTGAGTATTTAAAGTTAAAGTTGTAAGTCCAATCATAATAATTTTACAATGGGTTTGTTTATTCGTGCTTATTCATCTTTTATTTTTGATTGAGTCTTAGCTCAGTTAGTATTAGTATTGGTGTCAGTGCAGGAGAACGTGAGTTTGACTGTGCTGGAGCGCATTTATCCTCCTATTTAAGAGTTGGGATGAATTATGAGTAGTTTTAAGTATTGTATCAACTTCAAAACTTTCAAATACTTTTACAATCGAATTAGATTTTTTTTTTAAAATGTATTGCTAAACATTTAAATTATTTATATTTTTACTTATAACATATAACTTTTTCAAAAAGGAAAAAAAAAGGAAAGAAATCTTGTTGTGGGATTGGACTCTTTCAAGGAGAAATTTTTGAAGTGTTTTCTGTTGGGAATCAACGAGCCTTTTAACAGTGGAGATATTGTGCTGGGAGTGTCTATATTCAATTTTATCCTCGGATTTTGTTTCCCAACTTTGCGAAGAGCACTCGACGAGTTCATGGAGTGGAAAAAGTGGCACCATTCTTACCACCAATGCTAAAAGCTCATATTTCCTTAGTTGACAAAGCATAATCTACTCCGTGAACTCGCCATGGGCTATCTACAAAGACAAGAGACAAAACTTAGGGATAAACCAGGCACGGATACTTCGAGCAAAATATTTCCATCTATGAAAAGTCCGTTAACTATCAATGTAGGATACCTCAAAATTTTCTCCAAATAAAAAATATATACTCCCCTCGACAACCTCACTTGCAATTAATTTTGAAAAGAATTTGATGTCAATTTAGTTACTCAATTCGTTCATTAATTGTCGTAAATTTTAACTCAAAAAAGATAAAAATTGTTGAGCTAAAATTGGTCCAATAATTTCAACTAATTTTTGGCATTATTTGCTGTTATGATGCTTCAAATGTACATTACTTTTAAGCTTTGATCATTATAATTATATTTTCAACAATTTATCATCTTGCAAATCAAATAAATATTTTCTTTGTCTTTTATATTTTTAGAGTTAATTATTAATTAATTGTTCATGCTCAATCCATTATATGAGTAAAAGAAATAAAAAATGCATTGCTTATCTTCATACTATCTAAATTTGGCAACTCATTAGGTTTTACATGCATATATAGGCATTGTTCAAAATTTCAAGTTTTTTTTTTTTTGGAATAGATGAGAATAAAGTTATTCGGTGATTGACTTGAAAAATAAATCTTTCATAGTTTTTACTTGTGATGTACAAACAGAGTGAATGTTCTTCTACAGTGAAGTTTTTTTTTTCTTCTTAATGCACAGTATTAATAGAAGTCAAGATGAAAGTTAAGATGGAGGAGGATGGTCTTCTCGTTCAGAAAACAGAGTGGGAGTCTCCTTTTTCAAATGAAGTGCCTGAAGTTACTTAAACTGCGAGTATGTTGGGTGAGATCCCGGATCAGATCTCAAATTAAATTATTATATATTTTACTATAATTATATAATAAATTAGTTTTTTCCCTTCATTTTCTGTGTTTTTTAAGTTAGTACAATTTTTTTAATGGAAAACACAATTGATAGTCCAAGAGGTTATTTTGTATTTTATGATTATCATTAATGGACATTTTGTAGGTTTTAATTAATTTTAAAAACATGGAATGAAATTAATTACAAAGATATTTAATAATGCATTATATGTGAATGATGTATTGGTTTAATAATAAAATTAAAACTCAAATTTATTTGTACTTGTTACTTTTTTTCCTTATAATTAAAGATGAAATACATATATTCAAGTTAATTTTATTTTGAATCGATTAAAAGGTTAAATTAACATTTTTTTTAAATTTATCAAATAAGTCGTTTTTTTTAAGATTTAGGGAAATAGGTTAATTTTAGAGAAAGAATATGAAAAGCGCGCTTTCTGCAAAATTGGCAGGAAAGCTCGCCCACCAACTGGGCGAGCTTTCCGCACAATTCCTAAGAAAACGCATCTAGTTGGGCAAGCTTTCTGCACATTTGGTAGGAAAGCACATCCAGCTGGACGAGCTTTTGCTGACATGTTAGGGAAAGCGCACCCAACTGGACGCGTTTCCTTTGGAATTTTCAGAAAACGTTTTCAGCTGTGCGTGCTTTCCTGACATGTCAGCAAAAGCTTGTTCAGTTAGACTCGCTTTCATACTTTTTCCAAAATCGATCTATTTTCCTAAATCTCAAAAAAAAAACCCGGACATACATGCACAATTTAGCCGGATTTAAATTTAAATTTAAAATTTTAAGAATTCCATTTCATTTTTTTCCATATTTGCTAAATAATAAATCAAAGGAAATATGATAAAATTGAAGAAGAAATAACAAATCAAATAAAGGCTCAATTACCTATCATATACTTCACAGTTCACACTTGTGCTTTATTTCTTTTTTAAAATTTAAAATTCAGAATCATAAAAAAAATTAAAAATAAAATAAAAAAACTTAAAAAGAATAGGATAAGGGTCCCACCAAATAGTTGTCTCTCCAAATGGTGTTGTGGGACCCACTTAAGTTGTCAGCTTCCATCACGAAATGACACGTGGAGTTTTGTTTCATATTCCGTTGTTCAACATAAATTTGGTAACATAATCATATAATCACTTTTCACACATTTTTAATGTACATGTGTATAAAAATTTAATTAAAATAAAATATAAAATTATATAAACATAATTATTCAAAATTTATTTAATATTAGTTATTAACATGTTATAATTTATAAAAATATAAAAAATAAATATAATCGTATATATAATTCATTTAGAATGTAAATTACCCAAAGATACATACATATAATTTATTAAAAAATAGAAAATTTAGACTTTATAAAAATTATATATCGTTTTAGGAGGTAAAAGTATCATGAATAGAAAAATTAGTCCACTAATATACATTCGATTATTCTATACGTCATAAATGAAATTTAGGTTTGATGTATTACCATTCAAATTAGTTCTTATATATATACGAGGTATGTCACGTTCACTATTTGATTATTCTATCGGTCACATCAGTTTTTAACAATACGAATAGATAATTTTTTAATAGGAATGACCAATTTGTTATTTATTTAATGTATAAGAACTAACTTGTCCATTTATTTTTTTGGTCGAATGAGCGAAGTGTTATCTAACTTTTAATATAGGAACTTTTACGATACTTTTACCCATATTAAAGTGTAATGAAAGTTAACAACATAATAACACATGTGACAGTATCTTTACTTAAATACTAACCCTTATTATTATTTTTTTCAATCACCCCACCTCAACTGATAAATGAGAAGATAATGTATTTCAGCGCACTCAAATTCATGTCATTCTACATTGACAACAATACACATAGCAATTGAGTTAAGACTCAATCGACGATCACCTTTATTTTTTATTCCAAATTTGTTAATTATTCCACTAATATTGCTTATTATCTTTAAAGATAGGTTAGAGAAAATAATGACAAGACGTAAGGAATAAATCCATACCAAATCCCACTCATGAGCAATGAACATATTTAAGTGACCCTATCTCCTTTGCTGCCAATAGGATAAAAAAGCTTTAATTTACTTTTAATTTTAAAATTAATTTTTTGGGTCTTTTTTTAAATGGGAAATTTGGCATCTAGGTTGACAATTAGTCTCCTAAAGTTGGAATATATATAATATATTTTATGTGTTTTACTTTATTTTATTTTTGGGTCATTTTAATTGTTATGATATCATCAATTTGAGTATAGAACTCTCCATGAATCATATTCTGCTCCTACTTCATTTTTTTTTATGTTAGCTAATATTTTGTCTACACGATTTCACTTATAGAATTTTCTCAAATAACTTCACACTAGAGTTATACCATCTTTTTCATTTTGCAAATATCGGTATAGAGTTCACGTATGATTAGACTTAAATCAGAATAAATATGCATTAAAAGTTCAAATATAATTTTCACAATTCAACTTTGGAACCTTCAAGCTTTCGCCTAAACTTAAATGGCAATAAGATAAAAAGGATGAGATAAGACATTGTTTTTTTACATACAATGCCTAGATTTATCCATATTTCTTCTCTAACTTTTATATAAGAGGATAAATGTGCTGGAAATAACGAATATTTCAACCGAGATAAGCGTCAATCGATAAGATGAGACATTGTTTAATACTAAAAGGCATAACGGGGGCAATAAACCTCAATGTATCTACCAGAACGAGTTCGATAACTAATTCTCCGCATTCTGTAAGCTTATTAAATAGATAGATACCGATAAAAAAAAATCCAATTATACATTGTAACGAGAGCATGCACATTAGCAAGAGCGTAGATATATGGCCTCCAATACTATAAATTGATTTGATTGATGTCATAAATTAAAATTATCTTAGTTCCTTAGACAGAAACGTACGGCTTTGATTCCCTTACGTTAGCAGGCACTAATTTCTTTGATGCTGTACGTAATGGAATTTGTATAATGTGGATTAAGGATGGAATTTGTTTAAGAGATGGAACCTTGTTAGTAATTAAAATATAACTTAAGTGGGATTGCCACCACCTTCATTTAGAAGGGGAGCCATGATTACTTTGGTGGGCTATACTCTTATTATATTCTTTAATCATAATTATGGAATAATTATGATTAATAATTAATTAATACATATGGTACAAGACAGCATTATTTGGATAAGCTTTAGTTGGATAATCTCAATGTATCATATCATCAGACCTTAATGGATTTCATGGATTAAATTACAAAAGCGGCTAAATTCTCAAACTAATGTGAATAGAAAGAGAATCTAGGGATTGAAGTAATTTTTTGTTGTTTGAGTGGGATAACGTGGGAATCTAGGGTCACCCTCTTTTATTTCCCCAATAGAATACATAAAATAATTAATTATGCACCCTTAATGTGCATGAATTAATGAAGAAAGAGATCCTCCCATGGGACATGAAATGTATGGAAGATATATTAAAATAAAGCAAAAACTTTAGCATGTGAATTGAGATGATGTATTCGGTATACAGATATATACAAGTATGTTTAATTTTGTTGACGGGAATCGACATATATTTAGGAGAAGTCGTTTTATCTCCGGCCTCCATGGAGAGTTGTGTACGATTCACGGAGGGGGCGCTTCGATCAATGGAGGCAAGTATCTGCAATACTTGAGATAGGTGTTAGTATTGAGCATATGAATGATTATGGAGATACTTGGACTAGTCGTAATTTGAACCACCAAACTTGGTCTTATATGCACCTTAAATGTAAACCCAGTACCACTTGAGCTACATTGATGGTTTGAGCTGCAATGCGCCCAGGTACTTTTGTAATTATTCACACGCTCAATACTAACACTTATCCTAAGTTTTACAGGTATCAATCTCCATCAATTGAGGTGTCCCACTCTATGAACCGTACACAACTCTTCAAAGAGGCCGAGAACAAAATCCTTACACGAGAGCAATACCTTTAATTATAAAATTCAAGTTAACTGTCCAGAAAGCAACACTTTAAAAATAAAACTTCTTTCGGAAAAATTGATTCCCTTTTTGAAATTTAAAAAGAATCATGTATTTGTTTTAAAACCATGTTTGAACATATGTTACACATGAGGTTGAAAACAAATAATTAAGGGAAATAAAAAATGGGAACAAAGACATAAATTTGATATGGAAGCTATAAAGTGAAAAATAGGATATATATTAACAAGTAAAGAAACACATTAAGCTAAGTATAAGAAAGGAAAAAGATGACGAGGGTATAATGATATTAATTAGTTAACTAATTAATACAACATAAAGTTAGGGGGCCACTTGGGAAGCCCTTAAAAAGAGGGATACTGACAATAGTCCCACTTAAAAAAATTGCGTTTCAACACGCTCAAACTCACGTCTTTCTGTACTAACAATAATATCAATACCAATCGAGTTAAGACTCAATCGGTAAAATAGTAGAATAATTTTTTTTTGCATAAGAATGAATGAAGTAATTATTTAAAGGGTCAAAAAGTTCACTATATTACATGTAGGTTTCAACTTTAGATAATATTGTTGAGAGGAATAGTTATAAACTATGAACCTCGAATATGATTGGTAAAACAAATATAAAATATATTAAAAAATGTGATTACATGTTGTAAGAGAAAAACACTTGAATTAGTTCTAGCTATTGTTTTTAGAAGTGAATTGGCCTAGCTAATCAAATCAGTTGGATTGGGAGCTGCTCAGAGTATCAATTCGGAATAAGGGGTTGGAACTATTTTTTAATTCTTAGAAATAAAAGTATAGGAACTAAATTCTAAATTTACAAAGAGTATAGGGACCTATAACATATTTTAATCTAAATTGTTTTTGCAGAAGAATGATTGGTGAAGTCTTTAAAGGACTAAAAAGGTAATTTACATATAGGGATGTAATTGAGCCGAGCTGAGCCTGAATACTAGTATGCTCGAGCTCAACTTGAAATTTGAAGCTCAATACTTGGCTCAAGCTCGATTGAACATATGTTTTTAAGCTCAAGTTTGGCTCGAGCTCGATTAAGCTCATTTACCAATTTTTACACTCAAGCTTAAGCTCGGCTCGATAATTAAACTTAGGGTTAATAACCTATATTAAGAGTAATAACATAATTTAGTAATTCAAACATATGAAAAGCTCAAGCTCAACTGCTTGAATTCAGTTTTATCGATAACTCAAGCTCAAGTCGATAATTACCGAATCAAATAAAAAAAATTTAAATTAAACTCAAATAATTTACGAACACCAAAATTTCATTAACATCCTAAAAGTAAAAACAGTTAGAATTAATTGTAGAGAAGATTGATTAAGACCCAGAGATACTGAAAACTGAAAAACAAAACTAATGTGCATGGTCACCACCACCTCTCAATTAGATACAAAGGAAAAACCAAGAGAGAACTTGACACCACCTAGTAACCTAAACACCTTATTAAAGTTGTTAGGTGGGTTTGATGGATCCATCCCCCAATCTCTCTCTCTCTCTCTCTCTCCTTCATCCATTTCTTCAATAGTAAGAAATTGCATATAGATTGGGTTTAATTTCCATGCAACACAATATTTTAAAATAAGATTAATTCAAATCCCAACATTAATTATGTATCTAATATTTGATTTTATTTAAATTCATTCCAATATATATAAGGATTGAGAGTATTAAATATGTAGGAGCATAATTAGAATTGTCCATGAGTCGGGTCATTCGACTCGGCCTAAAAATTTATTCAAAAAATAAAAAAAATCAGGTTATTCGTCGGTTGTTGTTATGCAGAATGAAAAAAAGAGAGAAAAGCGGAGAAAGAGCACGGACAACTTTTTAATCAAGAGCAAGGACAACTTTTTAATCTTTTTCAATTTCATCCTTACGCACGCATACATCTCAAATCAATCACTTCTTTAAAGTACACACAATTATTGGATTAGCTATATTTGCCGTGAAAGAAATGAAATCATTTATAGCAACAAATTTAGTTGGAAAGTTGTGAGCCAAAATTCGTCTCATCGCCGCTAATTAATACTCAAAAATCACTATATGAGTCGGTCGAGATTTAGGTCGATTGGTATAGATATTGTTATCAATGCAGAATAACGTGGTTTGAGTGCACTGAAACGTATTATCCTCCTATTTATGGTTTGGGGATGAGCTATTAGTAGTTCTAGGTTTTATGTCAAAAAGAGTAGATATGATCAGAACCTATAATGAGATTGGTAAAAAATGAATATATATTATTTTTAATTTTATAAAAATTATCATGTGTTTTGTGTTTACTTTTCTTTTTTTTAATATCTATTAACAATACATTGATTTTTTAAACTTTGTTAATAAATTTTTAAAAAAAAATTATATTGTTAGTGTACTATATATTTGAAGTTACAATGGTTCCAATGTAATTAATTATTACAAGTATTCATCATAAGTATTGAATTGAATAATTAACTCAACAATTAAATCAAACTAACTAGTAGGGGCAAGCCGAGCCCTTAATTGAAAATTTACAGTTCTAACTCCTCTATAAATAATCAAATTATAAATTAATATATGAAAAAATTGTCAATTAATGCGCTTAAATAGGAGGATAATGCGTTTTAGAATTGTCGATTGAGTCTTAGTTCGATTGACATAGACATTGTTGCTAATGTAGGAGGACATGGGTTCGGTGTGTTAAAGCACATTATTCTCTTATTAATGGGTTGGGGAGAGGGTATGGGTAATTCTAGATATTATGTCAAAAATAACAGATATGATCAGAATCTATAACGAGAAAAAATGAAAATAATTCAGAATTGAAGGAAAATAATTGAATTCCGTATGTGTACTTTGTAAAAAGCTGAAGCTGTTCCTCGAGGAAAAGGAGCAATAATTAGCAATTGTTTCAACCACTACTTGTTTGATAATAATGTATTAAGTTAATTGCAAAAAAGGGGGGAGCAGAGAAACGGATAATGGTGGAAAAATGATGATGTTTTCCAAAAAGATCTGATTAGGTTTCAATTATTAATTACTACAATATAAAGAAAACCCTAAAAAGGTGATAACGATGGTTGATCTTTTAAGAAGAAAACCCTAAAAATAATTTGTTTTATTATTCATGATGTTTCATTGTCAATTGTAAAGATAAATATAAACCCATAATCATACCCCAAAAAAAACAGAAGGAAAAAAAGATATTTCTTGTATTAAAAATTTTGAAATATGGTTTTAATAGAATAAGAAATTTTTAAAAATTGTGTGGATTTAATCTTTTTTTCCGAAAGATCTCAAGCATGCATTGTCTCGTATTGTTTGGTGTATTCGAATTATTATAAGTGACAAAATACATTGTACTCTTAAGGAGACAATATTAGTTCAAATATTGGAGGTGACATTGTTGGAAGGTGTAGCCATAAATCTTAAACATAGACCGTAAAATAGACATGAAACATATTTTAAAAAAATGAAGAAAAGAAAAAGAAATTTCACTTTTTAACAACTAAATTAGAACCCTTTATGGGATGAGGCTTTGAGTTTTGTCATGCATGATTATCGGGTGTGAGTTCTGTTCAATTATATTTTAATGATTTAGTTTTATTTAGATGGGATGAAAGTAGATTGATTAGTTTTAGAGTTTATGTTCTAATGCTCTACTGTTACTTCTATTGATTAAAGAGAGAACAAAATAAGCAATGTGTTTTTTAGTTGAATTGATGTAAGAAAAAGATAACTTGAAGATTTTGAAGTGTGACCAACATTTTCCTTAAAAGCGTAGTCATGTCTTTAGAGTATATCACAATTATAAAATGTTTGAAAAACAAATCCAAAATTTTATTCTGCACTCGCAAAGAATCAAAGTATACCCAAAATTTTAACTAAACTATAAGATATTTTTGTAACCTTAGAATGTTGATATAAATAGCAAAATTTGCCAAAACAAAATCATGCATATATAGAGAGAGAGAGAGTTGAGTCTTAATTCGATTGCTATGGGTATTGTTGTCAATGCAAGGGAATGTGAGTTTGAGGACGCTGAAGTCCTCCTATTTATAGATTGAAGAAAGGCTATGTTTAATTTTAAGTATCGTGTAAAAAAATAGACATGATCAGAATTTATAATGAAATTGATAAAAAGTATAGAGAATGAGTGAGAGCCATATGCAAAATAACTATGAATTTGTGTTAATTGAAAGGAGCATGTGGAATGCACGTTTAATAGTGTACCTATGAATGATGATGAACACTGTTCTCAATTATTGGATACGTGGCATTCCCAATCAATTGAATTTTCATTTTCTAGTCTAAAAAGTTAGAATACATGAGGCCACCCAAGAAGCGACACCGACCAACGTTTTTTCAGCAAATGGTCCAGTCTGCTAAAATTATTTTCGGAACTCTTGCTTCTTCTGCGTTTTCTAAAAAGTTAGATGATTCATCTCATTTGATTAAATAAATTATTAAAATAATTCAATCTATCCAACCAATCCTCGATTCCAGTCCGCCAATCCAATTATGAACACAATGCTTTTCTCACCTAAATTTTTCTTTTCATGATTATTGTTCTCTCTTCAAATACCCAACACATTAATCCAATTTGATTAAATAAATCTTTTAAAAAAGCATACGATTTAATCAATCCAATCACTTTCTCCGGGTAATTCCGACAACCATGGTGTTCACAAAACTGCACAGAGCTATCTGAGCCAAGTACACTGATCTCACATGCACAACACTACTCATACATATATGCCCAAGAATTTGGCTAAGGATTTAAACAAAAACAAATGTCAAAAGGATACACCACTTGAAATAATTAATAAATATATAAAATACACTATGGAATTGACTCCGCAAATGAATTTTGGTACAACAGATTTGTCTCTTCTCAGTGCCCCATGTTCTAGGCAATGTGGGAAAACAAATATAATCTACAAGCCCTTTTGGGGGATGACAGACCAAGCTTTACCTCGATCCCGGCTTTATGCCGATATCATTCTCTATTGATCATTAGAGACTGATAAGGCACACTCTTAATTTCGAGAAACGTCGAATACTCCGAGCTCATGGGCTGTTTCCATGGTTCCCCATCCATCTGCATAAATACATCTTTCCACTCTCCGCCCCGTATCTCCAGTCTAATCGATGAAGCCTGCAAAGCAATCCATAAAACTTGTCAAACATACCAAATTTTCAGACGATTGCAGCGACACTCAGAACTACCCATACAAGAACTGGTGCACAGTAGAGCAACTTTCGAAAGGTCTGGATCATAGTTTCTATTTTCTTTCTCTTTGGCTAACTACCAAGGACAATTTTTACACCAGTTGATTTGTTAGGATAGAAATTAAACAAGTTCCAGTACCTGTGCAATGTGTTTTGCAGATATGAGTTCAACCATTACGAATGATGCATGCCATCCTTGCTTTAAACCAAAAATTTCTAGGAGACCATCATCGGCATGGGCCTCGACAAAGCCTCTCTGAAAAATAAATAAAGACAAATTGAAGACAAACATGGATTTCAATCAAGGCTGTCAACAAGCTCAATATTTACACATAAAGACCGAGTACCAACAAGCTTAGTATTTCCACATAAAGACCGATTAACTTCCAACTCTCTGTCATAACAGACATTGATCTTACACCGTAAGCTTGGGCCATAAGAAAGCATTTAAGTTTCCATTATCTTTCAGAATACTGAAACCTAAATACGTATTCCACAAAACATGCAATTCCTTGTGACCAAGTTTTAACTTGACTACACGTTATGTAGTGATCATATAGAAACATGCATTTTCAGTAAAATAATGCTGACTAAGAACCATCAGAATCAAGACAATATTTCAAAGACCTATGCATCAAATGATCACAAATTGCCTCGTTTTCATAGATTTTGACCCTTGATAGAGTTTATTCCTGATATCTGGATCATATTAGACATGATAGTTGACATTTTCAGTGTCAATTATACGTGTGCAAATACCATTTGGTTAAACTGACATGCTGGAAAAGAACATTGGCCAAAACAATTTCATTTCTTAAGTAGGTTCAAAGCTCCGATCATGGAAGTGAACCAAGCTGAAATGGTTTTCAATTGCAAAATCAAGCAGAAAATATTTTAGGCCCGGTACAACGCCCAAACAAATTATATTCCTCAGCTTTTTGCAATCCCAATTCAAACATCAAGCACAAGCAAACAGTTTGATACGTGAACAGATAGTCTTTTTTCTGTAAATGAATGAACATTAGATAACTTGAAATGCATCATACCTTTTCCAAATACTCTGGTTTTAGCTTACCCCATGGATTTCGCCCACTTCCGTAATTATGAAGATTTAAAGCAACAATTGCCCTCACACTAAAACAAAGTATTATAAAATTAGAGTGTGATTAAATCATTCGCCATACCATGAGAAAATGCTTGTCATGCAAATTTACTACTTTAGCAATATAGTTCATTAAGCAAAAGGTTCAATAGAAAGAAATACTACAGATGTAAAGATATCTAGTGAACATTAAAAGGTTAAATAAGAATGATGAAAGCTAATACATAAGATAACGACGACTGCCAAAAAAAAAGATCCTAGAACAAATAAGATGCCCATGTATTACAAGGTAGAGGTAAATAGTTAGGGATGTACCTTCTAGGGACGGGAATTTGCTCCCATTCCGAGCACCTGGCCTTTTTAATATATATCCTTAAAATATTCTTCAGTCCCCTGCATTTAGAAATATATTTTAAACATATTCACCTCGAAAAGAAAGGTTGTTCACTCAAACTACAATTAACAAGAAAGACACCTTCTCCATAGGCTTCATGGAATATTTATTCTCAACAAAAGAAAATAGGTATCAACTAAGAACTTGTCGATTAAATAGAACAAGCATTTCAAAGAATGTGCATTTTAATTAAAATGATTGTTTTATTAATTTTAAAAAAATAAAGGCACAACACAATGTGGCTGAAGGAGACACCCTCCAGAAACTAGAACTTTTATGATTTCTACAGCACAAGAGCAAAAAGGCATTTGCTTGCGAAAAGCAAGGTGCTGAGATAATATAATGCTAAATACCATTTTTGTCTAAGCATACTAATATTGTCAAGTCAACTTAGACTTTAAAATTATAGAAGAATACTTGATGCCTAACAGAGGCATGTCAATTGTCAACCCTTGTCTTTCAAAGCAATGCATGCATAAAGACTTCTGATTGGTAAAGCAAATTCAGCCTTGGCCTCAGCACCAAGACCACTGCCTGGGACACACTGTCTACAATGAATAAAAACCAAATCAGAGGTCAATCCGGTGTGACCTATGGACTGATTCAACTGGTCCAAACAGTTGAACCAAATTATTCAATTAAATGTTAATTATATGATTTTAATATTAGACAAGTATTTAACTAGTAATTAATTAATGAAAACAAGTATTTTATTTAATGGGATTTAGAAGTTAAAAGTTCATCTTATCACTTGCAAAATTAATTTTAATAAAAAAATCCAAAAAACATTTTTTTATCAGCTTAAATCCAGTTTTTTACTGATCCACTTTCCTACTGATTCATTGGTTTCACAGTTCTTAGATATGAACCAGACCTATTGGGTCACTGGTTCAATCACCTGACCCAGCCCCCTGTTTCCAACATTGACCGCCTATGTAATAATCATAAATTTAAAGCAGTCTTTTCTTGCGGTTTATCTTGGCACCAAGGCCTATACCGTTTAAGCAAAAGTCAAACCTAACCACATGCTTACTAGACACAGACACAAAATATTGTTATTTAGAAAATCCAATGTCCATAATAGGTTTAAGATGCAGCTAAACAACTATCATAAATAATATCTAACCTTAAACTTGGATCACTCACACAAGGTGTGAGAAACCAGCCCTGAGTGCAACTGTAACTGGAGTAGATAATCTGCCACAAAATTCAATATTAGTTTTCTCAAAGCAAATCATAGACCAGAAAATACTAAGCTGCACACTGTAATTTAATTTAACTTTCGCAAAACTAGTGTTATCTTTTGGGCAAATCCTGCCAAAAATTGCGGGAGAAACAATAAAAGATACTGCATAAACCAAAATTACAACTAAGATGTTTATAAGATAAATCAGAACAGAAAGTTTAAGTCTAAACATCCCAGCATATGCACTAATATTGGATACTTCTACAGAAGAACTCCAGATCTCTTTTATTAAAAGGAAAGCAGAAGGTGAAAAATGGGACAACATGAATGTTCCCACATAAGAAACGTACAAGACTTTCCTACCAGTTTCATGTAGATTCATTTTACTTCTATATCTTTTCACGAATCCTCCTCATCTCATGTCAAAGTATTATGAGCAGAAAATATTTAAAATATAGGTATTACAAGACTGAAATGCAAAATTTAGTCACAAAAATAATAAAATTGAGATTTTAATAAGCAAGAAAATGTGGTAGTCACTAATATCATCTGGACATATAATCTATAGATGATATCCCTGTACGTTAGGCAGATGGGCTTATTACCATTAAGCAACTTTAAAAATAAAATATGTACATTTGATAGACGGTATAGCGCTAAGGGATTACAACAAAACAATCTTCAAGTTATGGTCAATAAGTAAAATAAAAAGAAGACCTAATACCTTATTTGTAATAGGACCTTGCGCAAGGTAAGGTTTCTCATTACGTAAATGATGGAATCCATAAGCAACTTGCGCATCCATTCCTGAATGCAAAACAATAATGAGAACAAAACATCATAAGCAAGGATTTAATGAGTTGTCCTAAGTCTTAAGTGTCATATGCCCCCCCCCCAAAAAAAAAAATCTAGCTTTTTTTTCTATAGAATAGATGAGAGGGAATCATTATAAAAGCTCACTCATCCATGGAATCTATTAAGGATTTGGTTAAAAAGCTGAAACCCTATTCAGTTTCTCCTAAAATAAATTAGCAGCTAACTTACCAAATTTAAGATTATTAAGCTTCTACATGATGGTAGAGCTCCTCAACAAGTGAATTTACACATGCATGAAGTTAAACCAACCAGGATGAGTATACTATACCTATGCTAAAGTAATTATAGAATACTCCTCCATAGCAGTTCACTTTGTCAGGAATGCCCCCATCAATCTCCAAAGTCTGCAGTCACAGACAAGAATTTTTCATTCGAATTTGAAATTCCACATCATAAAATCACAATCAAGAGAAAAAAGATTTAAAAAAAAAAAAAAAAACACTAATTTTCAAGTTTAAGTAACAGATAGTAAATCAACGCACTAGGCTTAGAAGGAAGAGGTTTTAGTTATATGATGTCATAGTTCATTTGATAATGTGCAATATATTGGATCAAATCATTAGAGCATACACTGATCTATGACCTAAAAGGTACATTTTTCTTTAAAAAAACTTGTCTGTATAATTTTACTAACAAGCAAAAATAGACAGATAAAACGTCCTTACATAATTATATGATGTTATCCACAAATGATATTTGGTGAACTCCAATAATACCAAATTAAGTCGCTTAACAACCAAAGTCTACAAACTCAAAACAGACAACTTAAACACTATCCAAAGGACTCAATTTCGCATCAATCCTTGGTAATATAGCCATGCAAGTAAAACAGAGGGTTTAAAGCATAGAGGTTACTACCTGATCAAAATGACACTCTTCGGTAGCCTTCAAAGAATGGGGAGGATCAATAACTTCTCCACCAGGCATTTGCAGTACAACATGCCAACTGATCCATCAAAGAAGCAATCAGAGGCATAACAACAAACTAAGATATATATATATGTATATAAAAATAATTTCTTATGCTAACTCATTTTCAATAATAAGAAACTGATGTATACACCAAAGTCCTTAATAGTGGATAATCAAACTTATAAATAGAATGCAATCAACTAAAGACCATCAGTATGCAAAAGCAAAACAGAGTACAAATCAATATCATGTGATAAATGTATGCTCACCTATCTAAACGACAAATTGGACCAGTAGTAGCTTGGTGCAAAGTTCTTTTAATTGCCGATTTCCAAGCAAAAGGAAATGAACCTCCCTGCAGTAACATTCATGGCACTAGTCAACAAAACGAGAGAAACAAACAAGCAAACAACATCAAAACTTAAAAATTTTAAAGTATCTTACCCAACCATAACTTCTAGACAAGTCATTGCCAGTACCAAGTGGAATCACAGCTACTGGAGGAACCGGGTCTCGACCTTTTTGATGAAGTTCTCCGAGACATCCAAGAACCCAACCAACTGTACCATCACCTCCAGCAACCTGCACAGTCATACAGAGTGGTATAACATCAGTTTGCGATGTTTTATTAACATCTAACCAATGAGTAACATACAAGTAAACCACCAATTTTAACATAAAGGTTATGCATAAAAGTAAAAATCAAGTACTTTATCCCTCAAAAGAAATGAAAAGAATTTTTTTTTTAATTTAATACTTAAAAAAATTACTTTTAAAACTTAATAATAATTGAACTGTAACTGAGGCACAGACACAGAGTATAGGGGAAAACAAGTTGTACGTTGGTAGAAACATACTACAACTCTAATGTTCCGTCGTGTCTCTTTCGCACAGATATCTCCATTGTTAGCCCACTTCTCAAGGCAAGCCAATCCATACCTTACAAATTCATGAGGTTTCACGTCGAGGAGGTCGAACACCTACATTTACATAACTATAAATTCTTTAACTAACATACATAAAAATAAAGTCTCTAAAGAATTAAAGGAAATCATAAAAAAAAAGAACAAAAGTTACCTGCTCTTCGCTGATTAACTGCTGGAGACGCTCTTTAAGGACAGGACCATGGCGACCGCCGCTGCGAGAGTTAATAAAAACAACGATAGGAGATTGAGGAACAGTACCATCGTAGTCGGAAGAACGCGAACGGAAATGTTCATCGCCGCCGTCGACGTCTTTTTTCTTAATGGAATCTAACATAGCAAGGCGTAGATACTGAGGCATCGAAAGCCTTCGTCTGAGTTCTTCTTTATCGATCTTCATACCGGCTAATCCCGACAAGCCACAAGCTCTTATCCAGTCCATCATCGAAGAACGAGCCACGATCCGTGTCGGCGACGATGAATCCCTTGCCGTCGTCGGCGAATTCATAATTCTTTTTCCAGAATCTTCTTTTTTGTATTTTTTTTTTGGGAGTGAAGGTGGGAGTACTTTTATCTATATTTGAGGACATACAAAATATAGTCACCGAGGAAATTAAGGAAAATGAGAATTTTTTTTTTAAATTAAGCGTTTGGATTTTGAATTTCAGAGGAGAGATTTTTAAATGCTTTTTGCTTTATACTTTATTTTGGTTTGTTTGGAGTGACTGAAACTGTAATGAAATACCGTTTTGGGGATTCTTTAATTACTTAACTGCCAGTTGTGTTTTCTTTCAAAGGTTTTTTTTTGGTTTAATATATCATTTAGTACCCTAAATTATTTTTTATTCCAATTTGGTACCTAATTTTTTGTTTCAATATTTAATTTGGCATCTAGAACAAGCGAGCTAATGAATGTTTCACACATAATTTCTAGCAAGGTTGCTTTAACCAAATTAAACTGGCCAGTTAGACCACTTGGATCGAGAATCGAATGGTGTATCGGTCAGTAGAAGGGTACTAAACAGGTTGATTTTGAAATCAATACGAACCGCTTGAGCCGATTTTTTTATATTTTTAAATATTTTTTATTAATTTTATATTAATTTATTTAATTGAATCGATTGGACCAATAAACCGGTGACCTAACTGATTTGACCATCAATTTGGTTTCGAATACCATGAAATTTAGTAAATAAAATGTAAGTGCTTAATTAGAACAAAAAAAACTTATGTACTAAATTAAACATTAAATTCAAACTCGTATATTTATATAAGATAAAAAAACACAAGTATTAAATTATCTCATGATATTGCTAGCCATTAGACAAGGACGAAGTCAAAAATCGTTTTGAGTGGGTAAGACTTTTCTTTTCCTAAAATGACATAGTTTTTTTAAAGGGCAAAAATATAATTTCATAATTAATCGCAGAGCTAGAATATTTAAATTAAAAATTTTATTATTATTAAGAGTTAAAATTATAATTATTTATATCTGTTCTTTTTTAAACAATATTTAAGATTATTTATGGTTCCTCCCAAACTATAAATAAGAGGATAATACATTTCAAGATACTCGAAATCACGTCCTAATAACAATACTCATATTAATCGAGTTAAAATAATATTTTTAATTAGTTATGTTTTACCTATTTGTTTCAACAATTAATTAATAATACTTAGAATAAATAATTTGTCTTTCTCTTAAAAATCAAAGGACATTTCATTCATTCACACGAATTTTCCACGCGGGAATGACAAGAAAAAGAACGAGGGAACGAGAGAAGAGACAAACTAAAGAAATTTTGTGTTGGTTCATATTCTAGGGTTTATTATATTATTTGGTACCTGAGTTTAGTTTTAATATTCAATTTGGTATTTAAGGGATTTTTTTTGTCTCAATTCAATATTTGCACGTGGATTCAATTTCAATTTGATCACCAAACCAATTTGCATAAATGACATATGTGTTCAAGTAAAATAAGCATGGGTACTTAATTGGGAAGGAAAAAAACTTAAATACTAAATTGAATATTAAAGCCAAGCTCAAGTACTAAATTGAGAAAAAGTTGAGTACCAAATTGAATATTGAAATAAAATTCAAGTGCCAAATAGTATATTAACCATATATTTTAGAGCGTGTGGATTTTTCAGTCTAGTTGCTTATTAATTTGGTTAACCGTGTTTACCACACTAAGAAAAAGAAAGCTGGACCAATCATAGTGGCTGTTTGATTCCAATTATATTTAATTTTCTTTATAAAATTAATTTTATATTTAAATTATTTATTAATATTATTGATGGTTGATAGTTTTTTTTTTGAATAATCTCGATCCTAATCATATCTATTTTTATTTTTTTATAGAATGCTTAAACCTATTCATAACCTCTTCCTAATTCATAAATAGGAGAACAATACGTTTTAACGCACTCAAACTCACGTCTTCCTACGTTGATAACAATTCTCATACAAATCAAGTTAAGACTCAATCGGTTTAGTTTAAATTTTGCCCCTGATCTAGATTTGTGAATCTCAAGCAGCCTCCAAAAACCCCAGAAAATTAACCCCGTGTTATTAGCAGACGAAGAAAACGTGCTATCAGCAAACAAGTAATTTAAATAAAAATTCTTAATGTTTATATTTTTTTGTTAATCTTCATGATATTAAAAAATTATCTAAAATATTTTATAAAATTTAAATTAGTTTCAAATATATTTGCAGAAAGTTAAATTTATTATTATATCAATTAAATTATATAAAATTAATATAAAACATTAATGTCGTAATTAGTTATATTTAAATACTCAATTTCGAAATTAATTAATATTAAATTATTTTTATCTTTTTAAAATGAATGAAATTACTCAAAATTGAAATAAATTCAAAATAAGTGAAACTTGCTAATAACCTATCACATGTGTCAGCATTAAAGATTTTTGAACTTGACATTTGTAGGACATGCACTTGTATTTTTGTTGTGAAGTTGACACATTTTTATTTTATTTTTTATATGATGTTTTAAAGAGATTGATAGTTGATTTTAGGGTAAATTAGGGTAGGAGTAACTCAATTATATATTTCTTTTGTCTCTTAATTATGAAAAGTTACAAAATGGTAATTTAATTATTTAGTTTTGTCTTTTTTTATCATCAACTGGTTAACATAAAAGTAGAAATACTCAAAACTTCAAAATAATTGGCTGATTAAAAAGGATAAAATTGAATAGTAAAGTGACCATTTTGTAACTTTTCAGAGTTTGGTGACTGAAAAAAAGAAAATTACTAATAATTGAATGATCATTTTGTAACTTTTTAGAATTTGGTGATAAAAACAAACCATAGTTTGGCTGATAGGAAGATAACTCGACAAATTTTAAAATTGGTATAATAGTAATATTAACCCTCAATATTTATATATTGTGTCAATTTAATATTCGATTCTAAAAAAAATAATGCTCAATATTTATACATTGTGTAATTTTATCATTTTTTTATATTTTTTATTTTGTTTGTGACATTAAGGGTCAATTTAAAAAAAGAAGAAGAGATGAGAATTGTTTTTTTGGATTTTTGGGTATTTCTATTTTTTGGTATCGTTCCAATCAAATTTAGTTGATAAATTTATTATTTTAACTTTTTAGGTGAAAGGGTCACAAAGAAGTAAATTTACGAAAAATACCAAATTACACAATGCATAAAATATTGAGGGTTACATTTTTTAAAATCAAGATCAAATTGACATAATCTATAAATTTTAAGGGTTAAAATTACTATTATGCTAAATTTTAAAAGTTGTCACATCATGTTAACGATCGATGACCAAAAAGACAAAATCAAGTAGTTGATTAACCATTTTGTAACTTTTCATAGTTAAATAAGAAAAAAAATACTAACAACGGGGTGACTACCAATATAATTTACCCTAAAATAAATGATTTCGAACACTAAACTAAATAACTAACTCAATTCAAATTAATTACTCATAATAAATAAATAAAAATCAAAACTTAAAATTTTGTAATTTTTGTAACTTCAAACTTGTGAACCAAAATTTCATTTTCCCATACAATTATAAAAGTGACGTGTAGAATTTGGTAGCACATGGAAGATGATAACTTAACAAATAGAATTTAATGAGACAGTTGGGATCTAATTGAAAACCCCACTTCCTTTCTGGTCATAACAACAACTCTCCATTAATTTATTTTTTCTTTTAATGATTAATGTTTTAATTTTTTTTACCTTTCAATCTAATTTTTTATTATCGTCTACTTTTTAAAATGTATTTTTTAACAATTTAATTATATTTGTTCTTTTTATTTAATGTTTAGAATTATTTATATATTTCCCCAGCAGATAAATAGGAATATAACGTGTTTCAGTGCAGCTAAAACTGCATCTTCTTGTATTGATAAAAATACTCATATCGATCGAGCTAAAACTCAATTGACAAAAGAATTAATGAAGTGTTTAAAACTTTGTTGTTGTTTTTTTGGGGGGATTGCAATTTTGGAGATAATATTATAGATTTAGTAGTTGGGTATTTTGATATTTGAGTGTGCTAGAAATTTACTGTCTAATCATTTTGAGAATCGAATTTATTCTTCAATCATTAGCCACAAGAATCCAATTTTAGGAATTTTTTTAAGTTTTACAAATTAAATGCAAATACGTAAAAAATATTTGGAATAATTATAAATTAGCACTTAATATCGCTACATAAATAGATTAAGAATTGGTACTATTTAAATTAAAATCGATAAATTGTACTAAAACTTATATATGATGGAACGCGGAGACTTACTGATATAATTGTGCATGGTGAATATTGAACTTAAATCTTTAAAATCCAAGGCTTATACATTTGCCATATGTGCTCAAGTCTAGTTGGCTTGACTTAAAATGATAATAAATGAGTTTTAAATAAATAATGTAAAAACGAAATTTAAAGTCAACTATATACAAAACAATTTAAAAATATTATATATGAAAAAATTGAAAATAAATAATGCATATGTACATATAAAAGCGTAAAATAAGGAATATATAAAAAAATCTTAAAATGGATAATAAATAAAACATTTAAAAAAAATAGTAGAGTTGAAAAATGTACAAAACAATTTTAAAATAATTAGCATATATAAAATATTTTAACATAAGATAAAATAATATATAAAGTACTTAATGTATAGAAACTTAAAATAAACAAAAATAAAACAGTTTTGAAATAAACAATATAAAGAAATAAACAATATAAACAATTTAAATTACATAGTACATATAAATTTAAAATGGGTAAGGTATATACATATATTGGAAATGAATAACATATATAAAAACTTGAAATAAATAATAATAAACCTAAAACAGTTTAAAATAAAGTAATACATAAAAGAAAATCCTAAATGACAACAACAAAAAATACAAATACAATTTAGAGAAATATATATATATATAAACAATGGGATAAAAGGTCAGGGGTGTGATTGAAATCAGAATGAAATTAAAGGGGCATAATTAGAAATTGCAAAAAGGCATAAAGGACTAATTCGCAACGCGCTGAAAATATCAGGGAGCGAAAGAGCAAATGTCCCAGGCCCCTTGCGCAGCATTTTATCGGAGGGCCACAATGACACACAAATAAACTCATGGGGCAAATTTAAAAGAATAAAAAAAACAAAATGGAACCAAAATAATAAAACAGAAAAGGCAGAAGGACTGAAATGGATATTCTCCCATCTTAAAAGAGAAAACGCGGATCCCTGGGTGCGGGTCGGGTCGCGCAAAACGACGCCGTTTTGGCTATAAGACCCCCCAGGTGAAACGACGTCATTTTATATGTGCTATAAAAGCCAAAATTTATTCAAAATTTCTCATTTTCCCCTTCTTTAAAACAAAAAAAAAATCAGAAAAACCTCTATAGCCCCCATTCACTCCCCAGAGCCCGACGACCGGCCACCGCGTCAGCCGTCAGCCACCGGCGACAGCATCGCCGTACGTGGTGGCCGAAAAAGGGGAAAACGTTAGATCTAGCCTTTTCTAACCTCCTAAGCCCGAATTCGTGTTTAAAATCCCCAAAAAATTAACTAAAATGCCCCAAAAGCTCGAGAAACCTTTCAGTTTTCGGCTGCCTATCCTCGGAGGCGACTTCCTCGGTTGTCCATGGCGTCTGAGACCTGAATTTAGGTTAGTTTATGACTCTTTTCCCCTTTTTTTATTTTCGTATGTAAAAAAATGAAAAAAGTAGAATTACATAAAATAAAAACTTAAAACGAAAGTAAAAGTAAAAACCTTCAGAAATTTTTTTGTTTTCGATTGATATTCGTCTAGAAAAAATACAAGGTGAGTGTTTTTGGCTTTTATAGCCGTATTACAAACTATTTGTCCCTATTTTTTTATTTTTTTCCCGTTGTTTTTACTGCTTGTTGGCGTGCCTGTTGTGTGTTCTTGCTTTCTGCCACTGTTGTTGCTGTCATTTTTATTATTTCTCGCAGGTTAGGCGTGGTCAACAGAGGGAGGCCAGACCTCGGGACGAGGCGCGGGAGGTGCGCCCAAGGAGGAGCGGCGTACATGGGGACTAGGGTTTGAGGGAGGCAACTAGGTTTTGCTGAAAATTTTTGTTGGGCTAGGGTTTGGTTAGATTTGGTCCATGTTAGGCTTTCTGCCACTGTTGTTGCTGCCATTTTTATTATTTCTTTGCAGGTTAGGCGTGGTCAACAGAGGGAGGTCAGACCTCGGGATGAGGTGCGGGTGGTGCGCCCAAGGAGGAGCAACGTACATGGGGACTAGGGTTTGGGGGAGGCAACTAGGTTTTGCTGAAAATTTTTGTTGGGCTAGAGTTTGGTTAGATTTGGGCCATGTTAGGCTTTTGGCCAATGATGTAATTGGGTCAATCTATTTATTTTTATTTGTAACTGGGTTTGTATTGGTTTTGGGCCTCCGGCAGAAATTGGGTCCTACAATGTAAGTTTTGAAATATGTTTTTTTATCAAGGTTTGCGATGTATTAAATTTTCACGAGTTTGTATCTTTAGTTGGCAAGAAAAGTACTAATAAAGTAGGATTCAGGGATCTAAACCCTAATGGTTGTAAAGGTTTTTGTATTACATGAGGGTGGTCAGAAATTATGGGCAATAAATACCATAATCAATATTATGACTGGACCTCGACAACTATGAGTGTTGTAAGATTCCTTACTATAAATACCCTCACCTCATTTTCTTTTGTTTTCATGGGAAATCCTTTCCGAAACACCATAAACCTCTCTCATCTAGTAAAAAAGCTCTAAATTTTTTACCTTAATAATTTTTTAAGACTTCAAGAAAAACATACAACTTACCATGCAGTAAATTCGATAAGATTACTCACTCGATTTTTTAAATTGTGTTATTTATTGAATTTTGTTGCAATTATAATCTATTATTATGAAAAAAATCAGATTTAATTAAAATATAGAACTATTTGTGCTCAACATAATCTTAGATTCTTCGAGATGGATTAACATATGGAAGACCACTTAACAAGCGTTGGTTTATTAACAACATCTAAAATAGTTAAGTTTTATATGGTGTTGGAGTTGCTTGGCACCTTATTGGAAAATTGGAGGCAAAAAAACTCATACATTTCATTTTCCATTCAAGAGAGCAACTATAACACTAAAAAAATCGTTTTAATGATCAACTTTCCAATTAATGGACAAGCGGTAACAAAAGATAATAATAACAAGCTATTGTTGTTTTGTCATTAATTGCTAGGTGTTTGGTTGATCGATGAGCAGAATGAATGAAATGGTAAAGGAGAATTTCACTTGGTTGAAGAAACTTGTCAATTTGGCACCTTTAGCTAATGCAATAGTTGAGCGGATAGACTTAAGATTGGAAGCTTTGGATAATAGGATGAGTACTATTTCGAAACAACAAGCCATGCATTTGTATCTATTGTGAATTTTTTTAGTTGGTAGGTGCATTCGGTTGGGGGCAACGACATTAGCATAGTTGTATAGGCCACTTTACAGGGCAACACAATATTAAACCAATGAATTAAATGGTTGTTTACTTTTGCAAACGTGGTCATGGATACAAATGTTGTGGTTAGTGTTCATACCTTTCTAGCTTATAACTCTAGGGTATAGAGTTATTTTATTATTTTTAAGCTTATATTTCAATGATACAGAGTATTTTTGTAATTGTTTTAGCCACGTTGATGTTAAGTAGTAAACTATTAAATTTTTATTTTAATAATATATTATTTCTAAATTAGACATTAAAAATATGAAATTTTATTCTTAAAAGTGGTTGATAGAACTTTAGAAAAGTGGAGAAAAAATATGTTGAATTTAGGCATCTTAAGCCCAAATGTTATAGTAATGTTGCAGCATTGATCCTGGCGGGAAGAAATTGGAAAACTCACACCTAAAGATCGTCATATCAACTTTTGGGCTTAACTCATCTCATAATCAAATGTTGATAACGACCAAGAATAAAAAAAAATAGGCTATGCGAAAATGTAAAGGCCCAAACACTCTCAAAAGGACAAAAATTAAAATAGGAAAGGGAGTTAACTTTAGTCCCTTTTAGGATATAAATATCACACTTTGAGGAAAAAAAAAGGGCAGCTGTCGGGTGCAAAAAGAGCATAACATCAATTTTCACAAGGCAACACGTTAGAGAAGAAGGAGATCCGAATAAGGAATAAAGAGAGAAGAACCACCTTATTCGACTCATCATATCTTCACATTTCTCTTTCTCTTTTATTTATTTTCCTTTGTTATTTTGAACTATGGCTGAGTTTTGCTTGATTGTTTTTAATTTAATGATTATGGGCTAAATGTTTGTTAGCTAGAATAATTATAGAACCCTGATATGAGATTATAGGAACTATGTTAGGGATATTTGTTGCAATACGAGGTTTATTCATTCAAGTGTTTTTCATGTTTAATACTTGCTATTGCTTGATCAACATTAGTGTGTAATTCGGTTAATTGCTAATTCTGAAAAGGTTGTGATTAATAGACGTAAAACTAGAGTGGTGCATGTTTAATTTCTTTGATTTTAAATGTGTAATGATATAGACATATATTGTTACCGTGCATAATCCTATAGGAATGGTGCTTGCAATTGTATTATTGACATTAATTTGACATAGACATATGTTAAATTAGTTATAGGATCGAACATAGTGACTTCGAGAGAAGCCTCTGAAGTATCAATTTTGGATTAGTAAACCGTCGCACTGCCACTGCATCGCAACCAATAATTGCATGTTAGGGGGAAATAATGATTCTGACTCTTCAATTAATTGCTATTAATTTGTGTTACTGTTTTCAAATTACTTTACATGTTTAATTAAATTCAGACAGATTTTATTTACTTTCCAAATTGTCATTTGTTAATTTTACAATTTATGTTTTAAAATTAGTCTCTATGGAGGCGGTAACTCTAATATTTATCATTATATTACTTGTGAGTGACAATGTAAACTTGTACATCATAAGAAAATTCACGACACTAGCCATGGGAGTTCCTTATTGTTTGAAGGTAAAAATACAGCCATATTTAACAGGTTCAAATGTATTAAATTACAAATATTTATAATGCCCCTTACATTTAATATTTAAATATATTCAAGGTCGATTCAACCATAACCTTACTTGAATGCGACATGAAATTGATGAAAAAGGTATATTGTTGTTTTAATTTCTTCTTATTCAATTATGCTTCTATATTTTCGTGTGATAGCATTCTGACTAGGTGAAATGTTAGTTTAGATTGGTGCATTGAAGCGATATTAAGAACTCCAATGACTCTCATGATATATATTTTCTGGATTTCATCCTATTGGTGTCCAGACTTTAGAATTGTACTTTATCAATACTTCTCTTAATTACTAGAATCACGAATTCTATGAGTAATTTATATCTCACCAACTATCCAAGTATCCCTAAAAAATATTGAAAGACAAGTTTCACATTTAAAATAAAATTTTTGTTTCTTTTTACAACATTCAACCAAAAATTTCCTATTTTAACAAAAAAGAAAAAGAGATAATAGAATACCAACTGCCCCATTACTCACTGGGCCACCATCAAATGCAAACTCACTGCCCACCTACCACCATCTCAAGTTGAAGTCCTTTTTTTTTTAAAAATTTATTAAAAGAAATTTTAAAGTAAATCAAATTCTTTATATTGAAATTAAAATATATGTTATTTTATTAAAATTGTGAAATTGAAATTATCATGATAAAAAATTCTTGGTAATACAATTTGAAATTATACTCACCGATGGCTAGGACTTCAACTTGAGATGGTGGTAGGTGGGCAGTGAGTTTGCATTTGATGGTGGCCCATTGTAATAAATTGAGTGAGTAATGGGGGAGTTGGCATTCAAAGTGCACAGCTACCTCTTTATTGGGATAGGCAATTATGATATTATCTCTTTTTCTTTTTTGTTAAAATAGGAAATTTTTGGTTGAATTTTTGGTTGGCATTCAAGTCGTTCTACAGGACAAGTAGATGGTATGCGTTCTTTATTTCAATCTTAGCAGTGTTATCTTTGAGATGTTCGTTTCAGTTTTTTTCTTTCTCCTCTTTTTTGATTTTGCTTCTTACTATGAGTTCCGAGTTCATCAGGAGTAGAATCTGTTATATAGGTTATATGACATTGTTTGTTCTTATCATTTCATTTTTTTAACAGCTCAAAGGAGCATAGGCAGTACAGATGGAACCAGGAGCTTGGTAAGAGATACTAATTCTAGTTCTCAAGAAAGACTTTTTTCCCTGTATGTTTTCGAGTTAGAGTAAGCAATTGTGTTGTGTGTCCCCAAAGCTACTGTCTTAAAAAGTTTCTATCTTAACAGATGAATTCATATGTTCAGCAAAACATGATACTGGAGGGGTATCAGGTGCTTGTGGATGTCTGAAACCTGACCTTTTAGGCAGGATGCAACCATTGGCTCCAACTGAGAAACAAAGAGCTGCTGATATTGTAAGTTGGTCTTCCTCAAGATTAGGTAAGTACAGAAAAATATACTCCCTTGGATATCAATTAATTTTTTATAAGAGAGCTCCATAGATCAATCCATACACTAGCAATGAAGCGGATGACGATATGTTTGTCGAACTAATTGATGATGTTTCAGTGAGTAGGAAAAGTAAAGAGAAATCACATTTACCATGTCCTCTGCCTCGGAAGAAAATGAGAATCGATTCTTCTAATCAACATGAACAAAATTCAAAGTTAGAGGTTTTATCTTCTGGCACTAGCCCTGATGGTACGCCTTTCTTATTTCAATTTTGGGAGTGGGTTGCTTTTGAGGTCCTCAAATGGAGATGCTCATGTCATTTGTTCTTTTCGTGATTACAGCTCAAAGAAGTGTGAAAACTAAGGCTTTCAGTTGTGTGCAACGGCTGGCAGCCATTGAAAAGGCGCACGCTGTTCAGATAGCTAGTGCTTTTGAAAGTACTGAAAACCCAGTTTTTATGACAGTCATGCAACCATCATACGTTCGTGGTACATGCAGAATGGTAACTTTTAAAACTAGAACCTGGCTATTCTCTAAACCATCATTTTGCTAACTCCAAGTAGCTTAAAATAAAAAACTTAGTCTAATCTCTGGTTTATATTCTCTTCTTGGATTCCAGTTTATACCATCGGACTTTGCTAGGAAATTTTTGACAGTGCACAAGTCTAATCTGACCTTGTGCAATTCCACTGGGAAAACTTGGCATGCCAAGTTATACTATCTAGCAAATAAAAAACCAAACGCACACCTCTACGGTGGGTGGCGTGAATTTGTGGAAGATAATCATCTTAATGTTGGTGACATTTGTGTTTTCGAGCTAATTAAGTACCCTGAAATCTTAATGAAAGTGCAAATCTATCCGGGTGTCAAAAATGCAAGCAAGGCCCGCGGGCAACAATGTGAGTAGAACTTATTATAGATCATTGATTCAATGATCAATTCACATGACCATCTATGGAGATGCATTATTGCTTCTTATCATTTGTAACAGCTTTCGGGAGCATAGTTAGTCGAGTTAAAAACAGGATCTTGGTCAGTGATGCTGAACCTAATTGTCAACAAAGTCCATCCAGCTCCAGAGATTCTAAAGACCTAACAGACTCGCACATCAAAACCTTGGATGACTCTCCACTAGACCAGAAAACAAAGAAGAAATTGACACGCTCGAGTGTTCAGCCTTGTAAGATGACGAGAACCAGCTTAAGTGGAAGCATTCAGGCTAAGGGGATTAAGCACGAGAAAGGAAAGAGCTTGAATTTCCAATATTCAACACAAGAACTTGGAGGTGATCTTTTTGTTAGAAAAGTTTTTTGAGTTTGATAAATGTAATGCTATGCTTCCAAAGCTATTGTGTTGACCATTTTAATCTTAACAGGTGGACTCAAAAATTCTGCAAAAGGTGATAGTGGAAAGAAGTCAGGTGCTCGGAGATGTCTGAAACCTGATCCTGTATACCAGAAACAAAGAGCTTGTACAGGAGGTGGTGCTTTTAGAACTTCAAACCCCTCTTTCAGTGTTGTGATACACCCATCACATGTTCGTTCTTGTAGTACTGTGGTGAGCTTTCTGTTGAATCATCTCTTCATTCCATTTATGTAATCCAAGTCTTGAGCAAATGGCTTTTCATTATTCCCCATATGAAGTGAGAGGGTCAAGTTGCAGACTTGATGGGTTTATATTGCAGCTGTACTGTATGAAAACTGAAACTATCTTCATTATTGGCAGCATATACCGGAGGAATTTGGCAAGAGATATTTGAAGAAAAGCGGAGAAATGATGCTGAGAGTTGCGGATGGGAGGAGTTGGAAAGTTGAGTATGAAAGAAGAGGAAGGAGTAAAGGTAGAAAAGCAGTGTTTGGGGGTAAGAGTTGGGGACAATTTGCGATGGACAATGAATTCGAGGTGGGAGACGTTTGTGTGTTTGAGCTGATGAATGAAAATGGAAACTTGTTGGAAGTTGTCATTCATCGCAAGCTTTTACTCGTCGAAATTAATTAAGTTGTCAAGTATTTCAATCCAAATTGGAACTGTTTGATGATTTTGTGTATTTATTCAATGGAACTGAGAGTTGCAGATGGGAGGAGTTGGAAAGTTGAGTATGAAAGAAGAGGAAGGAGTAAGTAAAGGTAGAAAAGCAGTGTTTGGGGGTAAGAGTTGGGGACAATTTGCGATGGACAATGAATTCGAGGTGGGAGACGTTTGTGTGTTTGAGCTGATGAATGAAAATGGAAACTTGTTGGAAGTTGTCATTCATCGCAAGCTTTTACTCGTCGAAATTAATTAAGTTGTCAAGTATTTCAATCCAAATTGGAATTGTTTGATGATTTTGTGTATTTATTCAATGGAACTGAGAGTTGCGGATGGGAGGAGTTGGAAAGTTGAGTATGAAAGAAGAGGAAGGAGTAAATGTAGAAAAGCAGTGTTTGGGGGTAAGAGTTGGGGACAATTTGCGATGGACAATGAATTTGAGGTGGGAGACGTTTGTGTGTTTGAGCTGATGAATGAAAATGGGAACTTGTTGGAAGTTGTCATTCATTGTCCAAATTGGAACTGTTTGATGATTTTGTGTATTTATTCAATGGAACTAAGAGTTGCGGATAGGAGGAGTTGGAAAGTTGAGTATGAAAGAAGAGGAAGGAGTAAAGGTAGAAAAGCAGTGTTTGGGGGTAAGAGTTGGGGACAATTTGCGATGGACAATGAATTCGAGGTGGGAGACGTTTGTGTGTTTGAGCTGATGAATGAAAATGGAAACTTGTTGGAAGTTGTCATTCATCGCAAGCTTTTACTCGTCGAAATTAATTAAGTTGTCAAGTATTTCAATCCAAATTGGAATTGTTTGATGATTTTGTGTATTTATTCAATGGAACTGAGAGTTGCGGATGGGAGGAGTTGGAAAGTTGAGTATGAAAGAAGTGGAAGGAGTAAATGTAGAAAAGCAGTGTTTGGGGGTAAGAGTTGGGGACAATTTGCGATGGACAATGAATTCGAGGTGGGAGACGTTTGTGTGTTTGAGCTGATGAATGAAAATGGAAACTTGTTGGAAGTTGTCATTCATCGCAAGCTTTTACTCGTCGAAATTAATTAAGTTGTCAAGTATTTCAATCCAAATTGGAATTGTTTGATGATTTTGTGTATTTATTCAATGGAACTGAGAGTTGCGGATGGGAGGAGTTGGAAAGTTGAGTATGAAAGAAGAGGAAGGAGTAAATGTAGAAAAGCAGTGTTTGGGGGTAAGAGTTCGGGACTATTTGCGATGGACAATGAATTTGAGGTGGGAGACGTTTGTGTGTTTGAGCTGATGAATGAAAATGGGAACTTGTTGGAAGTTGTCATTCATTGTCCAAATTGGAACTGTTTGATGATTTTGTGTATTTATTCAATGGAACTAAGAGTTGCGGATGGGAGGAGTTGGAAAGTTGAGTATGAAAGAAGAGGAAGGAGTAAAGGTAGAAAAACAGTGTTTGGGGGTAAGAGTTGGGGACAATTTGCGATGGACAATGAATTCGAGGTGGGAGACGTTTGTGTGTTTGAGCTGATGAATGAAAAGGGAAACTTGTTGGAAGTTGTCATTCATCGCAAGCTTTTACTCGTCGAAATTAATTAAGTTGTCAAGTATTTCAATCCAAATTGGAACTGTTTGATGATTTTGTGTATTTACTTCAATGGAACTTTGTATTATTCAAGGATGGAGAAAACATCCCGATTCATTCAAATATCATACTACAAAAATCATTTTATTTAATTATGATATATACTTTTTATTTTTTATTTTATTAAAACTATTTTATAATTTCTTACTATTATAGTGATATTCATATTAAATATTTTTATATTATTTGTAGTACATCAAGTTAGAGTTTGCGTACAACGTACTTTTAGTCAATTACGAGCTTCAATTCGAAAACGGAATCCGAGTTGGGGATATTCGATAAGATGGAGAGAAAGTTGGGAGGTGTTTGGAAATTATACAGGTAATTTAGTTGTGCTCTGCTTGATAAGAACTGTTTGAACTTGTATGGTAATGGTAAGTGACAATTTCATTTATGTATGTAAAAACTCTGAAGTAAAAGAATTATTAGTGATTTTTTTTTGTGTAAAGAATTTTGGTGAAAATTTGAGTTAGTGAATAGGAAGTCTGTTAAAACAATGATTTGTTGCCTTGAAATTAGTTTGGCGCAACGGTAGAGTGGTGATCTGTATACATAAGAGTATTTCAAAATTTGTGTGCTAGTGATTGTTATGATCAGGTTAGAAGAAAGTGAGTTAGTGAAACATAGAGTGGTTAAGTTCTGGGTTTGAATTAAAATTTTAGAATGTATGATAAGTAAATTGATCTGGTTTAGTGGTTAAGTGCTTCGGTTATATGTGTGAGGTTCTAGGTTTGAATCTTGTTGTAACACCCCTTACCCGAGACTGTTTCCGGAGTCGAGCACGAGGCATTACTTAGTTTATCCTACTAATTCGAAGCATAAAAACTTGTTTTGAAAATTAATTTCACCATTTACAGCAACTGTCCAATCACACAGCAGTTACTAAATTAATTATAAATCGAGCTATGGAACTCAAAATTTAACTCCGTAAATTTTTCCTGAAACTAGACTCATATATATACTTACCATAATTTTTTTTAGAATTTTTGGATCAGCCAATTAGTACAGTTTATTAGTTAAAGTCTCCCCTGTTTCACCACTTAACTGTCCTGACCTCTTGCCACTAAAAAATAAATTTTCTCACTGTAGGATTTTCATATAAAGTTCTTACTTGATTCTACATAAAATAGACTCGATAAGGAATCTAAACATATAAACTATAACTCATAACCATTTTCATATAATTTTTAATGATTTTCTAAACTCGGAAAAGGGGACTCCAAAAATAGTTCTGACACGTCTCACTAAAATTCACATATATTGAAATATAAATTTTATTTTGCTAAAACGTTATTTTTCCATGAAAATAGACTCAACAAGCTTTCATTCCATATATCATTCACCCTATAATTCATTTTATACCATCCTAGGTGATTTTTCAAAGTCACGTCACTGTGCTGCCTGAATTCTGTTGCTTTGCAAAATGTTATCCTTCCATGATTTCCTTGTATAATTTATCACCTAGACTTTCATAACAACAAACACCTTCATACTTAACCATTTTAATGGCCATACATCATCAAATGCTTACACGTCATTTGTTAGCAAAATCATAATTACAAACATGCAAAATAACTAAATCCCTATACATGCCATAACTCAAACGTGTTTCATCATAAAATACCGAGCAGTTGTGGTTGATAGTGTGGACGATCTTCGACTTCTTTAGGATCCTTGAAGTAGCTTTGCAATACTATAAGAGAAAGAGAAATAAAAGAAGTAAGCATAAAGCTTAGTAAGTTTACTAGCAAATAAATAACAACATTAAACACAAATAATTAAACTCAAGTGTCTATATCTCTAGTTTACTCTTTAGTTAATCTCATTCTAGTTCTTTTACTTATTTACTTAGTATACTTGGGTGCATAACTTACTCTTCTCTTGCTGCATCGTTGAATATCAATTGATAATACAATAAGTTCTTAACTCTTATAACTTACCTGAGCTTGCCATTTATGTTTTTAACTAAACTTTCCTGAACATGATTCGTTTATTAGCTCGTTGAGCTACATTGGAATAATAAGGATATTCGGGTCTCTTCTGATAATAACATGCCAAAGCCATGTCCCAGACATGGTTTTACATGGGATGTTCTCATGTCGGTGCCCATGCCATGTCCCAGACATGGTCTTACGGGGGACCTCTCATCTCGATACCAACGCCATGTCCCAAACATGGTCTCACATGGGACCTCTCGTCTCGGTGCCAATGCCATGTCCCGGACATGGTCTTATATGGGACCTCTCATCTCGGTGCCAAAACCATGTCCCAGACATGTTCTTACATGGGACCTCTCGTCTCGGTGCCAATGCCATGTCCCAGACATGGTCTTACATAGGACCTCTTTACCTAAATCTCATGACATTCGTAACTAGTACCATCCTTATGTATCAACGGGACTTTTTAATTTTAATACTCTATCATTTCATACTTGGATCATCATCAAATAAATTCTTTTGTTTTATGACATGCTGAACATTTTTCTCTTATATGACAATATCAAATTCTCACTCTAACACTTACTTATGTACATTAGGGATTTTTACCGATTATGTCAACTTACTCGTTTTCGCTTAAAATCGGCTAGCAAAAGTTGTTTAACATAATTTCTAGCTTCACATTCTATCATAAAACATCAAAATAAAACACTTTTCACCTGTGGGTATTTTTTTCAAATATAAACCTTAGGCTAAATTATTGCTAGAATAAGCTAAATTAAGCTATTGGGACTCAAAAAATGTAAAGAACATTAAAAACGGGGCTTGGGATCACTTACTATGGAACTTGGAAGCTTGAAAGCCCTAACTATGGCTTCCCCCTTGCTGATTTCATCCAAATGAAGAAGATGAGCACAATTTGCCATCTTTTTCCCTTTTAATTCATTTTAATTACTAGATTACCAAATTGCCCCTAACTTAAAATTTTCCTATTTCACTTATCTCATGTCCATTTTTGTCTACCAACTTAACCAATGGTCTAATTATCATATAAGGACCTCCAATTTAAATTTTCATAACAATTGGACACCTCTAACATGTAGAACTAAACTTTTTCACTTTTTACAATTTAGTCCTTTTGACTAAATTGAGTGCCCAAACGTCAAAATTTTTGAACGAAATTTTCACGAAATCATTTTGTGAAATCATAGACCATAAAAATATAAGAAAAATAAAATTTTCCTCATAGGATTTGTGGTCCCGAAATCACTGTTCTGATAACCTTAAATTTAGGTCATTACACTTGTTTCTAAAAATTTTGTTATTTTGCTAAAACCCTTACCTTTAAACGTTTGGTTTATGAGTTAAATTCAACCAACTGATATTAAGAATGAGTCTATTGGTTTAATGGTTAAGTTTTTGCATGTTTTTTGGCCTTGTGTTTGAATCCTGACAAAGGTAATAGGGAATGTTTTATTTTTTTGAATTACTTGGCATGGTAGTTATTTTTGGTTGAGTAATTAAACTTCCAAAAACCTCCTGGGCATTTAGTTTTCCCATTTCTGTTTCCTTCGTTCCTCGCGTTTTCTTTAATTTTTCTTCGTTATGATTTATTCTCTTTGAACATCCTTTCTTTTTGCTATGTTATGTTACACTGATTCTGTACGGGGTCTGACTTTTCCTTTTAGTTTAATTCGTTGGCCGATAAGTTCAATTTAAACTTTTGGTGTCCAAAGTTCTTCGACGTAACTTCGATTTTGGAATGTTAGTTTTTAGCGATTTGACTGCGAGTTAATTGTTTGTTGGACAATTGCTTGTCGTTTAGGGACGAGAACTCATCTTTGTTGCTTCTGCTTCGAATTCGTATCAGGTGGGTATCAGAAACCCCTTCTTCTTTGAATTTTAGTCGTCGAAAAATGGGACTGTCGACTCCCTACGTGTAATGGCCTGAATTTTCAGTGGTGTCGGAATGGTGATTCGAGATCACTAAATCTAAAAAATGAGTAGAAAATATTATTAGTTTTGTGAGTATAAGTTAAATGTGAAGTTAGGAAAAATTTTGAAATAGTGAATAGTATACTAGGAATAAATATTAAAATAATTAGAATCGGAAATGAGGTATCGAAACCTCAAACTCATAAACCGAGCTATAAATATTTTTAAAAATATTTATAGAGTGTCATTGAGTTGGTATTAAAGTTTCGTTAGAAAATTTTAACGTTTGGATAGTCAATTAACTAAAAAAGACTAAATTGAAAATAGTATAAAATTTGTTAAATTGTGATTAAATAGCTTAAGTGACTAATGAGGAGGGATTTAAAAGGCAATTAGGCCCAAATTATATGGGCTGGACGGTTGGGCAAGAAAAATCAGCAAGAAGGTAAGGAGAAACAAGGACAAAATTGAAAATTTAACAAATTAAATATATAAAACAAAGACAAAAGTGAAAAATCTAGAGATTTCTTCACAATTTATCAGTAAAAACACCATAGGAGGTCTAAAACAAGCTGGTTTTTCATATATTTGACTAATGTAAGTTTAATTCTTGATTATTTCTTCTAATTTTTGTGATTTTGGATACTTTTACAATTAGGTCCAACTAATTATTTCATTAGTTTTTGATTTCATGGCTAATTTTGAGAGTTACCATTGATGTGTGCTGAATTTTTATGATTAATTAACATGGAATTAAAGCTTTAATTTTATTATATGATGATTTTATTAAGTAATTTTGATAGAAATTGATTTTAGGGACCTAATTGTGAAAAAGTTTGGAATAGGGTTTGGTGTTACGGTTTTGAATATAAAAGGCTATATAGTAGTCTAAAATAGTTGAACAAAGTGTTAATTGAGAAAAAAATAGATCAATTGAGCGGTTAATTGAGTAGGGACGAAATTGTAAAAATTGTAAAGTTTGGGGTAAAATTGTTATTTCGAAAATTAAAGGGGTATAAATTATGAAATTAATTAGAATTGAATTAGATGCTGATGAATGAATAAATTTGTATTTTAGATCAATAACCCAAAGATAAACGAGGAAAGGAGAAAATTACCGATTAGTCACTAAACTTCCGCAACTTTTCCAAAGTAGTCATGTAAGTTCATATGGCTGAAATTTAATGATTAAATGTTAATTTCATGAATTGAATAGTGTATGATGATATATATTTGTTGACGGATTGAAAATAAAATAACAATGTGAAAATCAAATAAATGATCAAATTGAGCGGAACGTTGGATTTGAGTACTTCTGATCAGTGATAAGTGATAAGTGGTAGCTTTAGCTGCACTTATCTGATCAGTGACAAGTGATAAGTGGTAGTTTAGCTACACTTATCTGATCAGTGACAAGTGATAAGTGATAAGTGGTAGCTTAGCTACACTTATCTTATCAGTGACAAGAGATAAAGGATAAGTGATTTCGTGTAAGACCATAGCTGGGCTATAGCATCGGTATGTATTATGTGATTATGTGTAAGACCATTGTTGGACTATGACATCGAGGAAATGAAGTACTCAATTCCGTAAGACGTTCACTAATTTGATAAAGTCGGTAAGTGTTGCATAGACTCATATTCAAGTGGTAGATTTATCGTAGTTGTTGAAATTGAGCTCAATTAAATGATTTCATCAATTGGATATTGTGTATGGTAGGAAGTGTAGTAAATAATAAGATGTGAATTATTATGATTAGTTCGGTAAGATTTATCTTAAATGCCTATGAACTTACAAAGCTTTCTATAAGCTTACTTGTGTGTGTTTATTGTTTCTTGTAGATTGACGTATATATATGTTCGGAAGATCGGATCTACATCAAGAATCACACTATCCAGATTTACTCCGGTAGATTTTGTTAAAGAACTTTTTGATTTATATGACATGTATAGGGAATTGAAGTAAAAAGTAATAGAATGAATGACTAAGTATGCAAAGTAAATCTGAATGTGATGGTTGTGTTAAACATTGAAATATACATGTTTTTAGCTTGAAATGGTTGATTGGTTGAAAATTATTAGTATTTAAATGAAGTAGTTGAAATACTGAAATTGGTTGTGATTTGAAATTTGCAGGAAATGTTAGATAATTATAAAGGGGTTATATTGAATTTAAAAAAAATAAAATAAAATTACCATGGAACAGGTTTTGGACAACAGCATTGATGTAAATTTGAAAATTCACCAAAAATAGTGTAAATTGAATTATAAGCTGAGTGAGATATGAAATTAAAGTTGAATGAGTCTATTTTCACATGAAAGAAAAAGAGTAAGCAAAAGAATTATATAGTTTTAGATATTTGAATTTTAGTGAAAGAGGGTAAGAATGGTTTCGAAGTCTCCTATTCTGACTTTAGAAAATCATTAAAAATTGTACATAAGGAATTATAAGTTATAATTTATATGTATAGATTATTTAATGAGTATATTTTAAGTAGAAATAAGTGGAAGCACCATATGAAGTCTGTACAATGAGATAATTGAATTTGAGTGATGAGAGGCCAGGATAGTCGATCAGTGAAATAGGGGAGAATTTAACTAATAAACTGTACTAATTGGCTGAACCAAAAATTCCAAAAATTTTATGGTAAAAAGATATATGAATCTAGTTTCAGGAAAAATTTACGAATCTAAATTTAAGTTTGGTAGCTTGAGTTATAATTAATTTAGTGACTACTGCGGAGGTGAACGACATTATTATGAACAGTGAAATAGCTTTTAAAAGTAAATTTTTATGCCCCGAACTTTTAAGTTAAGTCAAGTAATGCTTCATGCTCGACTCGGGTAAGGGGTGTTATATTTAGTGGTATCAGAGCCCGGTTTAGCCGATTCTCAAAATATGTGTGAAGTGTAAAGTGTTTAGAAATACATGCCATATAAATCTGTGATAGTGTGATGTGTATGATCCGATCTAATCTTTGTTATTTTTATAGATACTCTCCGATTATAAAGATGTCATATATACCTGAACGTACTGAGCAAGAAGAAGTTAACAGTAGAATACAGAATTTTGAACAAAGAACAAAGAAGGTGGCCAATAGGGGTGAGCAAAACTCGATTTGACTCGAAAAAATAAAAAAAATTGAATTTCGAGTTAAACGAATCGAGTTATTCAAATCAACTCAATTTTTTTTTCAAATTTCGAGTTTGAATCGAGTTGAGTTTTCGAATTCGAATAACTCGAATAATTCGAATAACTTGAATATCAAACTATAATATTTTACATTTTTACCCTAAACTCCCAAACCTTTTTTACTTTTCCCTCAAAACTTTTACTCCTTCCCACTTTCCCCCAAAACTTTTACTCCCCTCCCAACCCTCCAATCTACCCAAAATCCATTTCCCACCAAAATTTTACTCTGTCATTTACTTTTTCTCAAAATTTTACCCCCCAAAACTCTCAAAACCTTTTATTTTCCCCTAAAATTTTTACTCCCTCCCACTTTTTCCCTTAAAACTTTTATTCCATTCCCATCCCACCTCCTATCTACCCCAAACCCTCCCCCCTCCAATTTTTTTAATATTTTCCCTCCAAAATTTTACTCCCCCTATTTACTTTCCTTCTAACTTTTATTCCCCAAAACTTTTTATTTTCCTCCTAAAGTTTTACTTCTCACCCTTTACTCTCAAATAAAAAATCAAAATTATCCAAAAAAAATCACTAAACATAAATAGTAGTAATTTTATTTATATCTACTATTTATATTATTAAATTAAATTTCACATTTTATATTATTTATATTATTGAATTGTTTAGTCATATTGAATATTTATATTAAAATTGAATATTAATTATGCCATAAAATATTCGTGTTAAAATTTTATATTGGTATCAATTTCATATTTTATTTTTAAAATAAATTTTATTAAAAATCATATTTTTACATTTAATATATTTTTAATTCCAAAATACATAGTGACAAGAATCTGAAGATAATTGAAACAACTAAGCAAGCAAAGAAGCTAACCAATATATAAAAAATTAATAAATAAATTATGAGATAATGAAAGTTAATAAAAAATTTGATTAAGGTGAACAAATTTTATTACGATGGGTGACAGTGGTTACAAGGACCCAAAATTATTTTTTAAAATTTAACTCGAACAAATATATTCGATTCAAATTCTATCTCACTCGACTCGATTCGAGAAAACTTCAAATAAAGTTAGGATGATAAAATGAGATTCGAAAACTCGATTAACTCGAAAGTTTTTGATTCGATTCGATTGAATGCTCACCCCTACCGATGGCATCACTTGTTCAATCGGTATGAATATTGCTATCAATGTAGGAAGAACTGGGTTCGAGGGCGCAGAAGCGCACTATCCTCCTATTTATGAGTCGGGGAGGGGTTATGAGTAGTTCTAAGCAATGCGTCAAAAAGAGCATATATGTTTAGAATCTATAATAAAATTATTCAAAAACAAAAATAATTTATGAACCGTTTATGATAGTTCGGTTTTCCATATTTCTATACTACTTTTGAATTTTGGAACTTATTTTATAGTTTTTAAATATTATTTGATAAAATTTTAATATTTTTCATAAATAATAACAAATTCAAGTAAATAAAAAAATTAATAACTATAATCAATCACAAACTGCGCAACTTTATGTAAAAACAAATATTTTCTTTTATTAAAAGTATATACAAATTAAACAAAATAAAAAATGTAAATAAATATTTAAAAATTTAGAAAAAAATATACAAAATCTAGAGAAAGCATATAAAATATAAAAATATAATTTACAACAAATATAATTAAAAAGAAATTATTTGAAATTAATAATATTATTAAAAATGTAAAAAAAAACTGTAAAAAATGTAAAAGAAATTTTAAAAAAGGTTTAAATTCTTTATAAAATTTAAAAAAATATATAATTTAAATTTTTTTTTGCAATTACTTAGAAATTTAATTTTAAATTTTTATAACATCTTTCAAATTTTATATATTGTTTTGAATTTTTTAAAACTTATAATTATATATTTTAGAATTTTATAAAAAATTGTTTTAAACTTTGTTATATATTATGTATGATTTTTTTTTACATTTTAATCAATACAATATATATATAAAGGGAAACGTGGTGTGTTCTAATAACGCCACGTGGTCGATCAACGACCAATCAATACAGGTCAACATCAATCAACAGTCGATCAAAGTCAAAAATAATTTTTAATATTTAATATTATAATTTTCAGTTTTAAATTTAAATGTAAAATTTTTATTTTAAACAAACCTGATTGCCATGTGGCATTTTTTATTGGCCAATACATGTCACGTGATGCTTCATTGGCCAAAGTTACCTAGCAATTTTTAACATCTGTTACAAAATGGACCAAAAATAGAGAAAATTGATACTTTAAGTATCAAATTGGGACAAAAAATTCAGGTACCAAAGTAAAAAGATGGTTATACTTTAAGGGCTAAATCAAAAATTAAACCTAAAAAGTAAACCCATCAAAAGAAGTCCAGTAAAATACATGTGATAACGGGTGAAGCCCATTAGAGAATATATGAAATGGGGCTTAAAACTTGGGCTTCCAGTCTTCGAAGGGCAGTCCAACATCATTGTTACTTTTGACTCTCAAAATCAATAGGTTAAAATATGTCATAAGTCCCTGTACTTTTCAAATTTTTAAAATTTAGTCCTCCTCCTTTATATATTTCAAAATTCAGGTCCAACTATTATTGCTATTAAATTTTTATTAGCTAATTTATTGGTGTAACATTTTGAAATAAAAAAAACTCGCCAGATAGCCATGTAATCAAGGTTTTTTGAACCGGACCAAACCGAGAAGCAATAGGGTAATGGTCCAAAGAAGGGCACTTAATCAATTTCCCTAGGAAATGGTACAAACCGAACAAAAAAACCTCTTGAATTGGGCTGATGAATCATTTTTTTAATATTTTTTTTTATTTTTTTATGAATTTTTAATGATTTATTTAATTGAATTGGAAGTATCGATCAGACCAGTATTGACAAACCAATGGCTTGACTAGTTCAACCACCCGTTCAGTTTTGAAAACCTTACATGTAATTAAAAAAATGACGTTGTATTAAACCTGCATTTAACAAAAAAAATAACAACATTAAAAGTTAGACTTAAATTTTGAAATTTGAAAGGTTAACTAAATTGTTTGAAATAAAGTACAATAACTAAATTCTTAATTTTCTATATATATATAAAAATAAAGTTAGACTTAGACATTTTTTAAACAAATCAAAATATTTAGAGAGAGTGTGTGAGAGAGAGAAATTGTATCGTATTATTTTGGGTTAATGTATGTTTTAACCCATGAACTTAGCAATTAGGTTGACTTTCATATATGAGTTTTTTGTTCGCTTTAATTTTGAAACTCAATAATTATTCTCAATTTGATCCTTAAACTTGGGCTTTGTTAAAGTGTGAAATTGTGATATTCTGAAAATTTTTCATATCATCACCTAAAAGTTATTATGTATATATAAAATTTAAAAAACTTAAAACTTAAATATATATATTATTTTTCAAGCGACAATGTGGCATAATTTTAAAGTGCTTTATCATTGTACCTTAAGGTAGCGTTTGATGTTTTCTCATGTTACGATTCTAATGGAATGAGATTACTGGGAAAGTTAGTTTACAACGTTTGTTATACATGAGAATGTATTGATTAAAATTCCAAAAAAGTTATATTACTTTGAATAAAACTAAAAATAATTAAATCATAGGAATGTAAAACTGTGGGTGGTCTAACCAACAATTCCTATATAGCTCAAATGGAAGAATTCTACCCATGTCCTACAAAAAAAAAATCATATAAATACAAGTGCTAAGTCAAATTTGTAGCTGAGAAAAAAAATACTTGCAAAGAATCCGTTTAAGTAATAAAGAAAATCAAATAGCGGGAGAGAGCAAGGAGGTAATAGCTTCTTTTTTTTTTTACATTTATTAATATACTAATACCCTAAATTAATATAAAATAAGATTAATTTATGGGAATCACATTATCATATTTATGGGAAAGAAACTCCCAACTTACAGCTAGATTTCAAGGAAAATAAATAAAATTTGATATACCAATGATTAAAATTACTTTTTAACTGATTAAATTCTTAAAAAAATGACTATTTTACATAATACCAAACTCTATCTAATAAAATTCAAGTTTTACGGTTAAATTAGGAAACTTTATCAAGTTCTAAAATACAATAAGCTTGATTTTCAAATTTAATAGCAAATAGTAAAATAAAATAATTATTAAAATGAAAAATATTTTTAAAATAAAATTTAAATATTTTAATATTAAAAAATTGTAGTTGAATAAAAAGTATTAATGTCATTAAAATTAAAAAAAAGTGTGTAGAATTATTGTTTTTCGGCATAATATAAAACTTAGTTCTCAATGTTTATATATATATATTTATTAATTTAGTTATTTTTTTAGTTACATTTGACCTTCAATTTTTAAAAATAGTCTAACTTAACCCTTAATATTTAAAAAAGAGTTAAATTATTATTTTTTAACGTAAATCCACATATACTTCATTCTATTACTTAAACATAACAATTTACGTGCATTTTATGCTGATTATTTTTTAGTTTCGAATATTTTTATAATTTTAAAATTATTTATTGACGTGACATATAATATAATTGTTACAATAACATCGTTAAAAAATTAATATTTTAATCAATATTTATATTAAACAACGATCTAATTCTTTTAAAAAAAATATACTCGAATTTAGCTTAAAAAAGTAAAGATTAAATACTAAGGGGGGAAGAAGGAAAAGCCGACTATCATGAAACGACGCCGTTATTCGTGTAATGAAAACGACACGTCGTTTAATTGCAAGTCCTGAAAACAAACGCACTGCTCTGCTCTGACTGGCCTCGCTCGTCCCTTCCAGACCCAGTTGTGCAGGCTTGCTTTTTGTATGTGTCTCTGCATCTCTGAGTGTGATTCTGGTTAGGTTTTTTTATTGATTCGATTCAGATTATCAGAAGATGAGAGTATATTCCATCTTCATTCTCTTCTTCATTGATTCATTTCTCCCATCATCATCATCATCTTCTTCTTCCAAACACCATTTTCTCGGAATTTCTCCTCAAGGTGCTCTTTTCATCTTTCTTTTTAATCAATTTTACACTTGACCTTTTTTCCTTCCGAGTTAACAATAGCTGTTACGAATGATACCCAGATGAGAATTACTATAAGTCATCATCCGATACTATTAGCTGCAAAGATGGATCCAAGAAATTCTCCAAATCCCAGTTCAATGATGATTTCTGTGATTGCCTTGATGGCACCGACAAGCCTGGTTTGGGTTTTCCTTATTGTTTTAATGGGTATTTATGGTTTTGGGGGGGAGGGGGGGGCATTTCGTTATTTAACTCTCATTTGGTTGTTATTAGGTACATCCGCTTGTCCCACTGCAAAGTTCTATTGTAAAAACGCTGGTCACATTCCCCAATTCTTGTTTTCTTCAAGAGTGAATGATGGTATTTGTGGTAAGTGTGTTATGTAAGTAAAGTCTAGTTGATAATCTTTATATTCTATTTTTATGTTGAATTGCTTTTCATTGGTTTTAAATACTCAAGATTGTTGTGATGGGAGTGATGAGTATGATGGTCAAGTGAAGTGTCCCAAAACGTGTTGGGAGGCTGGTAAAGTGGCTAGAGATAGGTTGATCAAGAAAATAGCTACGTATAAGGAAGGGGCTGCATTACGAAAGCTGGAAGTTGAAAAGGCTAAAGTAGCCATAGCTAAAGAAGAAGCTGAACTAACATTACTTAAAAACGAGGAGAAGGTATTGAAAGTTCGTGTTGGAGAGCTTAAAGGTAAACACTTTTCCATGAAGATTACTTGATGTTCAATTGTTCATCCTGTTGTCATTGTGAGTGTACCAATGTTCTACTTTTATGTAACTTGATGGGTATTTTTACGACTTAAAAGTACTTTTCGTGATGCCGTAATCTAATCTAATGTGAATTAGTTAATGCTTCCTATTGGAATATTTTGAGATCTTGGGTTTGAATCTAGTTATCAATCATGGGTCATTAAATAGGTGGGAAAGCAAAAAGTGTGCTCATTTTGTTTCATAAACCAACCAATGAAACATACAAAAAAAAAAAAAAGAAAAGAAAAAAGAAGCTCTTGTCTACCTTTTATTCTCTTTGCCCTTCCATTTTATGACCAATTCCTTTGGTACTTGAGTAGGTGTTCAAAATACATTAATCCATTCTTTATGTGTGATATTTATTTCCTTCTTTGTTCTTTATCTTATCAAATATGGTGCTCATGCATTGAAAAACAAGAGATTCAAAGATTTTCTTTATTCATTATGACTTACTATTCATTTACATGGACCTAAGGGTCCATTTTGTTGATATTATACCTGTTAATATTGAGCTTATTGCTACATGATTTGTTTACTTTATTTTGCAGAACATAAGGAACTGATAGAGAAAGAAGAGGAGAAAGTAAGGTTGCAGAAAGAGAAGGAAGAAAAAGGAAAAAGGAAAAAGAGAAGTAGAGGAAGATTTAAGGGAAAAAGGGAAAGCTGACAAGGAAGGGAAGGTGGAACATGAAAAGGTTGAGGAAGAAGCTAGCACTGAAAACCAACTCACAGAAAGCACACATGATGATATAATTGGTAACGTGGAGGATTCTTCTTCAAAGGAGGTCAGCCTGGTTGTTTATAATTGTCTCTTTAGGTGTCTTTCCGTTGTACATTTTGCTTCTTCTGGTTGTGTTTTTTTATTGTCTTTGTCATTATCACCCCAAATGGCCTATGTCCTCCTTATAGAACCCCAAATGCTTGTCTACCATAGTTCTATTCTATGTTACACCATGACATGTTTGAACTTTGTTATGTAGCATGCCTTGGAAAATACGCACGAGTCTGCTTCACCAACAACCGAGGATGTTTCTTCTGTTGCAACTGAAATTGCTGATGATGCTGGAAGCAAAATATCACCTGATGTAGACAAGAAAGTAAGTTTCTCTACTCATCATATTTCCTTGTTTATAAAAAACTTCTGTGATACTATGCTATAGTGATTATCAAACTGGACTAGGGGGATTAGCCCCCTCAATTTGCTTTTTGGAAATAAGTTGAAGCATGTTTCTGGAAAAGTTTGATAGAATAGCTAATCTAACCCCTGGATCATGGTTACACCGATTAAAATAGATTAAAAAATGTATTAGGAGCAAGAGATTTAAGGGCTCAAAAATGTCTTAGAAAGGAGAAAGAAAGATCAAATCATGAAGTAAGGTTTTAAATAAAAGACTTTGTCCCACCTCTTTTGTCTCTCCTGATTTGGCAATAATCTTTTGGTTTTATTTGTTGACTTGCCAATAAATTGATAGATCCACATTTGAATTTATCCAATAGCTATTTTCCCTGTCAGGGAGTACTTCAATGTGTGAAGTACAGATTTTTTGGGGGCTTTTACTTCAGTACATTCTACCCCAGTTGGGGTATATTTTTCTGAACAAGAAACAGCACAAATAGTTTCTCTCAACTTTTGGCATTGGTAGGTTTGACAAGTTTCTAAGGTATTTCAGCTTTGTTTGTCTAAATAATTGCAGGAGAATGAAGTGTTATCTGATATTTCTGAGGGAATTTCGAGGGAAGAGTTAGGTCGCATTGTTGCTTCCCGTTGGACTGGGGAAAGTACTAAGAATCAAGGTGGTAATAAAGATCATGCTGATGACAGCCATGAAGAGACACCTAAGGACACACATGATGAGCAATATGATCACCATGCTACTGATATTGTTGTGGACACTGGAAAAGATGATAATGAAAAATATGATTATGAAATAGATGATGAACAGGATGAAAGTTATGAAGAGGAGAGTCATGATGATATGTCTTCATACAACTATGATGATGAACCTGACTTGTCAGGTGTGTAATTCTTTTATAGATACAACCATGATGATGAACCTGGCTAGTTCAGCCCCTAAGCTTACTATTATTTATGTTGCTAGATACAACATCCTCATATAACTCCTCTTGGTTGGAGAAGATACAACAAAAAGCTAGGAACATTCTAAAGGCTTTTAATTTATTTCAAACTCCTGTAAACCTAACAGGTATATACTGAACTCCTACTGTTATTTACTAAAAATTTAAGTGCACATATGGAATGAGAAAGCTGTTCTGTCTTTTCTCAGAGGCTGCTACTGTACGTAAGGAATATGTTGATTCCAGTACCAAGTTATCTAAAATACAATCAAGGATATCAAAATTGAAAGAAAAGCTAAAACACGATTTTGGTATGTAATGCATTGTTTCAATGTCTAAGCAGTGAAAATTTATTGGGTTGCTTTGGCTTCTATAAACTGAACTTGGGTTTTAATACTACAGGACCAGAGAAGGAGTTCTATGCGTTCTATGGTCATTGTTTTGAGACCAACCAGAATAAGTTACGGACTTCTCATTGTAGTGGTTTTGTTTTGTTATCACTTGCTCTGAAATATAGATTGCCTAATATTTCCATTTGTTTCGCCTTTAACAACCTAGACTTCTGGCTTCAGGTATGTTTACAAAGTGTGTCCGTACAAACAAGCTTCTCAAGAGGAGGGCTACACATCAACCAGTTTGGGGTAGGTGTATTGCAGTTATTATGCTCTCTCATTGATTGGATTCTTGTCCTTTATGTACAATAGAAACTTCTGGTGTCGTTTGGGTGATAAAGGGGATAGGATATGCTACTTGAAATCTTTCTCAAATTTAATATCAACAAATATTTTATTCTTGCCAACGGGAAATTGTTAGAATTGAATCATTATTTGGAGCATTTGTGTTCTATTTGTTCATATGCTTCATCAGATTCTGGGCAGTTAAAACTGTTGTTCATCCTTGTTTATTGTATATGCCTTGCAGTATCCATGTCCAACATGTATGGCAAACATGGGAATGGAAGCCCAACCCTTTCAGATATATGGAAAATGAAAACAAATGAATTTACGTGTATCGGACACGTACTCAACATTCACCTCTGAACTTGAGTAACATAGGATTATATATGATTGTGTAGTAACGTGTTTTTTGTTGCGTGCATGGATGATGTCATGTAGGAATTTTTTTAAAAGCCTTTTCATGTGACGTCTCTTCAAATTGAATATTTATAATTTTCATATTCATGAGTTGTCTACTAGGAATTGGGACAAATTCGAGGACTCCTACAGGATGATGGTATTTTCTAATGGAGAAAATTGCTGGAATGGCCCTGATAGAAGTATGAAGGTACTGTTGTGTTATGTGGTTTCGTGTTCTGGTTTGTTGTTAACGAAGGAACTCATCTCCAATAGTGTTTTTCCTTGAATGAGTGGGCTGTTCAATTTCGAAATGGTTTTGTTTTTCGCATTTCGTTGTAGACTTTTGTTCTTCTATACATATTATTCATCCTTTCAGGTGAAGTTGAGATGTGGTTTGAAGAATGAGATCACTGATGTTGACGAACCCAGCCGATGCGAGTAAGATTCTCTCTCTGTGCGTGTATGTGTTATCCATGCATGCATGCACGCAAGCACGCATGTTCCTCCTAACACTTAGTTTGTCATGGCAGCTACGTAGCGGTACTGTCCACCCCAGCTGTTTGTCTGGAAGATAAGCTAAAGGTAATTGGCTGTTCCCGATAACGAATTTAGTGATCTAATACTTACTAGAACTGCTTTTTTAAGGTTTGTAAATGTTAATTGTGTTAGGAGTTGCAACATAAACTAGATTTGATGAACAAAGAACAACCTCGGGAACATGATGAACTTTGAGGAGCCTTGATAGTAATTTTGACAGTCGGTCCAGTTCGGGTATAAGATGTTGAGGAAATATGGAATGTGGACTTTTTGAGCTGGTAGAGTAGAATGAAGAATTTGAAGCATTGTATTAGATGATCAACATTGTACTTTGTATTTGTTATTATTATTATTTTTTATCATAGCAGAGACTGTTTCATTCAGATTGCAAATACATGGATGGTTGAATTGAGGTTCTGTTTTACTGATTTTGGTAATATTAATAATAGGTACTGTCATTTACTTATTTGAATATCTTCAAAGGACAATTATAAATATAAATTATATTTATAAAGTAAGAGAGATGATATTAGTTGCAAGTCATTTTATCAAAATAAATTTAAAAATTCAAAACTCAAAAGTAGTATGGAAAAATTGAGATCCCGAGAGGATGATCAGTCACATTGGGACTGAGACATGGCCCAGACTCCTACGGGAGGCAGCAGTGGGGAATTTTCTGCAATAGGCAAAAGCCTGACTGAGCAATGCCGCATGGACATAGAAGGTCCACGGGTCGTGAACTTCTTTTCCCGAAGAAGAAGCAATGACGGTATCTGGGGAATAAGCATCGGTTTACTCTGTGCCAGTAGAATCGAATCGAATTATTATTTATGATTCAAAAAATCTAAAAAATATATGGAATCTAATTGAAAGCATCCTTACAATTTGGTGATTTTTAGAGTACATAACATTTTGTTTTGATTTAATTTTCAAAAATAATTAATATCATCAAAATAATATCATTTAATATAATACTTATATAAAAATAAATTGATATATTTATTTCTTTAAATGTATACAATTGAATCAAAATAAAAATTTTACGTATATATCTGAATTTAAACCAAAGCTTTATTTGTATAATTACACAAAATCAAACTTAATGTATCAAATTACATATTGAATCAAAGTTATGATATTTACCCTAATTTTTATAAAAATTTATAATGTTAATTAACCCATAATACTATAATAATTAGTGGATAGAATAAGCACATAGCAGTATGACAAATAACTGAATCTCTGGACATAGGCAGGTCTTGGTGTTTTGGTTTTTATAGTAAAAATTGCATTTTAATTTCTAAAATTTATTTTATCTTTTTAACACAAAAATTAGTATGCTTTGAGTTGAGTTAATTATTTATTTTTATTAAATTATAAAATAAAATTTAAAAATTACAATATGATTTTTCTATATTTAAAATTTATTTTCAAGAATTTAGTCTTTCTACTTTTTCGAATTTAAAATTCAGATCTATTTGTTAACACTGTTAAAAATATTTTGTTAAATTTATTGGTGTAATATTTTAGTATTGTTTTAGAAAAACTCACTTGGTATCTATGTAACAGGAAAATTTTTTTTATAATAGACCTAAATTTAATAGAGAATTTCAAACAATTCTTAAATTCACATTGGCATTTGAATTAAAATAAAATATTTAGATTAAATAATTGCATTATAAAAGTTTAGCTATTTAATAATGTCAAAATTAAAGAATAGAGAGATTATAATTGGAATTTAATTGTAAAAAAATAAAAAAAAGAAGAAAGTTAAATTACCAAAATAGTCACTTTTGTTTGTCTCAAGAGTAATGGTATAACGGTAAGCTGACATAACACGTTAAACCATCATTTCAAACGAAAATTTTATGTTAAATTATACAATTAATTCTTATATTTTTTCGTTTTGAACAATTTAATTTTTTTCGTTTATATATATAAAGTATAAACTGCCTTTCTTAAAAGGGAAAATTCAAAAGCATTTGATTTGTTCTACATTCTCCTTCGTAGTTCTACACCTGGGAAATTCAGAGGGAAAAACGGGGTCTCACTTAGTTTCCCTTTTCCTCTTACAAATACTTGCTTTTATTATTATTATTATTTAAATAATTAATTAATTCTAAAAAAAATTCAAAATAAAGGAGAAAAAAATGAATAATGATGTAGCTATTAGATCAGTTGTAATGGAGAGTAAGCCGAAGACGAAGATCGTATGTACTCTCGGTCCTTCCTGTAGATCTGTCTCTATGATTGAGAAGCTGTTGAAAGCCGGTTTAAACGTTGCTCGTTTCAATTTCTCTCACGGATCTTATGATTATCATCAAGAAACTCTTGATAATCTCCGGGCAGCTATGATCAATACCGGAATCTTTTGCGCCGTCATGCTCGATACCAAGGTATGTTTTTCCCATGACAAACTTTTTCTTCTCTCTATTTTTTTTATTAATGGGTTAAATATTAAAACGGTACAGAAATTTTAATCCAATTGCAATGTTATACATAAATTAATAACATTATTGAATTAACATCATTTATAATGCGAATCTTATCTAAAGTGAAAATTATTTATTTTAATCGTAATTACCACATGGAAAAGCTGATTAGCTGACTAACCCTAACTGTTTATTCTTACATAAAAAATAAAATAAAATTCCAGGGTCCTGAGATTCGAACAGGTTTCCTCAAAGATGGAAAAGTTCAGCTGAAACAGGGTGAAGAAATCACCGTTACCACAGACTACGACATAAAGGGTGACGAGAAACTAATAAGCATGAGCTACAAAAAGCTGGCCGAGGATGTAAAACCTGGGATGGTTATCCTTTGTGCAGATGGTACAATCTCGTTTACCGTCTTATCTTGCGACCTTGAAAAGGGTTTGGTTCACTGCCGGTGCGAGAACTCTGCCGTTCTCGGCGAGAGGAAGAACGTTAACCTTCCCGGCGTGGTCGTCGACCTCCCTACATTGACGGATAAAGATAAGGAAGATATATTGCAATGGGGGGTTCCTAACAAAATCGATATGATTGCTCTTTCATTTGTTCGAAAAGGCTCGGATTTGGTTGAGGTTCGTAAGGTGCTTGGAGAGCATTCTAAGAATATTCTTCTCATGTCCAAGGTATGCATGTTTGAAGAATTTCATACATACATATATACATATACATATACATATACATATACATATACATATACGTACATGCATGCATGCCATGCCATGCCATGCATAAATATATAGATGCTATTTTACTTGCACTCATTTAGGAACCGTGTAACGAATAGTCTCATTTGCTTTTGCTTGACTTTTTAGAAAGTATTATGAATAGTGGTGTTGATGGCCGGGAATCCATCGTTTCTCTGCATTATATTAACATTTTTTTAGCATGTTTAAGTTTGGTTGGGTTGGAAATATGGTCTAAAATTTTATTTAAATTTACTTAGATTTGTAAATAGGTAATTAAGTCCATTTAAGCTTGGTAATATTTTTTTTAAATTTAAAATAAATTTATATTATTTTTAATTTAATATTTAATCTATTTTTATTTATACAAATTTTATATATAGTCCTCTTAACCTTTTTTAAAATTTACATTGCAGTAGTATTATATACTTCTATAGATTAATTTTTTTGTATTATAAATTATATAATATAAAACATTACAACTTAACAAAAAGGCCAGCTTGAGTTCGGGCCCTGGATGTTCAAGCCTGAGCTTGACCCATATTTTATACGAGCCCAATTTTTTGCCCAAGCATATTTTTAGAGCCTAATATTTTTGCTCGAATCCTCTCAAATTTCAAGCGAGCCTTTGAACTTGAACGAGTAGTCCAACTCATGAACAAATTTAATTAGGGAGGGCAGTCATCTAATAGTGAAATGGGGTTAATTGCATTAGAAGTTCTCAAGTTATGGTCTAAATTTTAAATTAATTCTTAAACTTCAAAATGTTACGAGTCTTTAACGTATTAGTATTGAATCAATTAGATTGATAAAATTAGCTTAACCATTAGCTTGGACTTAAATGTTAATTCAAATATGATGTGAAGCGTAACATGTTAATTAAATTATAAATATGTGTACTTACTGTATATAAGTATAAATTTTATTGATTTTTTAAATGTCAAATCCATGCCGTAGGCGTTAAGGATAATTAAAAAAAAAAGTAAAGATGGTAGGGATGGAAAACTCAAACCACCAAATAGATTTCCATCTAATATGTTGTAGCATTTATTTTCCTCAAAAAGTGGATGTGGCCGGATTTTTTTTTGTGAGTGTAAAGCGATTATAATAATTGTTTGTCCTACTCCATCCCTCTTTATTATATGAGATTATTATTTTACTTTTATATACTATTGAAAAGAGACAAATATCATATTTTTGAAGAATTATGTTTAAATATTTGTTTGCCTTCAAAGATATTAAAAATAACTAGGAAAAATGAAATTGAAGTGAGGTAGAATGGGGTGAAGATAGATGTATTCAATATGTACAAGATGATAATAATTTTTAAGATTATAAAACATACTAATTATAAAGTGGTGATGGATTTAATAATATTCATTACACACTAATATTTAATATCTGGATTGACGGTTGGGCTGATAGAAGAACTTAATTACTATAATATTGATAGTTTGAAGACTCGATTAAAACGTTTTCGAGATTAAGGATAATTTAAAATCTATGTGATAGTTTGGTGATATCTTGGTGGAGTTAACCCTATTTTAATGATGGCAATTTGTGGAAAATTATGTGGTAGGTTGAAAATCAAGAAGGGGTGGCAAATTTTGATGACATCCTTGCAAATTCAGATGCATTCATGGTGGCACGAGGTGACCTTGGAATGGAGATTCCAATCGAAAAGATATTTCTAGCCCAAAAAGTCATGGTTTACAAGTGTAACATCCAAGGCAAACCCGTCGTCACCGCCACCCAAATGTTGGAATCCATGATCAAGTCTCCCCGCCCAACCAGGGCGGAGGCCACCGACGTCGCTAACGCAGTCCTCGATGGCACCGACTGCGTCATGTTAAGTGGCGAAACCGCTGCCGGGGCCTACCCTGAACTAGCTGTTCAAACAATGGCCAAAATATGCGTTGAAGCCGAAAGCACACTCGATTACGAAGACGTGTTCAAAAGGATTATGAAACACTCCCCGGTACCAATGAGTCCATTGGAAAGCTTGGCTGCCACGGCTGTTAGGACGGCGAATTCAGCAAATGCAGCTCTTATATTGGTGTTAACGAGGGGAGGGAGTACGGCGAAGCTGGTGGCTAAGTACAGGCCAGGAAAACCCATTTTGTCGGTGGTGGTACCGGAGATAAAGACGGATTCTTTTGATTGGTCGTGTAGCGATGAAAGGCCGGCGAGGCATAGCTTAATATTTCGTGGGTTGATCCCGGTGTTGTATGCTGGGTCAGCGAGAGCATCGCATGAAGAAACGACGGAGGAAGCTTTAGGGTTTGCTATAAAGCATGCAAAGTCGATGGGATTGTGTAAAGAAGGGGACTCAGTGGTTGCTCTGCATCGAATCGGGACTGCATCTGTAATCAAGATCTTGACGGCTAAGTGAAAGTGAAAGTGAACTTAAATTTTGTTTCAAAATTTTGACTTTATTCATGAATATTTTTTGGGAGAATTTTTTGAAGACTTTTCATTTTATTTTACGTAAACTGTGATTTTTATGGATATGATGCTGTTGATTTCTTTTATTTAAAATTTACGTGTTGATGGAATAATTAGATATGTATTTTAGGTTGAAGACAGTAAAAATTTGATAAAAATTTTAATAAAAAAAAGATTAATTTACTCTTTGATATGACGTATAGGGATTGATTTTCGAATTTTTTTAATACATATTAGTATTTGAATTTGATGATCTTTTTCTAGTTTTGATTCATATCATGATGCGGTATTTTGAAATTGTGCCACACCATCACCTAAAATATTTTATAAAAAATTAATTTTTTTGACAATGACACAACATAATATTAGAGTATCACATCATTACATGGATCAAATTTTAAGGCTAATGAATTTTTGTTAATTTTTTCAAGACATGGCATAATATTTGTTACCTTATAAAACTAATAATATTTTTTTGTTAATTTCACATAATTGAAATCCATGACAACAACTCAATTTGTCAAATTGTTAAATATAATGTTGTATTACCTCCACGCACACCTTTATTCACAAGGTACCTTCATTAAGGGGTACACAACACCTAACAACCTAGCACCATTTCCCAAGGCTTATTACGAAATTACCTTACAGCATCACATCGTGGCTCTACAAGATCCCATTGTCGCCTTCACTTGGGGTCGATGAGATGACTCACTCACTTGTGAGACTTCTCCATGAGTTACTCCAAGTTTCTTATATAAAAACTTCATTGCCTTATCATAGAGGGATATCCAAAAAATATTCTCTCTCTTCCTCCTAATGGCTCTCCACCCTTCGCCCATCTCCTCCCCTTTTTGATTATTGATATAGACATATGTAGTATAGATAAAACATACATCCTCAATCTTATCTATGGATCATGGTGCTGAATTTGGTTAAAATAAAATAAAATGTTATATTCTTCCCATCGAAACATTCACCATTTATAATTCAACTTTTATCAAATGAGTATAGATAAATAAAAAAAAGAAAGAAATTACATATATGAGGATCCAAGAGTAGGTAAGAATCAATATGGGAAACTCTTCCAAGGGCAAGGATCTTCAACATTAGAGAAATTGAAAACCAAAGCACAAATGTATATATGTTTTCCCCCAAGATTCAAATTCAATGAAAAATTACTATCTACATAAAAAGCAAAGGCAGAAAATATTTAGGCAGCATAGCGAAGACTGATGAGGAGGAGGATGCTATGCTAATACGACCCAATTATTTATTGGAAATGTCAATTATTCTCATCTCTTTGTGAAGTAGTTGTGGATTGAGACGACGATGAAGTATCGGAAGAATTGGCTCCACTAGATTGAGATCCTGACGAGAACAAACCATTGAATGGCCACGGGATTGAGAACCTTCTCCCGCTCCCGTTTCTCCCATCTCTTTCGCCCTCTTCGCTGCTACCGCGCACATTGTTTCCGCTTTCTCTTCGATTGGTATTAGCCCTTGGTCTCTCGGAATCCAGTTTTGATTCGTCTGTGGGCATTTGATATCTACAAACCGGACAAGAACTATGGAGCTCCAACCATGGCAGTATACACTCGCCATGGAACTTATGTTTACATGGCATTTCCTTTGCCTCGTTACCGGTCTTGAGATCATCCAAGCACACAGAACATTGCAGCATCTCCTCAATTTTCACGGTGGGCAAAGCTTCGATTGCCTCTTTTTGCGTTGGTGGAGTTCCGTATCTGTTCGAGTCATTCTCTGCCAGATGTTGCAACAATAAGTCTAGTCCAGGACTCATGAAATAGTCGCCTAAAGACCTTGTATGGTTCGAGTTTTGGCTCAGACCACTCTGACTGGAATCATAAGGACCTTGGACGATGATAGTCTGATTGAAAGGATTGATCAAAATAACACGCTCTCTTTCCCTATCCCGATCCCTGCTCGTACCCATATCCCTATCTCTATCATTCTCAGCATTCTCCACTTCGGATGCCATTCCATCTCTAATACCTTGAAGCAATTGCAAAATTGTAGCAGAGCTTCTCCTCCTCCTTCTAATGATGGATTCAAGCTCTTGGTCCAAATCAGTATTTCCTTCATGGCGACCTTCACCATTATCATTGTCATTCTCATTATTCTCTTCTTCAAAGTCAATACGATCAAATCTTCTACGAAGACGGGGATTACCAATCATACCTAACAAGATTGGTGCCCACAAAGATAGTGCTCGGTCTGATCCCATATCAGAATCCATGTCTTCACTGCCTCTTGTACCACTGCTCATTTGTTCAATAAACCCACCTTGACAAAATGGGCATTTAATCTCAATTCCCATAATAGGGGTCACTACTTGAGAGCATTGGTAACACCAGTAATTTTCTGCCATAGCTTCCTCCATTCTTTTATGGCCTTTTATCCTCCTTCCTCACCTTTCCTTTCCTGTTCCTTTAGGGATTCTGTCATAAACAAACAACAAATAACATTAAGAAGTCTGATTTGTAGAACTAAAATGGAAGCTGTTGAGGGGAGATTGACTTGTTTCGGAATAGTCTTTGAAGTATTATTTGTCCAGAGCCAACAAATCCTTCAATGAGTTAGTATTTCATTAAGTTAAATCAAAGTTTTATCTCTCAACTTTAACAAAAGCTTCGGTGCTTAAAGAGATTACTTGGGATGCGAGTTCAGAGAGTGAAAATGCCTCATTAGACATGAATGCTCACCTAACAAAGGGATGTGAACATTACACACTTAGTAGGGTTTGAGCCCTTGCCCTTAGATGTCGTACAACAAACAAGAATTTAAACCCTACCATGTGCATGATGCTTACTTGCCCTTTATGAGATACTCAAGCTGATAATAGAGTCATGATAAAATCTCGATTTGACATGTGAACAATAACAATCGGTTTGTAGGCTTCAAATGGATGACACTTTAAAAACTTTTAAAAAAGAGTTAGCTTTCCCTTAAGAAACCAATCTACAACAAAAACATCTACAACAATGTGATTGATACCGCAAGAAAAAAAACAACCCCTAAATTCATACTCTTTTACGAGTAAATCCATGTTCTGAATCCCTTTAAGTATACTTTTTTTTTAAATTTATCAAAAATTAAAATTTATGCTTCACAATTACCCCAAAACCTTAAAAATGAATACATAATTTGCAACAAGAGAATAAGAATAGCAATAGAAAAGCTTGTTAAGGAGCTCTTCTTAAAAAAGAAACCAAAGGACTCATAATCTACAAACAGCTGAACAACAACTTCAAATCCATGAAAAAGGGCTCCAAAACAACAAAGGATTTCTTTAACCCCACCCCTCCTTTTTTTCTGGTCTTTGATCAAAATTTCATTTTACATAAGAAAATTTTGACCCAATGATAAATAACACAAAATAATAAGGTTTCATATATAGAAACATAATCCCAAAATTTTTTTACCTCTTACCTTTATTTTTCTTAAAGATTGTTGGTGGCTATGAATTAGAACATGAAAGAAACAAAAAAGATGAGAAGAAGAAGAAGAATAATCTTGGGTTAAAATTTTTCTTTTGGAGAAAAGAGAAGGAAATGGATAAAGATTTACATTTTTCTTCTTCCTCATTATAGGACAATCCAACTCCATTCTCTCTTTTCCTCCTCAGATTTTTTTTTCTATTTTTGTCAACTTTCTAACTTACATTATTATCTAACTAAAATGGTCAATTTAAGTCTTAAAATGTTTAAGTTTGTTTTGGATGGCTACTGATTTATAACATTTTAAATTTGGATAATTGAGTTTGACTCAGAGAATTTAAATTGATGCAAACCTATAATTGAGTCTTATCTCGATTGACAAAGATATTATTGTCAATACAGGAATATATGAGTTCAAGTGTATTGAAACATATTATATTCTTAAAATTTTAATTTATTATAAATATTTATTATTATAAAAATGGATGTTCATTAAATTGAGAGGTTTGATATACATTATGACTCTAATGTTTATTATTAGGACTTTAATGTTTTTTTTATCAATCTCATTACGCGCTCTGATTATATTTTTTTTTTGATAAAATGCTTAAAACTATCCATATCTTCTCCTCAACCCATAAATAGGAGAATAATATGCTTCAATGCACTTGTACTCATGTTCTCTTACATTGGCAACAATGCCCATTCCAATCGAGCTAGGACTTAATCAGCAGGACTATAAGGTTTATTAGAAGTAAAGTTATATTATTTATACTTTTATGTTTATAAATATAGACTTTAGAAAAAATTATAAATACCGTTATTGATCAATAAAATCAATACTTCTTATTTGTTCTCCTATTTCTCTTGTTATTTGATCTCATTATTATTATTATTTTTATAACAGAATTAGTTTTTAAAGTATTAGTTTTGTTTTGGTCAAAAGAAATATCAATATTGTATTAATTAGGCCTTTCTGTTAGCTTGGGTGTCAAATGCCAGCTCAAGTCTATCGTGGAGCATGTTTAGAACACATTGATCAAATTATAAACAAATATGTGCCCACCTACATGGATAACCTGAATTTGACATGTTTAAAAAATAATAATCTTTCTAAAATTTAATTTAAACTATTTTTAACACATTAAATTCTAGTCGTGCATATAATAAGTATATACGTGTTTATAATTTGATCCATTAATTTTAGATATACTTTACATTATGTCCAATCTAACATTTAATGCTTAAATTGATGGTTAATTTAATAGAAGGATTTGATTCTTTATTTAGAATTTTCTAAAATTTAAAACCCATTGAGCGATAATTTGAGAATTCTTGGTGAAATTAATGTTATTTTAAATTTAATTTATTAGTTTTTAAAATAAAATCAAAGTCTTGGAAATATTTTTGTTATATAAAGTTAAACAAAGTTTTGGGTGTATAATAGTATTGGTTCACATGGTAGCGATGTGGAGAATCATTTAGTCTGGAGAGTAATGATTAATAGTTCTCTTTTATATATTTTTAGTCTTTTTGTTTTGGTGGTCAGAGGAGGTGGATTGAGCATGTCTCCCAATCATCAAGCATTGTATTCCTCAGAGTGATGGATTGTTGGAGTCAATCTAAAGTGATCGGACAAAATATTGGTTGGAAAGTAGGGGTTATCGTAAAGTTCCATTCGATTCGAAAAACTTGATAAAAATTTAAATTTTGAATTAAATAGTCAAGCTATTCGGATCAATTCAAATGAAAAATTAAGTTTTTTGGTTTAACTCGAATATGAATTGTACAATTCGAGTTATCCGAAAATCTAAATAATAAAAGGCAAAATTACGTCGTTTTGGTAAATGTTTACTTTTTTTTAAGTTAAAAATCCAAAACCATTAAGTTAAAAGACAAAACTACATCATTTTGATAAATGTTTACTCATGAAATTAAAAGACAAAACTATTATATTGTTTATGTAGTTAAATAATCGGTTTATGTAAACGCAACATTAAGTATAAGTGATAGGATTCGTTAACTTGACTTGACTTGACTCGATTTGAAAAAAATTCAATTGAGTTCAATTGTTAAATTAAGATTTATCAACTTGACTAACTCGGAATTTTTTAACACAATTCAACATTACTCGATGGATATTGGTAGAAGCTCTTTCCTATATAACTTCTGGAGATTACACGAACTCACCTTATGTGATGTGTAAGGCTGAGACTAAACTTTTGGCGAAACTACAATAATGAGCTTTGTCAGAATTTACGTTTTGACATAAGCATGCGGTATGGTGAGAGGTAATATGAGTATAACAAATTTAATTATGCATTAGCATGTACGATTATGTTTACAATCAGCATTTTACTTGATTTTCATTTTTCTTATAGTTAAGGGTGTTTAAACGGTTAACCGAACTGAACTAGTATTAATTGAATTAATTAAATTTTTTAATCCTTTAACCGTTAATCAAACTGAATTAGTATTAACCGAACTTTTTAATTCGTGTGACTTTTTTAATTCTTAATTGTTAGCTTTAATTTATAAAGCTTTTGATATAATATTTAAGACTAATTTTCTACTTTATTCCTTAAATTATTTATCTTAGAAAAAAAAATATCTTTAAAAATATTCTCAAATCTAAAATAAACTCAAGAATACTTGTTATTGATTTCAATCATGTCTTATAATCTCGAGTTAACGAAATGCCTTTGAAAATGCTTTAAAGTCATTTCAAGTCATTTTATACATTTTGGTACAATAAGTATTGGTTACCTTGGTAAGTCAGTAGCCACAATTTAATTTAGAAGGGTAAAGTATCGATACTTGTTCTTGATATATTAATACTTAGCCTAAAAATATCAATACCTAACTTCATGGTATCATTACTCCTTTGTTTCTAATGTTTATTTTTCTCAAGAGTATCGATACCTCATGCTGCAAGAAGACTTTCACGCGTAAATTAATTGCTCCAAATGACTAGTTTTTCCTTCTCACTACTCCAAACTGTTAGAGATCAAAGAGAGGTTATAAATAGAGTCCAAGAACACTTCAATAAACACAAGAGAATAAGCTTCAAAGATCAAGAGCTTATATTTGAAGGTTCTTTCTTTTATTCTTCTCATTTTCACACTTAGGCTGGGTTTGGATGGGCGATTGAGTGCGATGCAGTGCGTTTAGCTTACTTTTTGTCTCACGCTACAGTGTTGCTACAATATCTAATCTTACCGCCACCGCTGTTTTTACACTAATCGTAGGTAAACGCACCGCCCATCCAAACTCACCCTTAATACATAAACACTTGCTGAGTTTAGTTTCATTTCTTTATCCAAGTGTGTATTTGTATTTGAGAGAGTTTAAATATCTAAGCACCGACATTGGAGAGAGGTCTTTCTAGTTTACACCAAATTATCTTTGAAAAAGAGAAAGGGTTTTTAGTTTAGCCTTAAAAACCAAGGAGATTTTAGTTGATACTTGAAAACTAGAATAATTTTATCTTAGCCATTGTAAAAGGCAAAGCGAAATGTTCTATATTAGACTTAGTAAAAGATAGGAAGTTATAAAGGTTATATCTTGTCCTACGACGCTGAACAAGTCATAGAATCAATTGTATTAATTGAGATGATTGGTAGGCTTAATGTTGCAAATGATTGCTTATAAATATTTTCTTTTCTACTTGTTTTGGTTTACTCATGATAGGCAATAAAAAACGAGTCAAATCTCAATAGATTTTACGATTGAAAATCACTTTTTTAGCTAACTAAGTGGTAGTATTCTTGCCCTTTAAAACCCTTTAAAGGCTTGGGTTTGAACCTCAACCCTAAACACTTCCGATAAACTCCATGAACCCCCTTTGAACTCTCTTTGAAGTTGGAAGACAAAACTTCGAAGGTAAAATCGAGTATACAATACCTCTAATGTTCGAAGTCTAGATCGATTGCTCAAAAGACGATACTTCAAAGATTTCTTCCAATAATAGAACAGATTTCTCCTCAACAAATGTAAACATTAAAGATATTAAGATAATTATATATAAGATTTTAATATATAAAAAATATTAAATAAATAATATAAATATATTTTAACAAAATTTTGAGAAAAATAATATGAGCGAGTTTAAAATAGATTTCGATTTGCTATTTATAAATATAAACGAAATTGAGAATAATTTTTGACTTGTATTTTGAGTCAAATCGAACTTAAACTACTATAAAATATATTAAATATTATCCTTAAGCCTCACCGATCTATGAATATGTCTATATTAAACCAAACATTTAAATATTACATTTCTTCCTGGAAATTTAATATTGTTGTAATTTTTAAACCGAATTTAGTAACCATATTTATTATTTAACGCCAAGTTCAGAAAAGAAAATCGAAGGGTAAAGCGGAAAGAAAGAAAGAAAAACAACAGAAACGAGTGAACGGCATCGGAAAATGAGCGGAGAAGAAGGTCGTGAGGCCGCCACCGCTACCGTCCCCGCTGCTAATTCTTCAACAAAGCCATGGGTGGAGGAATTGCCGACAATCGAAAGCCTTATAGACTCTAAAGACTTAGCGATTCGCTCTGCTCAATCCCTTTTCCATAACTCCTCTACCCATCTACGCTCTTTCCAGGTTTCTTTTTTCTTTTTTTCCTTATTATATAACAATGATTTTATTAAAGCATATAATGTAATTAATGAGAAATTAAAAGAATTGATTATAAATTTTTGGGTTTTGTAGGATTCTCTACCACAAGCATCCTCTCACTATAAATCCTATGAAGATGCTTTTTTCAGCAAACTTAAAGGTTTTCTAATAAATTTTTTTCATTTAATTGATGGTTGTGGTTTTAATAACTGGATAGTTTGTAACTGTTCTTTGTTTTTAATTATAAAAAAAAGAGGGGGTGATGATTGCAAAGGAAAACCCTGGTGCAGCTGTTGGGATTACTTTGACTGCTGCTCTCTGTCTCATGCGAGGTTTGTTCTTTCCTGATTATCATTTCTCATTTCGATGATTGCCTGCAACACTTGATTCTTATCTGATTTTGTAAACCAAAGAAAAGGAAAAACAGTATTTGAAGAAGGTTTTGTTTTGGTGGAAACAACTGAGTCCTTTAGAAATTTGTTGAGTTTTTTGGTTCTAAGTTAAAGGGATTTGGTTTGTTATTCTACTTTCTTTGTTTCATGGTGTAATTTTTTTGTTGTGATCAGATGGGTAAAACTAATTAGTGTTATCCTTAGAAGCAATGCTAGTGAAGCAACACTATCATTCCCTTGTGAACATAGCTATAATGTTTAACTATGTCAATGAGACCATGTGGTGGCTGACTGATTTGAATAACAAATCCTGTCCTCGGAGCTATGTGATTCTCTTTGACTGTATCAAAAATCCGCCCTCTAGATGCTTCTTCATTTAGAAGCTTTTAAATCTGGATCCTTTACTTGTAGGAAATTATTAAATTAAATAAGGTGTAAGAAACTCAAATGCGAAGTGCAATAAGATGTGTATTTCTGGGGGAATTGATTGGGGGCCAGGGGAATGAAGTCGTTGGCATTGTTTATGTTGTTGTTAGCAGGCCTGATCAGGAGTCATCTTTGGCAATTTTGAATGATGGGCTCCCACCTTCTTCCCATCTTGTTAGCAGGCTTTTTTCCTCCCTTTAAATAAAGCTTTATTAAGTTTGGCCAAAGATTTAAGATTTTTCATATACAGTGATGGTATGTACTCCTCGGATTATAAGTCTAGGTTGCATCAATTTTGTTCGAGTTACATCCTCCTTTTGGCCTCTGGGTTCCCTTCTTTAGATCTATTGCACGGGTTATGAAATGAAGTATTTGATGAGTCTTCATATTCATTCATTTGACTTCTGTGCACAACTTTCTATTTGGTTTGGCTTTTAACTTTAAAACAAACTGATGTCCGAGTATTTGTTGCAGGCCCAAGAAGGTTTCTATTCCGTAATACGTTGGGTCGATTTCAGAGTGAGGAGGTAGCTACCCTGTTAATTTGGTTGAAGCTTCCTCCACTTAGTGGAACTATAAGTTGAATGTTTGCTTGCACTATATATGCTGCATGACCTGTCATTTTGAATTCTTTACTAAGCCAAAGCAAAAACCTCAGGTTCTAGATATTATGTCTTAGTATAAAGTTTGACTCTAAGCTCTTGTATACATTTCCTTTCTGCTAAACTTTCCTACAGGCAAAATTTTCTAGGGCTGAGAAGAATGTAAAAGTGTTAAACCTATCTGTTGATTTGATGAAAAAGGAGAGCAGTAAGCTGCTTGAAAGGGCAGCTCTTGCAGAAAAGGATATGAAACGTGGCCAGAAAGAGCTCATGTAAGTAGTATGAATTTCTAAAATATTATGCTTCTAAGTTCTCATTAATTTTCTTGTTTAACTGTTCCAAGTTGTTTGTGTAGGAATTCTGGAGGTCAGATTCACCGTCTTGCTAAATCAGTTTACAAGGTTGAGGCTGAAGCTGTAGGTATGCTTAAAGCTCATATTTTCTTTATATATATAGTTTGTTCTCCTTTGGTAAACAGTTGTTGGCATCTTGGGTCCTTTGGGAAGCTTGACTGACTTTGGCTTCCCATATTAGTTTGTCATTATTTATTTTTGATGAGTCTGGTGCTTTCAACAATCTCGTTTCTCCCTGGGCTCTCTTTTTCTCTCTTCTTAGTACAGTAAAGAAGGGTTGTTTCTAATAGGATGTTTAGAAACTTAAATTTTGCATAAAATTATTCTAGCATGCAGCTATGGTGTCCACTCTCCTATAATGTCGTTTAGACCATATAACTCTTAAACAAACAGTAGAACTTAGATTGGCTGTTGTCAAGCATGTTGGTCTTAGAAAAGGTATGTGTATCAATCTGAAGATGAGATTGGTATCCACGTATAATGCTGGAAAATTAACCTGTGACTAACCATTTCCAAGCCACCTTGCTGTTTTATATTGTTTTTGTAAAGAATATCAAGGCAGGGTAGGACAAGGTTTTTTCTAAAATAGAACTTGGGTCAGAGCAGAGTCCGGTTTATGCAAATCCAACTCTGCCCTGGGCATATTTACTATTATGTCTTCATATTGTACTATTCCATATCCTTATTATTTATATACACTTCCGAGTAGGGTTTCTTTCCAGCAGTCTTTTACACAGTCTAGAGACTTCTCGACACCCTGCCTTCTTTACCAAGCAACTAAGCTTCCTGCCTTCTTTTGATTTTTTTTCCCCAAACATTTTGTCTACTTGTTATTACTTTCAATGTTGTACTTTTTGGTTTTGTTTTGAGTTTGTTTTAGGTTCTTCACAATTTGTCTAGTTGGGACTTCCTTCTTTTGTTTAATTAGATTAAGACGTGCTGCAATCATTGGCTATATGGTTAGTCTATCATGCTAGTTTGGGCATGTCCAACCTCCAACAGGGAGGGATAGGGTTTCATTGTCCAAACCCGAGCTGAGGTGGGTCTGGTCCAAGTTGAGACAAGTTGGGCTGGTTTTAAATTTTACGGGACGCTGTTGTACCTTAACAATTTCTTCAATGTTCCTTATAGATTTGATGGACGGACTGCGAGAAATCCCCGGAAGGGAGGCATTGAAACTACGAGCAGAGGCAAGTCCTGCATTTCATTTTTTATCTTTTCAGTGCTCCTTTGCCAGTTCAAAATAATAAAAAAAAAACACCCAAACCTTAATCCCTGATCAGAAATTTACCAATTTGACATCCATATTAGGTTGCTTCAATGGCATCACTTTTGAGGCAGCAAAGGGTTTCACTTGACAGAAGGATAAGGAAAATATCTGAATTGGGGATACCCGTCTGATACACACTGTGTGGATCTCTCTTGTTATATTTGATACTATTTGATAAGGATTTTTGAACTGATGCTGCATTTTCTAGATCCCATGTTACTCATAGAGATTAAACTTAATTCGGCCGAAATAATCTATCAAGTACAATTGAACTGTGAGTCACTAAATCATTTATATGTATGATTTTTAGATCAAGGAATGAGAAAGAATTCTTTCTTCTTTTTGCTGCATTTTGGTAGGAGTGTTTTTAGTGCATTGTTTGTGCTTTGGATAATTTGATAAAATCTGTGACTAGAGTATAATGAATTCAGGAGAAATATTCCCACTAATTTAATTTGGTTAAATTATTCCGTCATTATTGTTTAATATTTACTATTCAAATCACAAATTAGTATTATTATTTTGAAGAAAATAAAAGATTTCAAAAGTAAATCTTAATCTCGCTATAATTAGACTAACTTGACGATAAATGCTGGTCAACTTATAATCCATTATTAAGAGTCTCATTACATCAGTGATGGTCTTTCTTTAGCATCATCTCAGGGTCCATTTTTGTAAACACCAATGCTTTATTATGATAAGACTGAAACTAAAAGAAAGAAAAAAGAGTATTCAGAGAATACTATTTGAAGTTGTGACCAGCAACCAGCTCGGAGGTTGGTGGCATCATCGACAAGACAAAGAATTTATTTGATATAATTGTTATTAACCCTTCCATTTAACGGGCCACGATAGTGACTATTATGTAATTTTTGAAAGCTGAGTAATTTTAAATAAAATTTAGGGACGGTTAGTGTAATTTACTTAAAAAATAATATATTATATTATAATGTAAATATTTAAAAATATTTTAGAAGTTTAATAAAATGAATCTGGGTTACTTATTCCCAAATATAAACTTATATTTTAAGTTAGGTATAGTATTGAAATTGTACACAAATCTAGCTCAAATGCGATATTGTCGACCTATCCATTAACGCTTCTTTTTTTCTTTTGAGTTCCTTAGCCTCTCATGTACAAAATATTCCAACCCAACCAAAGCTCGATTTTTAGTTATTGTATTTTAATTAGGTAAATTTTTAAATTTTAGTCATGGTTCAAACTATGGTAATTAAATCCATTAAGTCTATTAATATCGTATTATGCATAAGTTGTAAATTTAAAATTTCCAATTTGGTATTTTTTATGCAAAAGCATTTTATTAATAAAGTCAATTTGATTATTTTTAATTTCTATACTTTTCAAATTTTAAAATTTCAACCCTAACTTAAACTGTTTATGGTTAAAATGGATCTAATAGATTTTAATTTATATAAAAATATAAAAGATAAAAATATTCTATAAAAATATTTATTAATTAATTTAAAATTTAGTTCAATACTTTTTTGACTCTTAACACTTAATCAAATACTTAAAGAATAGTAAAAATTATTTTTTTCCTCTATTTTTTTCTCCTTTATTCTTTATTAAAATATAAAATTAAGCTTAAATCCGGCTAAATTAGCCATATGCCGTTATTTTTCTTTAAATAGTCAAATAGGCCGTTTTTGTTAAGATTTAAGGGAATAGGTCAATTTTAGAGAGAGAGAGAGTATGAAAAGCACATCCAATGGGTGCGCTTTCTGCACAGTTGACAGGGAAATTTGTCTAGTTGGGCGAACTTTTCGCACAATTATCAGGAAAGCTTGTCTAGCTAAGCAAGCTTTCTGCACAGTTAGCAGGAAAACTCGTTCAGCTGGACGCGTTTTCACACTCTTTCCAAAATCGATCTATTTTCCTAAATCTTGAAAAAAAGAAGAAGACCTATTTAACCAATAAAAAAAAATCCAAACATATATGTACAATTTAACCCTTAAATCCCTCTCTAAACAAAATTAATATCTTAATTGTTGAATTACAAGCCTCAAAATTGAAATTCAACAATGCGGGGACAATTTTTAATTTTAATGTGAGGAATGAGAAACAAATTTGATGCTTACTTTATTTAGGGGGATTAACCATTTAACACTAAGTTTTTATTCAAAAAGTTATTTTCTTAATATTAATCTCGTTATAGATTTTTATCATATATATATATATTCTTTTTTGATATAATATTTAGAACTAACCATAGTCTCTCTCCAACCCTTAAATAAGAGAATAATGCATTTCAGCGTATTCGAATCTACGTCCTCCTACACTGATAAAAATGTCTATACCAATCGAGTTAAGACTTATTCGACAATTTAAAAATTTATTAAAATGTTTTACCTTTTTCTATTGAAAAAAAGAATAATGTAAATGAAAAGAAAAAAATTAAAATGTAGAAATAAAAAAGTCTAGTATAAATATGGGAGAGGGTTGTTATATATATACGTGCAATAATTACATAATTTATAAGAGGCCCTTGCAGTCAAAAATATATGGGAGTTCATCAACCATATATACATTACATTGCATTCATATCCATGGCCACTTTAGATAGTATAAGGTGAAGGCTTGGGCAAACCGGCGACGATGCCACACAGCGGCGTGTCCTCAGGGATGTTGTACTCGTCCCTTAGTGATTTTTCTGGTGACAGAACACTAGCGTAAAGCTGTTCCCCCAAATATGTTCTCTCCCATATCTCCGACCTGATATTCCACATGCCTGCATTATCAAACGTCAAAAGTATAGCAGCCCGTGATTTAGGGAACATTTGTACCGTATGCCTACTCACTGCGTCGAGCAGATTATAATTCTCTCTCTTCTCAGGGCTCCATGTTCCCGGCTCAACGGCGACCGCAAAGAAGGAATACCCGTCAATATGGTACGATTGAAGGCTTTTTTCATGGTTCGAATATGATTTCAACGAAGTTACGAAATGTCATGTTGTGTACATTTGGTTGTATGGTGAGGGTTGTGGTCTTTTCTGGTTCGTTTTTAATTACATTGTATTTGAAGAATTTATCTGTTGAAAGCTGGACTGCATTGCAACATGGAGCCAGAAGCATGCTACTGTCGAGACCAGCAGCTATCGAGCTCAGCTCATTTTGCTTGGCGCGCACGAATGGTTTTTGGACCAAATGAAGCAACTGACATTGCTGTTTTGTTTTGATGTAATTTAGTTTAGTTCAACTCTAACTAGTTTCCAAAGTTAGTTGGATTAAGTTTGTGATTGGATTGATGATGTAAAAGCTGATATGTCAGCTTATTTTGTATTTGACTTAAGCTTGTATTAGTTTAGTTTAAGTGGGAGCAGTTATGTCATTAGGTAACTGTCAAATGAATCAAAATTTGTAACTCTTTTATATATTCAAATTTTGAATGAAAATTAGTGATGTTCAGTTACAATTCTTGCTGTACATTCAAGTTTCTTGCTTGCTGCTCTGCTTGTTGTTCTTCTGCTTCGATTGCTCTTGCTTCTGCTTGCAAAATCTCTTTGTTGCTGCTGCCATTGTTCCAACAAATGGTATCATGAGCCCGAGTCTTTGAGGGGCCTTTGCTTGCATTTTGTTGATTTCAATTTAAAATCTACAGCAAAGCTTAAAACTAAAAAGGATCGAAGCACTTAAACTCAGTCTAGCAAGATGAGTTTCACTCCACCACCTCCACCAGTGTTCACTGGAGACAACTATCACATTTGGATAGTTAAAATGAAGACTTATCTTCAGGCACACGATCTTTGGAGTGTGATTGAGAATGATGCTGAACCACCTCCATTGAGAGCCAATCCCACCATTGCACAGATGAGGCAGCATGCTGAGGAGCGAGCCAAGAAGCATAAGGCTATGGCCGGCTTGCAAAATGGAGTCTCTGATGTGATATTCACTCGCATCATGGCCTGTGACTCACCAAAACAGGCCTGGGAGAAGCTGAAGGAGGAGTTCATGGGGACTGACAAGACAAGGCAACAGCAAGTGATCAACCTCAGGAGAGATTTTGAAAATTTGAGGATGAAGGAGTCTGAGACCATCAAGCAGTACTCAGACAGAATAATGGCCATTGTCAACAGCATTAGGCTCCTGGGAGTGGACTTCACAGAGAGCAGAGTTGTTGAAAAGGTTATTACAACTCTCCCTGAGAAATTTGAGTCTAAAATCTCTTCACTTGAGGACTCGAGGGACTTATCAGCCATTTCATTGTCTGAGCTGATAAACTCCCTGTATGCACTTGAGCAAAGGAGGGCAAATAGGCAGGAGGAGAATCCTGAAGCTGCTTTCCAGGCTAAAGCCAGTGAAGGCTCAAGCATGAGTGCAAAATGCAAGAAGCCTTGGCACAATAGAAAGGCCAAGTCAGGAAGAGATGAAGCAAAAAGGGTGTTTCCACCATGTGTTCACTGCAAGAAGACAACACATTCAGAAAATATTGCTGGTTTAGGCCAGACATTCAGTGCAGAAAGTGCAAGCAGTTTGGTCATGTAGAGAAGGTGTGCAAAGGCAAACCAAGGGAGGCTGCTCTACAACAAGCTAGACCAGCTGAGGACATGCAAGCTCAGGAGGAGCATGTGTTTACAGCAACCTGTTTTGTTGGCACAACAAAAACCAGCAATGATTGGCTACTAGACAGTGGCTGCTCACACCATATGGCAGCAGATGAGAAGTTGTTCAAGGGCTTAGACAGAAGCTTCCACTCTAGGATCAGAATTGGAGATGGCAAGCTGATTGAAGCTAAGGGCAAGGGCAGTGTGCTGGTTAGCACTGGTTCAGGTAACAAGCTGATCTCAGATGTGCTTTTTGTACCTGACTTAGACCAGAATTTGCTTAGTGTAGGCCAATTAGTTGAAAAGGGCTATACATTGGTTTTTAAGGATGGTTGCTGTACTGTTCAAGACATGAATGGTCTAGAGTTAATCTCAGTCTCCATAACCGATAGATGCTTCATGCTGGATGTTAGCCAAGTAGAAAGAAAGGCATACACCAGCCTTGCTGACAGCACTGACTTGTGGCATAGGAGACTAGGCCATGCCAATTTCAGATCGCTTGATCTGCTACATAGGCTGAATTTGGTTGATTGCATTTCAAAAGTTAAGGTTAGTGGGAATGTTTGTGAGGTTTGTCAGCTTGGTAAGCAGGCTAGACTGCCTTTTCCTGCTGACAGTGCTTGGAGAGCTCAAAACAAGCTCGAATTGGTGCACTTTGATGTTTGTGGTCCTATGAGAACACCTTCAATCAGTGAGAAAAGGTACTTTGCCCTGTTTATAGATGATTTAACAAGGTTGTGCTGGGTCTACTTCTTGAGGCAAAAGTCAGAAGTGTTTGAAGCCTTCTGTAAATTCAAGGCTTATGCTGAAAATCAGTCTGGCTGCAAAATTAGAGCTTTGAGGACTGATAATGGCTCTGAATATATGTCTGAGAGATTTCAAAAGCTTTGTGACAGTGATGGGATTCATCATCAGCTCACAACAGTCTATACTCCTCAACAGAATGGAGTCTGTGAGAGGAAGAATAGGACTGTACTGAACATGGCCAGGTGCCTCTTGTTTCAAGGCAAGCTTCCAAGTCAGTTTTGGGCTGAGGCAGTTAACACCTCAATGTATCTGCTCAATAGACTGCCAACTAGAGCAGTCAAGGATAAGACTCCTTATGAGGCTTGGCATAGAGTTAAACCTGTAGTAACACACTTGAAAGTGTTTGGTTGTGTGTGTTATGCTCTTGTTCCAGTGGAAAAGAGAACCAAGCTCGAGAGCAGGGCCACTCCAGGAATCTTTGTTGGCTATAGCTGCAACAAGAAGGGCTATAGTGTTTATGATCCTATAGCAAAGAAAGTCTTAGTCAGCAGGGATGTAAAATTTGATGAAGAAAAGGTGTGGAATTGGAATAGTGCTGAAGCTAACATGTTTGAAATGGATCAGTTGGACTTGGTTGCTGAGCCTACAGAAGATGAACCAAGTGAAGATGCTGTAGATGACACACCAGTGAGGGGCACCAGAACTTTGGCTGATGTCTATCAGAGGTGCAATGTTGCTGTGATTGAGCCTTCAGACTTTGAAGAGGCTGCCAAGGACAGAAGCTGGATGGAAGCTATGGAAGCTGAGCTGGAAATGATCAATAAAAATGAAACATGGGAGTTGGTGAGCAGACCAGAAAATAAGAAGGTTATTGGGGTTAAATGGGTGTACCGGACCAAGTACAATGCTGATGGCTCACTGAACAAGCACAAGGCTAGGCTTGTGGTGAAGGGTTACAGTCAGCAGTATGGTGTGGACTTCTTGGAGACTTTTGCTCCAGTGGCAAGACTGGACACAATCAAGCTACTGTTTGCTTTAGCAGCTCAGAAGCAGTGGAAAGTTCACCAATTGGATGTTAAATCTGCATTCCTGAATGGTTTTCTCAAGGAGGAGATCTTCATTGAGCAACCTGAAGGTTTTGAAGTTGCTGGACATGAAGACAAAGTGTACAAGTTAAGAAAGGCCCTCTATGGCCTGAAACAGGCACCAAGGGCCTCGTATGACAGAGTTGATGCTTATCTGACCAAGCTTGGATTTGTGAAGAGCCTTAGTGAACCTACTCTGTATGTTAAGAGGTCAGAATTTGAAACCTTGCTGATTGTCTCCTTGTATGTGGATGACTTGTTAGTGACAGGGAGCAAAGTTGAGCTCATTGATGAGTTCAAGATTCAAATGCAGCAAGTGTTTGAGATGACAGATTTAAGGGTCATGACTTACTTCCTTGGCATGGAAGTTCACCAGTCTGATCGGGGCATCTTCATCAGCCAACAAACATTTGCCTTGAAGATTCTTGGCAAATTTTGCATGCAAAATTGTAAAGCAGTAAGTACACCAGTGGCACAGGGTGAAAAATTAACCAGCAATGGTGATCAGCAAAGGGTTAATGAGAGGCATTATCGAAGCCTAGTTGGTTGTCTGTTGTATCTAACAGCAACCAGGCCAGACATCATGTTTGGTGTTAGCCTGTTATCGAGATTCATGCATTGTTGCAATGAGGCACATTTGAAAGCTGCAAAAAGGGTCCTTAGATACATCAAAGGCACAACTAACTTTGGTGTAATGTTTGAAAGTGGGAAGGAACTGAAATTAGAAGGTTACTCTAATAGTGATTGGGCAGGATCCCTCGATGACATGAAGAGTACCTCTGGATACTTCTTCACACTTGGATCGGGCATGGTTTGTTGGAGTTCAAAGAAGCAACAAACTGTTGCTCAGTCCACAGCTGAAGCAGAGTACATTGCTGCAGCAGGAACAGTTAATCAGGCCATTTGGCTAAGAAAGCTGCTTCATGACCTTAATGAAACTCAAGATGAAGCAACTGAAATTTGGGTGGATAATCAGTCTGCAGTTGCGATAGCCAAGAACCCTGTGTTCCATGGTAAGACTAAGCATTTTAAAATCAAACTGCATTTTGTTAGGGAGGCTGAACAAGCAAAGGAAGTCATGCATTGCAGCTCAGGGGCACAATTGGCTGACATAATGACCAAGCCTTTAGGGGCTGCTCGATTTGAATCTTTGAGAAGTGCAATTGGAATGTGTTGCATACAGTCCAAGGAGGAGTGTTGAAAGCTGGACTGCATTGCAACATGGAGCCAGAAGCATGCTACTGTCGAGACCAGCAGCTATCGAGCTCAGCTCATTTTGCTTGGCGCTTACGAATGGTTTTTGGACCAAATGAAGCAACTGACATTGCTGTTTTGTTTTGATGTAATTTAGTTTAGTTCAACTCTAACTAGTTTCCAAAGTTAGTTGGATTAAGTTTGTGATTGGATTGATGATATAAAAGCTGATATGTCAGCTTATTTTGTATTTGACTTAAGCTTGTATTAGTTTAGTTTAAGTGGGAGCAGTTATGTAATTAGGTAACTGTCAAATGAATCAAAATTTGTAACTCTTTTATATATTCAAATTTTGAATGAAAATTAGTGATGTTCAGTTACAATTCTTGCTGTACATTCAAGTTTCTTGCTTGCTGCTCTGCTTGTTGTTCTTCTGCTTCGATTGCTCTTGCTTCTGCTTGCAAAATCTCTTTGTTGCTGCTGCCATTGTTCCAACATTATCAGCAAGGTTGAAATATTCAGCGAGTTTTAATGGGGTATTTGGGTCGGTATGTGAGACACCATTAAAGCCATAACGAAGCTTACCATTAACTCTGCTAACACTGTTTACTAGCCTGATTGTACGCGTGATGCTAATAGCACCATAACGGTAAGATCCTTGTGGGTTTGGCCTAGCAGCACTAGCGGTAAGATTCCATCGAAAAGTACGAAACTGGTTCAATGACCACGTGTTGGAACAAATACAACAGCAAACACAGAAGTGAAGCACAAGGAGCATAAGCTCTCAAACAGCAAGCAGAAAAGCAAAACAGAAAACTTGAGAGCAAAAACTTGTAACCGAATGGATTTCATTTACTTTTCATTTCATTTGAAATATAAAGTGTTACAAAATTAGTATGACAGTTACCTAATCATGTAACTGCTCCCATCAGTTTTAGTAACTTGAAATACAAAATAATACAAATTTAAGAGCTGAATGATTCAGCCATTACATCTATCAAATTCAAATCCTAACAACTCTAAGGTCTAGTTATATTCAAGCTTTGATAGCATTACAAAATAAACAAAAGTAAACAAAAGAACCAAGCTGCTTCTGGTCCTACTCGAATGCTGGTCTGCTGCAGCTGCTGGTCTACTTCATGGCCTTCTGTTGCATTGCAGTCCATGTTCAACACCACGCCCAACCAATAGGTGCAGGTGGAAGCTCGGTTGAAGCTTCACCTTTGCCATTTTTGTACCTAATTATAGCTGTGGTCGTTTGTACTTCTTTAAGGAACCGAGTGGATGCTACCATGTAATAATCTTTTGGGTCTTGATCAGCTGCAACAAGGATTGAAAAGCATTGCCCTATATGTACATCCTAGGACTCATACAAGTTTTGAACAGTATGTGAACCTTCCATTTCAACAAGCTTCAACTTATGACCTTGGATTCTAAAATTAAGTGAAGCTTTAAGGCCAACATTACAGACTCTATACTTATATGTCTTGCCTATTTCCATGGTGAAGAGAAGTTCTTGATTAACCCCAACTTTACCAGTTTTACCATTACAGACTCTCTTAGTGGGAAACTTTTTCAACAAGGGACACACCAGGCTCAAGAAGATTCTTGATAGCGGTGTCCACCTTAATGGGAAAGTTGCCACCGCCACCTGTTGGTTGGACTTGGTCACTCAATCAATTCCGTACCTTCCGTTGGAACTTGACTTCTAACGCTGCTAGGCCTAACCCTCAGGGCTCCTACAAATATGGTTCCATTAACATTACCCGCACCATCAAGCTTGCCAACACTGCACAAAAAGTAGATGGCAAGCTCCGATATGCTCTTAATGGAGCCTCCTATGTCGAATCAACCACTCCACTAAAACTTGCAGAATACTACGGCGTAGCCTGTTGTTCCAATAGGGTCGGAAGCGTGTAAATTATTGTACTAAAAAAATCACACAAAGTTCAATTCCCAGGAAAGAGAGGTGGATCACATGGATCTCTTAAATACCAAGTCTTTCCTTAGACAGAATATCCCTTCTATAGTAATTTAATAGCACAATTAAATACTACTATTATACCCTCAAATATTGAAAGAAAAATAGGACAAGAAAGAACACAAGAGTTTTAACGAGGTTCGGTAAATTATACCTACGTCCTCGGGCACTAACACCAGATGATAACTTTATTATCTCCAAAATATTACAAACAAATAGAATTCCTTAAGAATTCTCAAATGGGAGAAGAGAGAAAACTAAGAGAGAAAGATTGGTTGAGATGAATTGAAATGAGAAATGAGAAGGCCTATTTATAGTTGAGGTTCAAGGACCAAACAATAAATAGCCCATTATCTCAAGGACCAAAAAAAATTATCCCTTGCCACTTTTCCAAAGTTGGTGGTTGTCATTATTGATTGTCTCCCATTAATGTTAATGGCAACCATTATTAATTGTCTTCCATTAATGTTAACAATCTCCACCTTGAAGATTTGATTAGGATAATCACATCTTCACACACTTCCTTCAACTCCCCAAATTCGATAAAGATATCTTTTGTAGTGCCTACAAATGCGCTCTCGAGCGCCATACACCTGAAGGTGCTCAAATTCTCAGGATGTTAATCAAGTTCAAACAATGATTAAACTTGATTGTTGTTACCACCTTGGTCATCATATCTGCGGGATTATCTGCTGTCGGAATCTTCTGAAGTAGAATTTTTCCTTTTTCAAAGACTTCCCGCACAAAGTGATATCTTACGTCGATATGCTTGGTTCTTGAATGATAGGCTTGATTTTTCGCTAAATGAATAGCGCTCTGACTGTCACAATATAAACTTATGTGACTTTGAACAACTCCTAAGTCTTTCAACAATCCATTAAGCCAAATAGCCTCCTTAACAGCTTCTGTAACTGCCATATATTCTGCCTCTGTAGTAGACACAGCTACTGTAGACTGTAAGGTAGACTTCCAACTCACTAGGGCTTTCGCAAGAGTAAACAGATACCCCGTAGTTGAACGACGTTTATCTAAATCACCAGCAAAGTCGAAATCAACATATCCAACTACAAACTGACCAAGTGCTTCATCCTGTTCAAAAATTAAACCAACATCTACTGTTTTTCGAAGATAGCGTAGAATCCATTTCAAAGCTTGCCAATGTCCTTTTCCAGGATCATGCATATACCTGCTCACAACTCCAACAGCTTATGAAATGTCAGGCCTCGTACACACCATCGCATACATCAAACTCCCAACTGCATTAGCATATGGAAATTTCGCCATATATTCTCTTTCATCTTCAGTCTTCGGAGATAATTGAGCACTAAGTTTCAAATGAGAAGCAAGTGGGGTACTTACATGTTTTGTGTTTTCATTTACACCAAAACATTGTAATACCTTTTTCAGATATTGCTTCTGATTTAAACAGAGCTTGCCTCTCGGTCTATCTCTACTTATCTCCATGCCGAGAATCTTCTTGGCCTCACCTAGATCTTTCATCTCGAACTCTTGATTCAACTGAGCCTTCAGCTTATCTATCTCATTTTGGCTCTTCGAAGCGATTAACATATCATCAACACACAAGAGTAGATAAATGAAAGATCCGTCATGCAGCTTCTGCAAATATACACAATTGTCATATTTGCTTCTTGTGTACTTCTGCCTTCTCATAAAGCTATCAAATCGCTTGTACCACTGCCTCGGGGATTGCTTCAATCCATATAGCGATTTGTTAAGCTTACAAACCCAATTTCTACCACCAGCATCTGTGTATCCTTCTGGCTGAGTCATATAGATCTCTTCTTCTAACTCACCATGCAAGAAAGCCGTCTTAACATCAAGTTGAGCTAGCTCCAAATTCAACTGTGCTACCAAGGCCAACAAAATTCTAATGGAGGAATGCTTCACAACAGGGGAAAATACATCATTGTAGTCAATTCCCTCCTTCTGAGCGTAGCCTTTAGCTACCAATCTTGCCTTGTAGCGAATATCCTTCTTGCTAGGAGATCCATCTTTCTTTGCGAATACCCACTTGCATCCGATTGCCCTTTTACCTTTCGGTAATTGCGCCAACTCCCAAGTATTGTTCTTCCGGAGAGACTGCATTTCTTCATCCATGGCGCTTTTCCATTTATCACTTTCTAAGCTTTGCATTGCTTCTTGATAAGTGATAGGAATATTATCAACAACGGGAAGGGCGTAGGCCACCATATCAGTAAATCGAGCAGGTTTACGAATTTCTCTCCGTGGCCTTGCAACTACAACTGGTTCTGGTGTACTTAGTGGTTCTTGGGTCAGAACCTCTTCAACCTCTAATTCCTCCATTGTGGCTGGAGAATTAGACTTATTAACTGGGCAAATCCCCATCTGCTCAAACTCCACCTGTTTTGGAGTACACTCCACCTGCTGTGGAGTATTGCTCGTCTGAATATCTTTATCTGCTACCTTTTTCAATGTGGCAGATTCATCAAAGGTACATCTCTGCTACAGATCATTTTCTTTGTGCTTAAGCACCAAAGACGAAATCCCTTCACTCCAGAAGTGATTCCCATAAAGAGAGCTTTCTTTGCCCTCGGATCTAACTTTGACTCCTTCACATGGTAATATGCAGTGGTTCCAAACACATGTAAGGAATCATAATCTGTAGCCGGTTTTCCAGACCATACCTCCATAGGAGTTTTTCTTTCTAATGCAGATGATGGCAAACGATTAACAAGATGGCCAGCGTATGTCACAGCCTCAGCCCAAAATTGCTTGCTCAACCCAGCATTGGACAACATACATCAAACTTTCTCCAGCAATGTTCGATTCATACGCTCTGCCAATCCATTCTGCTGTGGTGTATCCCTAACTGTGAAGTGTCGAACAATACCATACTCTTGGCACACATCGAAGAACGGATCACTTTTATATTCCCCTCCATTGTCCGTCCTAAGCCGCTTGATTTTCTTGCCAGTCTGGTTTTCGATCATAGTTTTCCATTTAAGAAAAACTCTAAGCAATTCATCCTTAGTTCTCATGGTATACACCCAAACTCTTCTGGAAAAGTCATCAACAAAAGTAACAAAGTAGTGTTTTCCTCCCAATGAAGGTGTCTTGGAAGGCCCCCACACATCTGAGTGAACATATTCCAAAATACCTTTTGTATTATGGATAGCAGTACCGAATTTCACTCTCTTTTGCTTTCCCAGAACACAATGCTCGCAAAATTTTAATTTGTAAGCCTTTGCACCTTTCAACAATCCTTGCTTTGCCAGAATTTGCAAGGATTTTTCGCTGGCATGTCCCAACTTCATATGCCACAACTGCATTGAGTCCAATTCTTTGTTACCGGAAGCTGTAGCGACTGCTCCAATAACTGTACTACCTTGGTAGTAATACAAGTTATTTTTCCTGATGCCCTTCAATATCACAAGTGCGCCAGATGTCACTTTCAAAATCCCATCTCTCATAGTAACAACTGAACCATTGGATTCCAAGGCTCCCAATGAGATGAGATTTTTCTTCAAACTGGGCACGTACCGAACATCAGTCAGAACTCTGGTTGATCCATCTTGATTCTTTAATTGGATTGAACCTATCCCAACAGTTTTACAGGCATTGTCATTGCCCATATAAACAACTCCTCCATTTAGTTCTACTAAATCAGAGAACCACTCCCGGTTAGGGGACATATGATAGGTACAACCCGAATCCAATATCCACTCATCTGAATGGAACGACGATGATGATGCAACCAGTGATAGTTCAGAGTCACTAGTATCATGCTTAGCAACACAAGCATCTACAGCAGCTTTTCCCTTATTCTTCAGCTTTGGACAATTTTTCTTCCAGTGGCCTTTTCTCATGACAAAAAGCACATTCATCTTTCCCGAGTCTGGACTTTGACTTTGATCTCCCCTTTTGAGTTTTCTTCCGAGTGTATGAACGACCTCGGACTACTAAAGCTTCTGTATCTCTGATTGAGTTTTTCTGTTTGTCCTTTTTTCTCTGTTCATAACTGTATAAGGCCGCACAGACTTCGCTCAGAGATATATCACTCCTGTCATGAAGTAGAGTAGTTTCTAGGAACTCAAACTCCTCAGGAAGTGACCCCAACATCATCAAAGCCAAATCTTCATCTTTGAATGTCTCATCCATATTCAGCAAATCAGTGACTAACTGATTAAATTTGGTGATGTGATCATTCATTGTGGTACTTGGGACGTATGTGAAGCGAAACAGTCTTTTCTTCAAGTGGAGCTTATTTTGACTGTTTTTCTTCAAAAATTTTTCTTCAAGTGCCACCCACAACTTATTTGCAGAAGTCTCCTTCGAAAAAGCATACCTCTGCTCTCGAGAAAGGCATGATCGAATTGTGCCACATGCCAACCGATTGATCGCCTTCCAATCTTTCTCCTGTACATCATCTGGTTTCTCTTCATCAATGGCAATGTCTAGACCCTGCTGAAAAAGGGCATCTAGAACCTCACTTTGCCACATACCAAAATGGCCCGTGCCATCAAAGATCTCCACGGCCAATCTTGCATTTGCAATTGTAGGTCTTGTCCACATGGACGATGTTAAAGCTCCTACACCGACCGTTTTCTCCATAATCTTTCAATATACCTAAGGAAATCTTTTCTGATGTGGAAGATCAGTTTAAACTGCAACCACAGAGCATACTACGATTAACCTTCGGCTCTGATACCACTTGTTGTTCCAATAGGGTCGGAAGCGTGTAAATTATTGTACTAAAAAAATCACACAAAGTTCAATTCCCAGGAAAGAGAGGTGGATAACATGGATCTCTTAAATACCAAGTCTTTCCTTAGACAGAATATCCCTTCTATAGTAATTTAATAGCACAATTAAATACTACTATTATACCCTCAAATATTGAAAGAAAAATAGGACAAGAAAGAACACAAGAGTTTTAATGAGGTTCGGTAAATTATACCTACGTCCTCGGGCACTAACACCAGATGATAACTTTACTATCTCCAAAATATTACAAACAAATAGAATTCCTTAAGAATTCTCAAATGGGAGAAGAGAGAAAACTAAGAGAGAAAGATTGGTTGGGATGAATTGAAATGAGAAATGAGAAGGCCTATTTATAGTTGAGGTTCAAGGACCAAACAATAAATAGCCCATTATCTCAAGGACCAAAAAAAAATTATCCCTTGCCACTTTTCCAAAGTTGGTGGTTGTCATTATTGATTGTCTCCCATTAATGTTAATGGCAACCATTATTAATTGTCTTCCATTAATGTTAACATAGCCGACAAGGTTTTCAAGTATGATACCATTCCCGATGAGCCACCAAGTGACAACACTAAGGTAACTTTGGCACCTATTGTCCTCAACATGACACACAGAAACTTTGTGGAAATCATCTTCGAGAATCCCGAGACCGCCATTCAGTCTTACCACTTGTCTGGCTACTCATTCTTTGCCGTGGGGTAAGTATAGCTTCTAACGTAACAAATACATGTGGTGATTTTATTGCCTGAGTTGAAGCAATAAGTTGTATAATGATTTGTTGCAGCATGGACATTGGGAAATGGAGCCCTGAGAAGAGGATGAACTACAATCTTCTTGACGCTGTGAGCAGACACACCATACAGGTATTCCCCAACTCCTGGTCAGCAATCCTATTGACATTCGACAACTGCGGGATGTGGAACCTGAGGTCGGAGATATGGGACAGGCATTACCTTGGGCAACAGCTTTATGCTAGTGTTATTTCCCCTAACCGATCCCTCAAGGATGAGTACAACTTGCCGGAAGGTGTATTGACTTGCGGCATCGTGCAAGGCATGCCAAGGCCTCCACCTTTCAGCAGTTAATTTAAATAAGCTTATAAATCTGTATCCAATTATGGTATATGGGGAGAGAGAGGGTGAGAAAAGCTGAGTTGTGTACAATATGTAATGAAATAAAAGCTTTTGGACCACTTTATTGTTACTAATTTTCGTGTGTTGCCCTCGAATATACACACAATATTTAAGTTATTTTCAATATAAAAAAAACAGATATTTTCAAAATTGTACAATATTTAAAGATGAATGATTTAAACATGGTTTATACTACTAATTATTTTGATATGTTCAAAATTGATATAAATAAATAATTAAGTTATATTAACAAAGAAATTTAAAATAAATAATCTATATATATATTTTTTGTTGATATACTTCTGCTTGGAACATTGATCTTCATCAATATAAATAAATCATTCTACTATGGCGGTTCAACTTTTTGTTTATTTTTATTCATTTATTTTTGTAAATTTCAAAAAAAGTTAAGTCATTGTGTACAATTTGTACTTAATTAAGTCCCTATCATTAATTAAAATAATCAATTAAGCCACGTAAAATAAATTGATGGAGCAATAGATAGAGATAGTAATAGCTTCTAGATTAATCTATTATTTTTCCTATAAAAATATTAAAAAATTAAAAAAATATTATCAAAATATAAATATTATTAAATATTAAAAAATAAAATTGGTATAAACTTATAAATTTTAAAAAATTCTAAAATTAATAAAATATATTTAAAATATTTAAAATTTTATAAAAAACATTACAACTCTATAAAAATAATAAAAATATTAGAAGTATTAAATTTGATATAAAATAATAATAACTTGATTTGGGTTGGATTAGTCAGTTGGACCGGTTAGACCAAAATGACAAGGATATCGATCTAGAGAAAGCCATTAGGCCAGTTGACATTAGAACCGGATGGTTGAACCGATTCTTTATCTTTTTAATATATATATTTTATTTCTTAATGTTTTATTTAATTAAACTGGACGGATCAGTCGAAGTGGTAAACCGATGGCTTAATTTAAATTTTTTTGGAAAAGATATTAGATTAAACTATAAGCTACCACGTCTCATCATCTAATTGGCCTACCAATTTTTTTTAACAGTCAATGTAATCAATTTCGAACATCGTTAAATATTTTAATTAATGCCAAGAATTTAATTGGGTGCGAATTTAATATATGGATAGACTTTTTGACATATAAACCTATTAAAAATAAGGTTATTATATATTATCTCCCAATAATTACATGGAATATTTGAAATTCAAGCACTCCCTAGATGACTTTGCTTGGAAACTAGCATAATTTAAGTTACTCTTCGCACGAAGATGGACAAATTGTGGATGATTAAGAAATTGAATAGTCTGCTATGTTTGAATATGCTACTATCTCGTTCTAATAATTGAATTATTTGAACAAAGTTGAGAAACAAGACCGGAACGTCAAGAATCCAAGGACGAATAATGAATTTGGTTTGTGATCTCGTGTCATAACTCATTAAGTAGCTAAGTTTAATGAATTGATATTGATCAATGTTCTCATAAAAGGCATGTTAGCTTAATTGACTTTGATGGCAATGGTTGTGATGATATTCATATGTGTATATATATATTTGTGATGTGGATTACGATCATGAAAATATTATGAAAGGGATTAAAGATATGTATTTTGGTGTATTGAGCGTTAGGACATATCACTAACTTTAATTCTTTGTTGGGTTATTAAGTAATTCAATATATTAATTTTTGCGTATTCTCCATTGAATCTGAAATCGATTAATAGGAACTAAAATATAAGTGTATTATGTGTCTAAGATACATAAGTGGTATATGATTGAAATCGATTAAAAGGGACTAAAATATAAGTATTATGTGACTTATGCTTAAGTTATAAGAGACTCTGTAAGTCTTAGGATGATTTGAGAAATAAGATGACATGTTTAAATGGTATCAATTGTCTTTTTATACCTTAATGTTTGATTTTCGTATATCTCAGAATTTTCCCACTCGAATCAATTCGGCTTTGTAACCATACTCTAAGGCCTCAAACTATCAATAAAATACCATTTTTGTCCAAAGTTCTCAACAATCTCATTCAAGCTCTCAAGAACTCATCAATGGCTATATTATCTATGTCTAATCAAGTCTTGTTTCTACACATCCCACTTCATTTCTAGCATGTTTTCCACAAAGTTGAAGCTTAACACTAGATATTCATGGATTCAGGTTTTCATTCTCTAAGTTCTCTAATGCTTAGGCTATGTTCATCAAATTATCACAAACTAAGATTTTAACAAATTCAAGTGAAAAGTTCACCTTCCTTAGTAATTTGATGGACGATAATGGAAGAGTAACCTAAAGAATTTCTTTCTTTCTTTTGCTTCTCTCACCAATTGAACACACACACACACACATATATATATATATACATAATTAATCTAATTACTCATTAATCTAATGGCTGCAATTGAGCTTAAAGAATGGTCAATAGAAATGAATGGCAAGGATCAACGCAAGCCACTAACTAATAATAAATCTTGGTTTAACAGTACTTAGGTTCTTGGCATAATTACCACTGACAAATTTGTTTAATTCTTAAATCAATTCTCTTTATTTTATTCACCTCACAATTAGTCTTTGATCAATAATTACTATTCTTTCAATCTAGTCCTTGTACTTAATAATTTATCTAATTTAATCCCTTAATAATTCTAATTTCTAATTTCATGTTCATCTTGTAAATGTCTCGATTTAAGATTTTTGGACTAGTTCGGCTTCGAGAATTCAGCCCTGAAATTGAAATTTTTGACCCCAGTGAAAATCAGAATGTTATATGCAAACTGCTCAACATCCTGCAAGGTCTCCATAATGGATTTCTTCATATTTGTGTCATTGTTGCTCATGTCTGATCCACCCCTGGTATTCACTTCAACTGTAACAATGGTCATATTCGTTGCCATGAGTGATGTGGAAAAATTTGTTAATATTTCGTTAAGTAATTTGAAATGGATCATGAGTAATTTGGTGGAAAGAGATAATAAAATAATTTCTCCACATTTTGGGTGTTCAAAATTTAATTTATTATAAAATCTCTTGTAGATGATGTCACAAATGAATTTGTCATGTATGCCTAAACTCTTGCAAAAAAAAAAGAACTAATTATTTTTTTTTTCAAATTATTTTTTTGTGTCATAATTTAAGTTTTCATATAAGAAGGTTGGTTTCACTTTAATACAATTTCTATTTTTAAAAATTACAATAGTTTATCTATATTTATAATAAAAGAATAACTAAAAAGGTAAAAGAAAAAAACTAGAGTATTTTTCATAGAAGCAACTACTTTCCTAAAGAAAAGGTTAGCCATCCATAGAGTGAATATTCAAATCCTTGTGATAACAGAGAGCAATGATTCAAAATTGTAAAACCAAAAATGGATTAGTGCTAAAAGCAAGGAAATAAATGAATGGATGAGCTTCTTCTAAGGGATTAAGATGGAAGAATGGAAGAGGGGATTGTGTGGTATAAAAGGAGAGGTATGCATGCAATTCAAAATCAACTCAAGCAAACCATCTTCCTCTTCCTCTAGAAGGGGATAATTAATAAATTACTGTCGGGCGAAAAAAAAGGGTAAGAGATGGCTCGATTAATGTTAATATCGATGCTATTTCTCTTGGCAGGATCAATGCTTATGGTCCAGGGCGGAGATCCCACCCTTTTTTTCGAATGGAACGTCACCTATGGCACCATTGCTCCCTTGGGAGTGCCAGTAAAGGGTATTCTTATTAACGGGCAATTCCCGGGACCAAATCTTAACTCTACCACCAACAACAATATCGTGGTCAATGTGTTCAATAACCTTGATGAGCCATTCCTTGTAACATGGTAAGCGACTACCAAGAGTAGTTTCTTTTTTACATTAATATGATTATGCTAGTGAAGAGTCGAGCTAATTATCTGTGGAAATGGGATTTGTTGCAGGGACGGCGTGCAGCATAGGAAGAACTCTTGGCAAGATGGTGTTCTGGGAACCAACTGTCCTATCCCCCCTGGGAAGAATTACACCTATAAATTCCAGGTGAAGGATCAGATTGGCAGCTACATGTACTATCCGGTGACGGCTATGCACAAGGCGGTTGGTGGTTTCGGTGGCCTCCGTGTTAACAGCCGTCTACTCATCCCTGTTCCCTACGCTGATCCGGCTGATGACTATACTCTCTTAGTGGGAGACTTTTTCAACAAGGGACACACCAGCCTCAAGAAGATTCTTGATAGCGGTCGCAACCTTGGGAGATGTGACGGTGTCCACCTTAATGGGAAAGTTGCGAAAGGTGATGGGAAGGATGAACCTCTGTTTACGATGGAGGCAGGCAAAACGTACAAGTACAGGATTTGCAATACGGGTATCAAGACATCTCTGAACGTCAGGTTCCAGGGCCACACCATGAAATTGGTTGAGATGGAGGGTTCCCACACAATGCAGAATGACTATGACTCCCTTGATGTGCATGTTGGACAGTGCTTCAGTGTGCTTGTTACTGCCAACCAGGAACCAAGGGATTACTATGTGGTGGCCTCTACCCGTTTTACCAGACGTGAGGTTACAGCAACCGGCATCATCCGTTACAAGAATGGCAAGGGAGCTGCCTCATCCGAGTTGCCACCGCCACCTGTTGGTTGGGCTTGGTCACTCAATCAATTCCGTACCTTCCGTTGGAACTTGACTTCTAACGCTGCTAGGCCTAACCCTCAGGGCTCCTACAAATATGGTTCCATTAACATTACCCGCACCATCAAGCTTGCCAACACTGCACAAAGAGTAGATGGCAAGCTCCGATATGCTCTTAATGGAGCCTCCTATGTCGAACCAACCACTCCACTAAAACTTGCAGAATACTACGGCGTAGCCGACAAGGTTTTCAAGTATGATACCATTCCCGATGAGCCACCAAGTGACAACACTAAGGTAACTTTGGCACCTATTGTCCTCAACATGACACACAGAAACTTTGTGGAAATCATCTTCGAGAATCCCGAGACCGCCATTCAGTCTTACCACTTGTCTGGCTACTCATTCTTTGCCGTGGGGTAAGTATAGCTTCTAACGTAACAAATACATGTGGTGATTTTATTGCCTGAGTTGAAGTAATAAGTTGTATAATGATTTGTTGCAGCATGGACATTGGGAAATGGAGCCCTGAGAAGAGGATGAACTACAATCTTCTCGACGCCGTGAGCAGACACACCATACAGGTATTCCCCAACTCCTGGTCAGCAATCCTATTGACATTCGACAACTGCGGGATGTGGAACCTGAGGTCGGAGATATGGGACAGGCATTACCTTGGGCAACAGCTTTATGCTAGTGTTATTTCCCCTAACCGATCCCTCAAGGATGAGTACAACTTGCCGGAAGGTGTATTGACTTGCGGCATCGTGCAAGGCATGCCAAGGCCTCCACCTTTCAGCAGTTAATTTAAATAAGCTTATAAATCTGTATCCAATTCTGGTGTATGGGGAGAGAGAGGGTGAGAAAGCTTGAGTTCCAAATGTATTTAATGAAATAAAATATTTTGGACCATTTGTTTGTATTCAAGTCATCCGCAAGCTTTCAACAATTTCATTGCTGCCATGTTTTAATTCTAATTACTGTGTTGATTATTAAAATCATATAATGCATTAATAAGAAAAACCATCACAAAATAGTGTGCATCACTAAAACAATTAATGAATAGACCAACTTTCTGTTTTCTTCTTCCCTTTTCTATTTTCTGCTTTCTGTTTCGGTTCATAACAGAACCAGGAGACAAAACATCCCTCAGTCCACTCCTGCAAGGTAAGATTCTCCCAAGAAATTTACTACTGTTCCCTCTTCCAAAGAAGAAGATACTCTACTGCAAAAGAAAGAGCAAACAATTTTGTCAACCGTCTGCACCAACAGATATTTGCTGTGTACAAAGAAGCACTTCATTGAGTAGAATGACTTGCTACAATTTGTTGCTTTTGTAAAACCATATGCCGAGGAGGGGGTTTATGGGTTTTATGTCAATCTTCTCAAGTCTGCCAATAAGTCTTCGAGCAAACTCTTCCACAAAGCTTATATTCGAGGAAGATGGTATAATTTTGGCCCTACACAAATTTGGGAGCTATTGCTTCACTCATGCTTGATAGATGTCAAGCTAGATGAATTTTATGGTACAATGGTCAAAACCATCACCAATGGAGTTCACCTTACCTTGCCCACAAGCTTCTACTCTAGAGCCCACTTATGCTGGCCTGTTTGCTATTGCAACCAGAAACTGGATTCCTAATAGCCAAAGGAATACAGTTACAAAGAAGATTGTTACTCTGCTTAGGAAGATTTGTGATGTGATTCAATTTGACTTGGGAGAGCTTATTTTTCAGGAAATCATCAAACATACTAATTTTGTTTACCCCATGTTATGTCTTTCTTTCCATTCACTTAATTTTTCAGATTCTTTATAATCAAAATCATGAAATTGTATTGGCTACTGAAAAATATGAAAGGAAGCCTATAGAGTTGAAGTATTCATACAAGTGGCTTGAAGGGAAACACCAGGTTGCACTCCCTGAAGCAGTTCCTGATGTTGTGGCCCAGCCTGTTGGAGTTGGCACAAAGGAAGACATTTCATCTCCAACATCTTGATGCTGAGATTGCCTCCCAAGAAAAAGGTCATTCAACAACTTCAAGCCAATGTTCGACGAGTCAAAGCATTGTGGAATGATCTCCTGGCCAAGCTGCTTCAGTTGGGGTTTGGAAAATCTCTTGAACTAAAAGGGGGAGTGGTATAAAGGACTTGGCACTACAGGTGACACTACTGCAATTAGTATCATGTTTTTTCTTTTCTTAGTATGATGATTTTTCTGTGCCAGAATCACCATAAACTTAGGGTTTCAGTTGTCATGTGGGGATGAAATAATTTACCACCCCAATATTGGGATTCCAATTCTCATCAAAGAATTTGCAACCCTCAGTTTCAGAAGCTATCTGCTAAGTGAAATTTGTTTTATTTTAATGTTTTTGGGTTGTAATTTTGAAGACTCTAACTTGAATTATGTTTATTTTAATTGATATTTTATAAAGGCTATTCTCACTACCTATGCATTAATGATTATTTTGCTTGATTATGTTTGTATTTGAAGTAGGATGGATTAAGGGTGAGCTAAAATTGAAATTTTTTTATTTAGGTATTTTAAGATTTTAAATTAATAAAAATAGAATTGTATGTTGGCTCCTTTAAAATGATAAAAATTTGATTTAACCTTATAAAAATTATAAAGACATAGGCTATTAAAATTGTGAAATTGCACTTTTGCTATCGTAAAAAATTACAATTTAATTTCGGTCCCCTAAACAAATTTTCTGGCTTTGCCTTTGATTTCTTGGGGAGAGCATTTGTTATCGTGAACTTACCAATACTATGCAAATTTTCTATTTAATATTTATTTTTGTATGATTAATATTTAACTATCATAATTTCAATTCTGATTAAATTTTAAATATTTAACTATATTTTTTTAATGTAAAAACTTTGAACCATTAAATATATATATTAATAAAGATGGTATTTAGATTAATACGAAATTTTACTTGCATGATAAATAAAATAATAAATTCAACAGTTAAAAACATTAGTTAACTTTTATTTGTTAATAATTCGTTAATTTATGTAAGTTTTTACATATTTATCTATTTGGATTGTGATTGTATTATTTTTTCATTATATCCTATTTTAATATTTTTTTATATTATTTACGAAAATAACTACATTTAAAAAAATAAAATAAATTTCACACACACTGTAAATAGAAAAAATGAAAGAATTTATTATTGAATGACATATAGTAGCTGAATGATGATTACATCAAGAAAATTAATTTATTGGAAAAGTCAGCATTAGTCACTACAAAGGTCGTTTTATGTGCATTTGAAGCAGATCTGGTTCCAGGTTTATATAAGCTTTAAATTAGGTGTAAGCTGGTGGTGGCCTTGGCATGCTTTCCACAACACCGCAAACTAGTGCACTCTCAGGCATGTTGTATTCGTCCCTGAGTGATTTGTTAGGGGAAACAACACTAACATAAAGCTGTTGCCCAAGGTAACGCCTGTCCCATACCTCTGACCTGATGTTCCACATTCCACAGTTGTCGAATGACAATAGGATAGCTGCCCAGGACTTGGGGAAAACCTGTATGGTGTGTCTGCTCACGGCATCAAGAAGATTGTAGTTCTTCCTCTTCTCAGGGCTCCATTGCCCAGTCTCGACACTGCAACAAATGATTATAGAATTTAGTTAAACGGAAAGTAATGACTATATACTAGAAGAATTTGAAGACCAAATACTTACGCCACAGCAAAGAAGGCATAGCCACACAAGTGATAAGACTGGATGGCTGTTTCGCGATTCTCGAAGATGATTTCCATAAAGTTTCTGTGTGTCAAATTGAGGACAACAGGTTCCATGGTTACTTTAGTGATCTCAGCTGGTGGGTCATCAGGAATGGTATCATACTTGAAAACCTTGTCAGCTACGCCGTAGTATTCTGCAAGTTTTAGTGGAGTGGTTGGTTCGACATAGGAGGCTCCATTAATAGCATATCGAAGCTTGCCATCTACTTTTTGAGCAGTGTTGGCCAGCTTGATGGTACGGGTAATGTTAACGGAACCATATTTGTAGGAGCCCTGAGGGTTAGGCCTAGCAGCGCTGGCAGTCAAGTTCCAACGGAAGGTACGGAATTGATTGAGTGACCAAGCCCAACCAACTGGTGGTGGTGGCAACTTAGGTGAGGGTGCGCCCTTGCCATTGGTGTAACGGATGACACCAGTTGCTGTAACCTCGCGTTTGGTAAAACGGGTAGAGGCCACAACAAAGTAATCCTTTGGTTCTTGGTCGGCTGTAACAAGCACAGCGAAGCACTGTCCAACATGAACATCAAGGGATTCATAGTCATTTTGCACTGTGTGGGCACCTTCCATCTCAACCAATTTCATGGTGTGGCCTTGGAACCTGACGTTCAGAGATGTCTTGATACCCGCATTGCAAATCCTATACTTGTAGGTTTTGCCTGCTTCCATGGTGAAGAGAGGTTCATCGCTACCATCACCTTTAGCAACTTTTCCATTAATGTGGACACCATCACATCTACCAAGGTTGCGACCGCTCTCAAGAATTTTCTTGAGGGTGGTGTGTCCCTTGTTGAAAAAATCTCCTGCTATGATAGTATAGTCATCAGCTGGATCAGCATAGGGGACAGGAATGAGTAAACGACTGTTAATACGAAGGCCACCGAAACCACCAACCGCCTTATGCATAGCCGTCACTGGATAATAGATGAAGCTGCCAATTTGGTCCTTCACCTGGAATTTATAGGTGTAATTCGTCCCGGGGGGATAGGACAGTTGGTTCCAAGCACACCATCTTGCCAAGGATTCTTCCTATGCTGCACGCCACTCCTGCAACAAAATTCATTTCCATATATATATATATATAATTAAGCTCAACTCTTTACTAATATAATCAAGGGAAAAAAAAGTACTCTTGTTTACCATGTCAAAAGGAATGGCTCATCAAGGTTGTTAAACACATTGACTATAACATTGTTGTTGGTGGTAGAGTTCATATTTGGCCCAGGGAATTGCCCGTTAATGAGAATACCTTTTACGGGAACACCCAAAGGAGATATGGTGCCATAAGTGACCTTCCACTCGAAACTAATGGTGGGATCTCCACCTTGAACCATAAGTAGTGATCCTACCCAGAGAAAAAACACCACTATTATCGTCAATGGAGCCATTTTGTTGGCTTTAAAGTCTCTTATGTAATTTTATGAAATTTTATGAATTAAGGCTGTTTATCCCCTCTTAGAGGAAGAAGATTTGTTTGAGATGATTTGAGTTGCATGTTGGCTTACCCTTTTATACAACACAACTCCTTCTAATACAATCGTTCTTCACCATTCAATTTTTCTCTTGAAATCCTTAAATTGCGCACATCCATTTGTTTATTTTCTTTTAGTATATACTATTTTTAACATTAACCAATTTGATTTTACCGTGATTCTCTTTTGTTCTAATATAATATTTGCACATTAATTCATTGTGTGGACGGCTAATATTTTATGACTAATGCATCTTCATCAAAATATTTAATCCTTACCATAATTATTTTTTAATTATATGGACGATATAAACGTGAAGAAAACACAAATAAGAATTTAACATGAAACCAAATCGACATTAGAGAAAAAAAACATATATAAGAAATATTCTAAATTTATAAATATATATATGATGCTCAATTTTTTTCCTATATTTTTAAAATTAAAATTCTAGTTTTATATAGATTTTGATATACATTAATTTATAAATGTACATATTACTATTATTTTTATATTCACATCATGCTCAAATTCTCTTTCCTATATTTTTATTTGTGAAATTTTGGTTTTCTATTCTTTTATATGTTGGGCACATGAGAAACTTGGGTTTGTGCTCAGTGTTTTGGGTTGAAGCTTGGATAAAAGGGCTTAAATATTGCATAGAACAAGGGGTTTCACAGAGTGGGAGTTGAAAACAACAATGCTGAGCTTCTTTCTTTACTTGATGACCAAAATGGAGAGTCAAGTTTGTTGAAAGCTGGACTGCAATGCAACATGGAGCCAGAAGCATGCTACTATCGAGACCAGCAGCTATCGAGCTCAGCTCATTTTGCTTGGTATGCACGAATGGTTTTCAAACCAAATGAAGCAACTGATATTGCTGTTTTGTTTTGATGTAACTTAGTTTAGTTTGATTGTAACTAGCTTTAATAGTTAGTTGGATTAAGTTTGTGATTGGATTGATGATGTAAAAGCTGATATGTCAGCTTATTTTGTATTTGACTTAAGCTTGTATTAGTTTAGTTTAAGTGGGAGTAGTTATGTCATTAGGTATCTGTCAAATGAACCAAAATTTGTAGCTCTTTTATATATTCAAATCTTGAATGAAAAATGTAATGTTCAGTTACAACTTTGCTGAGTATTCAATTGTGTTCATTGCTTTGCTTTTTCTTTGCTTCGATTCTTCTTGCTTCAGTCTTACAAATACAGATTTGAAACTTTGTTTGATGCTTGCTGCTGCCATTGTTCCTACAAATGGTATCATGAGCCCGAGTCTTTGAGGGGCCTTTGTATGCAATCTGTTGTGTTCGAATCAAAACCAACAGCAAGTTCAAAATTTGGTAAGATCAAAGCATTTGGATTCAGTCTAGCAGAATGAGTTTCACTCCACCACCTCCACCAGTGTTCACTGGAGAAAACTATCACATTTGGATAGTTAAAATGAAGACTTATCTCCAGGCACATGATCTTTGGAGTGTGATCGAGAATGATGCTGAATCACCTCTATTGAAAGCCAATCCCACCATTGCACAGATGAGGCAACATACTGAGGAGCGAGCCAAGAAGCATAAGGCTATGGCCTGCTTGCAAAATGGAGTCTCTGATGTGATATTTACTCGCATCATGGCCTGTGACTCACCAAAGCAGGCTTGGGAGAAGCTGAAGGAGGAGTTCATGGGGACTGATAAGACAAGGCAACAGCAAGTGATCAACCTCAGGAGAGACTTTGAAAATTTGAGGATGAAGGAGTCTGAGACCATCAAGCAGTACTCAGACAGGATAATGGCCATTGTCAACAGCATTAGGCTCCTGGGAGTGGACTTCACAGAGAGCAGAGTTGTTGAAAAGGTTATTACAACTCTCCCTGAGAAATTTGAGTATAAAATCTCTTCACTTGAGGACTCGAGGGACTTATCAGCCATTTCTTTGTCTGAGCTGATAAACTCCCTGTATGCACTTGAGCAAAGGAGGGCAAATAGGCAGGAGGAGAATCCTGAAGCTGCTTTCCAGGCTAAAGCCAGTGAAGGCTCGAGTGTGAGTGCAAAAGGCAAGAAGCCTTGGCACAATAGAAGGGTCAAGTCAGGAAGAGATGAAGCAAAAAGGGTGTTCCCACCATGTGTTCATTGCAAGAAGACAACACATTCAGAAAAGTATTGCTGGTTTAGGCCAGATATTCAGTGTAGAAAATGCAAGCAGTTTGGCCATGTGGAGAAGGTGTGCAAGGGCAAACCAAGGGAGGCTGCTCTGCAACAAGCTAGACCTGCTGAGGACATTCAAGCTCAGGAGGAGCAAGTGTTCACAGCAACTTGTTTTGTTGGCACAACCAAGGCCAGCAATGATTGGCTACTAGACAGTGGCTGCTCACACCATATGGCAGCAGATGAGAAGCTGTTCAAAAGCCTAGACGGAAGCTTCCACTCGAGGATTAGAATTGGAGATGGTAGGCTGATTGAGGCTAAAGGCAAGGGCAGTGTGTTGATTAGCACTGGTTCAGGTAACAAGCTGATCTCAGATGTGTTTTTTGTACCTGACTTAGACCAGAATTTGCTTAGTGTAGGCCAATTAGTTGAAAAGGGCTATACATTGGTTTTTAAGGATGGTTGCTGTATTGTTCAAGACATGAATGGTCTGGAGTTAGTCACAGTCTCTATGACTGATAGGTGCTTCATGCTGGATGTTAGCCAAATAGAAAGAAAGGCATACACCAGCCTTGTTGAAAGCACTGACTTGTGGCATAGGAGACTAGGCCATGCAAATTTTAGATCCATCGATCTGTTACATAGGTTGAATTTGGTTGATGAAATTACAAAATTTGAAGTTAGTGGGAATGTTTGTGAGGTTTGTCAGCTTGGTAAGCAGGCTAGACTGCCTTTTCCTGCTGACAGTGCTTGGAGAGCTCAAGACAAGCTCGAATTGGTGCATTCTGATGTTTGTGGCCCTATGAGAACACCTTCAATCAGTGAGAACAGGTACTTTGCCCTATTTATAGATGATTTAACAAGGTTGTGCTGGGTCTACTTCTTGAAGCAAAAGTCAGAAGTGTTTGAAGCCTTCTGCAAATTCAAGGCTTATGCTGAAAATCAGTCAAGCTGCAAAATTAGAGCCTTGAGGACTGATAATGGCTCTGAATATGTGTCTGAGAGATTTCAGAAGCTTTGTGACAGTGCTGGGATTCACCATCAGCTCACAACAGTCTATACTCCTCAACAGAATGGAGTCTGTGAGAGAAAGAATAGGAATGTACTGAACATGGCCAGGTGCCTCTTGTTTCAAGGCAAGCTTCCAAGTCAGTTTTGGGCTGAGGCAGTCAACACCTCAGTGTATCTGCTCAACAGACTGCCAACTAGAGCAGTCAAGGATAAGACTCCTTTTGAGGCTTGGCATGGAGTCAAACCTGTGGTAACACACTTAAAAGTGTTTGGCTGTGTATGTTATGCACTTATTCCAGTAGAGAAAAGGACCAAGCTTGAGAGCAGAGCAACTCCAGGAATCTTTGTTGGCTACAGCAGCAACAAGAAGGGCTATAGAGTGTATGATCCTACAGCAAAGAAGGTTTTAGTCAGCAGGGATGTAAAGTTTGATGAGGAAAAGGTGTGGAATTGGAATGGTGTTGAGGCTGACTTGTCTGAATTGGACCAGTTAGACTTGGTTGCTGAACCTGCAGAAGAAGGACCAAGTAATGATGCTATCGATGATATACCAGTGAGGGGCACCAAAACTTTGGCTGATGTCTATCAGAGGTGCAATGTTGCTGTGATTGAGCCCTCAGACTTTGAAGAGGCTGCTAAGAACAGAAGCTGGATGAAAGCTATGGAAGCTGAGTTGGAAATGATCAACAAAAATCAGACTTGGGAGTTGGTGAGCAGACCAGAACACAAGAGGGTCATAGGAGTTAAATGGGTGTATCGGGCCAAGTACAATGCTGATGGCTCACTGAACAAGCACAAGGCCAGGCTTGTGGTGAAGGGCTACAGTCAGCAGTATGGTGTTGACTACCTAGAAACTTTTGCTCCAGTGGCAAGACTGGATACAATTAAGCTGCTGTTTGCTTTAGCAGCTCAGAAGCAGTGGAGAGTTCACCAATTGGATGTCAAATCAGCATTCCTGAATGGTTTTCTCAAGGAGGAGATCTTCATCGAACAACCTGAAGGTTTTGAAGTTGTTGGACATGAAGACAAAATGTATAAGTTGAGAAAGGCCCTCTATGGCCTGAAACAGGCACCAAGGGCCTGGTATGACAGAGTTGATGCTTACCTGACCAAACTTGGATTTGTAAAGAGCCTTAGTGAGCCTACTCTGTATGTTAAAAGGTCAGAACATGAAACCTTACTGATTGTCTCCTTGTATGTGGATGATTTGCTTGTGACAGGGAGCAAAATTGAGCTCATTGATGAGTTCAAAGTCCAAATGCAGCAAGTGTTTGAAATGACAGACTTGGGGATCATGACTTACTTCCTTGGCATGGAAGTTCACCAGTCTGATCGAGGTATCTTCATCAGCCAACACTCATTTGCTTTGAAGATCCTAGACAAATTCTGCATGTATAATTGTAAAGCAGTCAGCACACCTGTGGCCCAAGGAGAAAAGCTGACTAGCAGTGGTGATCAGCAGAGGGTTGATGAGAGGTACTATCGAAGCCTAGTTGGTTGTCTGTTGTATCTAACAGCAACCAGGCCAGACATCATGTTTGGTGTCAGTCTGTTATCGAGATTTATGCATTGTTGCAATGAGGCACATTTGAAGGCAGCAAAGAGGGTCCTTAGATACATTAAGGGCACTGCTAGTTTTGGTGTAATGTTTGAAAGTGGGAACCAACTGAAACTAGAAGGCTACTCTGATAGTGACTGGGCAGGATCCCTCAATGACATGAAGAGTACCTCAGGACACTTCTTTACACTTGGATCGGGGATGTTTTGCTGGAGTTCAAAAAAGTAGCAAACTGTTGCTCAGTCCACAGCTGAAGCAGAATACATTGCTGCAGCAGGAGCAGTTAATCAGGCCATTTGGCTAAGGAAGCTGCTTCATGACCTTAATGAAACTCAAGATGAAGCAACTGAAATTTGGGTGGATAATCAGTCTGCAGTTGCAATAGCCAAGAACCCTGTGTTCCATGGTAAGACAAAGCATTTTAAAATCAAGCTGCATTTTGTTAGAGAGGCTGAACAAGCAAAGGAAGTCAGCCTTGTGCATTGTAGCTCAGGGGCACAATTGGCTGACATAATGACCAAGTCCTTGGGGGCTGCTCGATTTGAATATTTGAGAAGTGCAATTGGAATGTGTTGCATACAGTCCAAGGAGGAGTGTTGAAAGCTGGACTGCAATGCAACATGGAGCCGGAAGCATGCTACTATCGAGACCAGCAGCTATCGAGCTCAGCTCATTTTGCTTGGTATGCACGAATGGTTTTCAGACCAAATGAAGCAACTGATATTGCTGTTTTGTTTTGATGTAACTTAGTTTAGTTTGATTGTAACTAGCTTTAATAGTTAGTTGGATTAAGTTTGTGATTGGATTGATGATGTAAAAGCTGATATGTCAGCTTATTTTGTATTTGACTTAAGCTTGTATTAGTTTAGTTTAAGTGGGAGTAGTTATGTCATTAGGTATCTGTCAAATGAACCAAAATTTGTAGCTCTTTTATATATTCAAATCTTGAATGAAAAATGTAATGTTCAGTTACAACTTTGCTGAGTATTCAATTGTGTTCATTGCTTTGCTTTTTCTTTGCTTCGATTCTTCTTGCTTCAGTCTTACAAATACAGATTTGAAACTTTGTTTGATGCTTGCTGCTGCCATTGTTCCTACAAAGTTCTTGTAAGACACATCCAAATTCTTTTCAATCACAAATTGAAACTTACATAAATATAGAGGCAGATTGTTTGGGAAAAATGAGCCAAAGTAGATTTTATTTCATATAAATACCAATGATCAGGCCTTTCAGAGGCACACTGGTTGAGTTGAGATATCCTTTTATATGCTATAAGCCTCGATTGCTCGTTTTCCTTTTCTGTCTCGTACCTCCTCTCTTTATCGTTGTGCCCATGAACACTCTTTGTTTCCCTACTACGATTGCACAGCTCATTACTACCTTCTGAACGTTCCACAACCATATTTTACACAGTTACCCCCATTTTCATTTTCTTGGACTAATGAGCAAAATCTAACACCCTTTATGTTACTTGAAATTTCATCGTCACTTTTATCCAAATGCCTACTAGCCCTCCTGCACCGATGATCATCACAACCTGACAAAGGTCAAACCTCACTAGAGGTAAAGCCACCATCACAGCTAAGGACATTGGACTCACATTATCTAGATTTGCAATTAATTCGTTGACGTCCTCTTCACTTGATGAACGAATCACTTCAACTTCTAACACTTTTAGATCAATATTTTCTGGCCAACCGCTTTTATTTGGATTTGCAGAACAACACTTACCTTACTCTGTAGTCTCTGATCCATGTATTTAACTTAGCTCTTTTTGCTGGTTTCTATTCTAAGAGTAATTGACGTGCTAAGTGAAGATAGTAGGAACTTTTAGCTCCTACGCTCTAATGTTTTTTTTTTTTGCATTATGGCTAGTTGAGCCTTCCTTTGTACAAAAAGAACTAGTTTAATCTAATAGTTGAATCTCAAATTTAAATAGTTGTTATTCACTTTTCAAGCCACCACGAACATATTATGGAAATTAGAGGGACAGAAACAATGTAGCTGATTCATTGTCCAAACTACAAGTTTCAGAAGATTTTGGAATAAAGTGCTCACTCGACCCCTCAGAGAAATCGATACATTATTGTTATTAGACAAATTGGGGTCATGCCATCCCAATGGTATTTTGATGTAGAACAGTAATGCCTATTTGAATTTCCCTTGTCTTTGAACTCTAGAATTTTCTTGTATTTAATTTAGTCATTGATTTATTTGGATAGGTATTAAAAGTAAATTTTGATGATTGGCATTCTAATTAGTCAAAATTCTCTTTGGGATCGATATTTTATACCACTTGTAACGATACATATACTTGCGTGTGATATTCGATTAAGTTCAGAGCACCTTTTGTTCAAAATAATGGTGTTTTACGAATAACTATGCATAGAACAATTTCTATTTAGTAGAATTGTATTTTTTCGAAAGAGTCATTATTCAGAATAAGTTCTACCAAACGGAGCATTACCATAGAACAACTTTTGTTTGAAACAAGTAAGAATAACCCTTTTCCATGAACAACTCTCGTTCAAGAACATCCATTGTCTTGCATTCTAAGAGATGTTCTGCGGTAAAGGTTTCACAAGATACCGCTTCACCAAAGTAGAAGAAGTGAAAATAACCTACGACAGAGTTCTCGGGTTGTCTTCACTCTTGAGATTTTCCAGAGAACTTGGCTTGGTAGATTAAATATGGAGATAATTAAATAGTTTCCTCTTAACATTTTCCTCTAACATTGAGTGTTTTTCCTTTATTTCAAAAATATGGTGAACATTTCTTCAATATTCATCATTATCATCACCAAAAAGGCCATTCACCATCCCGTCTTAACCATATATTGCCATTGCAATTGAAACCTAATTTCATTACTCATATTAAATACCTAGTATAAATAGGAGCCCATCACAACTAGTTGAGTGACTTTTTGGCACTTTGATACTCTAATTCTCAAAGCTCTCTAAAATTCTTTCAACTTTTGTTGTTGTTGTTGTTGTTGTTTAGCCTTATCATCAACTACAATTCCCTTTCTCTTGCTTATCAAACATCACTTGTTGCTGTGATCAATGTTATAGGATCAGCTCTAGTATTCTTCTCTGCCTTCTTTCGATATATCATGTTCACTTATTTATAAAGCTCCCTCTGAACCCTCTACAATGTTTTAATTTTATCTATATTACTCTCATAGAATACCACAAATGGATATATGATGTTATTAGTATGTTATAATCTCTAAAAAAATGAAATTAGTTATAAATTTCTTTTCATATTATTTATTCAATTTGAACTTTTATGGTGGGTCATAATTTAATTATATATGAAGTTTCACTTAATATCAACTGTCTATAATGATTATATAATAATGGAGGTTAATGTTACTTTAATACATTTCATATTTATATATTTAAATTAAGAAAATAACTAAAAGAACTCTCATCAGAGTAACCATCGTCCTAAAAAAAAGGTTAGCCATCAGCACAGTGGATGTGCAAATCCTTGATGGAAAAGAAGAGAATGATAAACTCAAAATGATTAGTGTTAAAAACAGTATTTGCTAAAAGCAAGGAAATAAATGAATGGATGAGCGTATTCTAAGGGATTAAGATGGAAGAATTGAAGAGGTTGTGTGGTATAAAAGGAGAGGTATGCATGCAATTCAAAATCAACTCAAGCAAACCATCTTCCTCTTCCTCTAGAAGGGGATAATTAATAAATTACTGTCGGGCGAAAAAAAAGGGTAAGAGATGGCTCGATTAATGTTAATATCGATGCTATTTCTCTTGGCAGGATCAATGCTTATGGTCCAGGGCGGAGATCCCACCCTTTTTTTCGAATGGAACGTCACCTATGGCACCATTGCTCCCTTGGGAGTGCCAGTAAAGGGTATTCTTATTAACGGGCAATTCCCGGGACCAAATCTTAACTCTACCACCAACAACAATATCGTGGTCAATGTGTTCAATAACCTTGATGAGCCATTCCTTGTAACATGGTAAGCGACTACCAAGAGTAGTTTCTTTTTTACATTAATATGATTATGCTAGTGAAGAGTCGAGCTAATTATCTGTGGAAATGGGATTTGTTGCAGGGACGGCGTGCAGCATAGGAAGAACTCTTGGCAAGATGGTGTTCTGGGAACCAACTGTCCTATCCCCCCTGGGAAGAATTACACCTATAAATTCCAGGTGAAGGATCAGATTGGCAGCTACATGTACTATCCGGTGACGGCTATGCACAAGGCGGTTGGTGGTTTCGGTGGCCTCCGTGTTAACAGCCGTCTACTCATCCCTGTTCCCTACGCTGATCCGGCTGATGACTATACTCTCTTAGTGGGAGACTTTTTCAACAAGGGACACACCAGCCTCAAGAAGATTCTTGATAGCGGTCGCAACCTTGGGAGATGTGACGGTGTCCACCTTAATGGGAAAGTTGCGAAAGGTGATGGGAAGGATGAACCTCTGTTTACGATGGAGGCAGGCAAAACGTACAAGTACAGGATTTGCAATACGGGTATCAAGACATCTCTGAACGTCAGGTTCCAGGGCCACACCATGAAATTGGTTGAGATGGAGGGTTCCCACACAATGCAGAATGACTATGACTCCCTTGATGTGCATGTTGGACAGTGCTTCAGTGTGCTTGTTACTGCCAACCAGGAACCAAGGGATTACTATGTGGTGGCCTCTACCCGTTTTACCAGACGTGAGGTTACAGCAACCGGCATCATCCGTTACAAGAATGGCAAGGGAGCTGCCTCATCCGAGTTGCCACCGCCACCTGTTGGTTGGGCTTGGTCACTCAATCAATTCCGTACCTTCCGTTGGAACTTGACTTCTAACGCTGCTAGGCCTAACCCTCAGGGCTCCTACAAATATGGTTCCATTAACATTACCCGCACCATCAAGCTTGCCAACACTGCACAAAGAGTAGATGGCAAGCTCCGATATGCTCTTAATGGAGCCTCCTATGTCGAACCAACCACTCCACTAAAACTTGCAGAATACTACGGCGTAGCCGACAAGGTTTTCAAGTATGATACCATTCCCGATGAGCCACCAAGTGACAACACTAAGGTAACTTTGGCACCTATTGTCCTCAACATGACACACAGAAACTTTGTGGAAATCATCTTCGAGAATCCCGAGACCGCCATTCAGTCTTACCACTTATCTGGCTACTCATTCTTTGCCGTGGGGTAAGTATAGCTTCTAACGTAACAAATACATGTGGTGATTTTATTGCCTGAGTTGAAGTAATAAGTTGTATAATGATTTGTTGCAGCATGGACATTGGGAAATGGAGCCCTGAGAAGAGGATGAACTACAATCTTCTCGACGCCGTGAGCAGACACACCATACAGGTATTCCCCAACTCCTGGTCAGCAATCCTATTGACATTCGACAACTGCGGGATGTGGAACCTGAGGTCGGAGATATGGGACAGGCATTACCTTGGGCAACAGCTTTATGCTAGTGTTATTTCCCCTAACCGATCCCTCAAGGATGAGTACAACTTGCCGGAAGGTGTATTGACTTGTGGCATCGTGCAAGGCATGCCAAGGCCTCCACCTTTCAGCAGTTAATTTAAATAAGCTTATAAATCTGTAGCCAATTCTGGTGTATGGGGAGAGAGAGGGTGAGAAAAGCTTGAGTTCCAAATGTATTTAATGAAATAAAAGGTGTATTTCTGCATGCCTGCAAGTTGGTTAAAACTGAACATGGATGTAAAATTTGCTTTATAATCGCATGAAAGATGGTTTAGATTGAAATTGATGGTTCTACTATTTCCGCTGTGTAACAAGGAAGAGAGTCTCGAAAGGCAAATCGACGAAACAAAAATCAAATTAGTTTTTCTTAAATGACACTACTTTTAATAACCTGGACTTTAAATTTAGTCAGACTTAATAATTTGATGGTTTTTGAGGAATTTAGACAAAAATGTTATGTTTTCTAAAAAGATAGTCAAAGTAGAAGTTTTAAGTTTTACTTAGCCATTTCGATTAACAGTGTAGCATTTAGAATCTGGCTGGGCCGAATTTAGGAAGTTACACCTCTAATATACCCTTACTTTTGACAAAGTTAGCAACAAAGATTTCCTGATTTCAGCTGTTCCATAGGTTCCAACAGATCACTCTAAATAGCATGTCCCCACTGGGCACCACCACAAGACATGATCAATGGATACAGATCTATTTGTACAAAATTGGTAACATCTATCCTAATAATTTCTGCATGCATGCAAGTTATCTTGATTGATAACTAAAAGGTGCAGGTGCAAAAGAGAGATTACCCCTTCAACTGGTATTGATATTGTTAATGACTAGCATGATATGCTACTTTGTTTTAAAATTTTAATATTCTAATATTCATTTGGAAAACACACCAAAAAATTCTAATATTCTAATAGTGGAACCATCAATTTCATTCTAAACCATCTTTCATGCGATTATTAAGCAAATTTTACATTCACGTTCAGTTTTAACCAACTTGCAGGCATGCAGAAATTCAAACATAAAAACCCATGCCACCGTCCAAAATTAACCAAAATTACAGTCCCAAATAGTAAAAAAACCATGTTAAAACTTAGGTTAAATTTTAAAAAAAATACTGCATTAAATAAAAATCGAGACGAGACCTCCGAATGTTGTGTCCAATCCTAATATTGAGAGTTATTTGTAAGAAGTAACTAAAGGAGTGAACTTAAAACAATGTATATGCGTAAAAACAATTAATGAAGTATACAACCATCATTATAACAGAACATATAGTAAATCATGGCATCACAACCCTCAGTATTACAATATTTTGTACATGTCATGCTCATGTGAAACAGTACAAAATTCCTACCCATCCATCTGCTACACAAGAGTTTCTTAGTAATCGTCATCTGATTCACCAAAACAGTAGGAGTCGTAGCTCAATGTAGACGAACCACCAGTAACAATATGCAATTAAACTACTAATAATTTGCAGACAAGCTACCAGTAAGTTGGTGTTGGATAAAATGGCAGCAACAACCAAACAATGAAACACTAAGAGCATAAGCTCTTCAAACAGCAAGTAGAAAAACACAAAGCATCAAGAGCATAAGCTCTCGGTTAACAAGCAAAAGGAAAAAAAATATGTTTGATTGAAACCGAATGATAATACCATTTTCATTTCATTTCAAAATATAGAGTTACAAAAGTGGAATGTTTACCTAACAATTTCCACTAAATTTGGCAACTTGCCAATTAATAATTAAAAAGATGAAAGCATATTAGCTATCATTATGTTGTTTCAATTATAGCTATCATTATGAAACCAAGTTGCACACCAACTTGTTTCAATTACAAAAGATTACAAATATTAAAAATAAACAAAATAAACAAAATAAACAAAATGCACCAAGTTGCTCCTTTGTTGCTTTACAGTCCATGTTCAACACTCCTCCTTGGACTGTAGGCAACAAACACCAATTGATTTCCTTAGAAATTCAAACCTGATTGTGCCAAGAGGCTTTGTCAAAATGTCAGCCAATTGATCTTGTGAGCTGCAATGTATTAGACTCACTTCTTTGGATTGGACAACTTCTCGAACAAAGTAAAACTTGAGCTTAAAATGTTTGGTTTTGCCATGAAAAACAGGATTTTTAGAGATGGCAACTGCTGACTGGTTATCCACCAAAACTTCAGTAGGCTCGAGCTGTTCTTCATTCAAATCACATAGCAACTTCCTAAGCCAAATGGCTTGATTCACTGCTGCAGCTGCTGTTATGTATTCGGCTTCAGCAGTAGACTGAGCAACAGTTTGTTGCTTCTTTGAACTCCAACTGAAAACTCCCGAACCAAGTGTAAAGAAGTAGCCTGAAGTACTTCTCATATCATCAACTGATCCACCCCAGTCACTATCTGAGTAGCCAGTTAATTTCAGCTCACTTCCTTTCTTGAACATTACACCAAACTTCAAAGTACCTTTGACATACCTGAGTATTCTCTTTGCTGCTTTCAAATGAGTTGTATTGCAGCTGTGCATGAATCTAGACAGTAGACTAACTGAATGCATAAGGTCAGGTCTGGTTGCTGTCAAGTAAAGTAAACATCCAATCAGGCTTCTATACTCCTTTTCATCTACCTTTTCTTCATTTCCAAAGCTGCTTAGTTTCTCTTCCACAGCTAATGGTGTGCTCACTGGTTTGCTGTTTTCCATATGAAACTTAGTGAGAATTTTCAAGGCAAATGCATGCTGGCTGATAAAAATGCCTTGATCAGACTGGTCTACTTCCATACCAAGGAAGTAAGTCATGATTCCCAAGTCTGTCATGTCAAACATGTCTTGCATATTCTTCTTGAACTCCTAAATCAAATCGACCCTGCTTCCAGTCACTAATAGATCATCTACATATATTGAGAAAATCAGCAAAGTCTCATCTTTGGACTTCTTTATAAACAAAGTTGGCTTACTCAAACTTTTCTCGAAATTGAACTTAGACAGGTAAGCATCTATCCTGTCATACCAGGCTCGAGGAGCCTGTTTTAGTCCATAGAGTGCCTTCTTCAGCTTGTAAACCTTGTCCTCCTTTCCTTGGACTTTAAATCCATCAGGCTGTTCAACATAAATCTCCTCTTTAAGGAAGCCATTCAGGAAAGCTGACTTGACATCAAGCTGATGGACCTTCCACTGTTTCTGTGCAGCCAAAGCAAACAGGAGCTTTATGGTGTCCAGCCTTGCTACTGGAGCAAATGTCTCCTCAAAATCAATGCCAAACTGTTGATTGTACCCTTTCACCACAAGCCTTGCCTTGTGCTTGTTCAAAGAGCCATCAGCATTGAATTTGGTCCTGAAAACCCATTTGACACCTATGACCTTCTTCTGATCAGGTCTGTCTACCAGATCCCAAGTGTCATTCTTATGGATCATGTCGATTTCAGCCTCCATAGCCTTCTTCCAGCTCTTGCTTCTTGCAGCTTCTTCATAGCTTGAAGGCTCAATAATGGCCACATTGCATCTTTGGTAGATATTAGCAATAGACCTGGTCCCTCTCACAGGAGTATCATCTACATTGGCATTACTGACTTCATTTTCTGCCAATTCCAGATTGTTGTCAATCTGCTCTTCTTCAAACTGACTTGTGTTAGAGCCATCTAGACTCCAAAACCTTCCTTCATCGAATTTGACATCCCTGCTTACCAAAATCTTCTTGGTTGAAGGATCAAATACTCTGTAGCCCTTCTTGCAGCTACTGTAGCCAACAAATATACCAGGAACTGATCTCTTCTCAAGCTTGGTTCTTCTTTCTGCAGGGACAAGTACAAAACACATGCAACCAAACACTTTTAAATGGGAAACTGTTGGTTTAAGATCATACCATGCTTCAAAAGGAGTTTTATCATTTAAAGCATGTGTTGGCAGCCTATTGAGCAGGTACACTAAGGTGTTGACACCTTCAGCCCAAAAAATGTTTGGAAGCTTGCTTTGAAACAACAAACACCTGGTCATGTTCATCACTGTTCTGTTCTTCCTTTCACATACTCCATTTTGCTGAGGAGTATACACTGTGGTCAATTGATGATGAATCCCAGCCTGCTCACATAGCTTCTGAAATCTTTCAGACAAGTATTCAGAACCATTGTCTGTCCTCAAGGCCTTAATCCTGCAGCCTATTTGATTTTCTGCCAATGCCTTGAACTTTCCAAAAACTTCAAACACTTCTGACTTTTGTTTCATGAAATAAACCCAGCAAAATCTGGTCAGATCATCAATAAACAGTATAAAATACTTACTTCCATTCAGTGAAGGAGTCTTCATTGGTCCACAGACATCTGAGTGCACCAATTCAAGTCTTTCTCGAGCCCTCCATGCTTGGTTTACTGGAAAAGGCAACCTGGCCTGTTTACCAAGCTGACATACTTCACAAACAGACTCATTTGCATCAACCTTAATCATGTCCTCTGTCAAACTCATCTTGTGCAGCAAATTGAGTGACCTGAAATTGACATGGCCAAATCTTCTATGCCACAGATCAGCATTGTCAACTGAACTTGTATAGGCTCTTCTCTCAAGTTGGCTCACATTCAACATAAAACACCTATCTGCCATGGGTGCTGAAACAACTTCTCTACCAAGAATATCATTAATAACACAAGAATCATTCTTGAAAACTAGAGAGTAGCCTTTCTTAACCAGCTGACCTACACTAAGTAGATTTTGATCTATTTCAGGTACATAAAGCACATCTGAAATAACCTTGTTACCTGAACTAGTGTTGATCACAACATCACCTCTGCCTTTAGCTTCAATCAGATTCCCATTGCCTATTCTGACCTTTGAAGCAAAACTCCTGTCAAGATCCTTGAACAGGCTCTCATTTGATGCCATGTGATGTGAGCAGCCACTATCCACAAGCCAACTGCATTTGGATTTGCTTGTGGTTGTAGAACATGAGGCAGTGAAGACATGCTCCTCCTGAGCTTGAAGATCTTCAGCAGTCTTGGCTTGTACTGGCAGAGTTTGTGACTTTTCTTGATTTCTACAAATCTTTTCATGATGACCATACTGCTTGCAGCTCTTGCATTGGATGTCTGGTTTGTTCCAGCAATACTTCTCCAAATGGTTAGCCTTCTTGCAGTGAACGCATGGTGGAAACCTCCTTCTACCGACATCTTTCTTTGATCTTTCCCTCTTTTCAAACCAAGGCTTCTTAGCTTTCTGACTTGAGCTGGAGCCTTCTTTGACCTTTGCTTGAAAAGCACCTTCAGATCTTTCCTCCTGCCTACTTGCTCTTCTCTGCTCAAGTGCATAAAGTGAGTTAACCAACTCAGACAAAGAAATGGTTGTGAGATCTCTCGAGTCCTCCAATGAGGAGATTTTTGACTCAAACCTTTCAGGTAAGGTGGTAATAACCTTCTCAACAACCCTGCTGTCACTGAAATCTTCTCCAAGGAGTCTAATATTATTGACAGTAGCCATAATCCTATCAGAATATTGATTGATAGTTTCTGACTCCTTCATCTTCAAATTTTCAAACTCCCTTCTAAGATTAATTACTTGTTGCTGCCTTGTCTTGTCTGATCCCATGAACTCCTCTTTCAGCTTGTCCCAAGCTTGTTTGGGTGAGTCACAGGCCATGATGCGAGTAAAAATTACATCAGACACTCTATTCTGTAGGCAGGCCATGGCTTTATGCTTCTTGGCTCGCTCCTCACCATGTTGCTTGATCTGAGCAATGGTTGGATTTGCTCTCAATGGTAGTGGCTCGACATCATTTTCAACTGCACTCCACAGATCAAGTGCTTGGAGGTAAGTTTTCATTTTAACTATCCAAATGTGGTAGTTTTCTCCAGCAAAAATTGGTGGTGGAGGAGGTGCAAAGCTCATGTTGCTGAAACTGATTTTGCAGAAGCAAAACTGACTTTGTTTTGAAAACTAAAACAAAACCACAAAGGTCCTCAAAGATAGGATGCTCTGATTACCATTTGTTGGATAAAATGGCAGCAACAACCAAACAATGAAACACTAAGAGCATAAGCTCTTCAAACAGCAAGCAGAAAAACACAAAGCATCAAGAGCATAAGCTCTCGGTTAACAAGCAAAAGGAAAAAAATATGTTTGATTGAAACCGAATGATAATACCATTTTCATTTCATTTCAAAATATAGAGTTACAAAAGTGGAATGTTTACCTAACAATTTCCACTAAATTTGGCAACTTGCCAATTAATAATTAAAAAGATGAAAGCATATTAGCTATCATTATGTTGTTTCAATTATAGCTATCATTATGAAACCAAGTTGCACACCAACTTGTTTCAATTACAAAAGATTACAAATATTAAAAATAAACAAAATAAACAAAATGCACCAAGTTGCTCCTTTGTTGCTTTACAGTCCATGTTCAACAGTTGGGCACAAACCGCCAGTACTCCAAACAATACTCCAGAGGTTGCAGATTAACTACCAATGTAATAATACAGATAAACCGCCAATACTCCATGAAACTTCTCCATCACCAATAAATCTTCAATCTCTAGGTAATGCAATATGTCATATCAATAATGTAGCATATCATGCTAGTCATTAACAATATCAATAACAGTGGCATACTTAACACGGTTTTAGTTTATCAGTATCCGTGGCATGCTTTACATGCAAATGATATATACAATATAAACCAGTGTCATGCTTTTACATGCAAACAATAAACTGCAGCTCATCTACATCTCAACAGACCTACAATCAGAAAATGCATACGACACTTACACACACAATTAACCACAATTAGAAGCCCTTAAAGCATTCGGTTGATAAATGTCAAAAGTAATATGTTTAAGCCTCATTCTTAATGTGTTTTTAGACGATTATTCAATTTAAAATGGTGAATTGTATGCCCTTAATCCTTTAAATTCATGTTTCTATACTTGGACAGCATTTGAGAGCAAAACAAGCAAAAAAAAATGAAACTCGAAAAATCAGAGCATGTTTCAGGAGCCACACGGGCTGAGCCATTCCATACAGGCTTTCGTGACGCAGACTATTTTGTGATGGTTTTTATTATTAATGCATTATTTGATTTTAATAATAAACATAGAAATTAGAATTAAAACATGGTAGCAGCAATGAAATTCTTGAAAGCTTGCGTATGATTTGAATATAAACAAATGGTCCAAAGCATTTTATTTCTTTAAATCCATTTGGAACTCAAGCTTTTCTCATCCTCTCTCTCCCCATATTGTGTATTTATACCAGCCTTGGATACAGATTTATAAGCTTATTTAAATTAACTGCTGAAAGGTGGAGGCCTTGGCATGCCTTGCACGATGCCGCAAGTCAATACACCTTCCAGCAAGTTGTACTCATCCTTGAGGGATCGGTTAGGGGAAATAACACTAGCATAAAGCTGTTGCCCAAGGTAATGCCTGTCCCATATCTCCGACCTCAGGTTCCACATCCCGCAGTTGTCGAATGTCAATAGGATTGCTGACCAGGAGTTGGGGAATACCTGTATGGTGTGTCTGCTCACGGCGTCGAGAAGATTGTAGTTCATCCTCTTCTCAGGGCTCCATTTCCCAATGTCCATGCTGCAACAAATCATTATACAACTTATTACTTCAACTCAGGCAATAAAATCACCACATGTATTTGTTATGTTAGAAGCTATACTTACCCCACGGCAAAGAATGAGTAGCCAGACAAGTGGTAAGACTGAATGGCGGTCTCGTGATTCTCGAAGATGATTTCCACAAAGCTTCTGTGTGTCATGTTGAGGACAATAGGTGCCAAAGTTACCCTAGTGTTGTCACTTGGTGGCTCATCGGGAATGGTATCATACTTGAAAACCTTGTCGGCTACGCCGTAGTATTCTCCAAGTTTTAGTGGAGTGGTTGGTTCGACATAGGAGACTCCATTAAGAGCATATCGGAGCTTGCCATCTACTCTTTGTGCAGTGTTGGCAAGCCTGATGGTGCGGGTAATGTTAATGGAACCATATTTGTAGGAGCCCTGAGGGTTAGGCCTAGCAGCGTTAGAAGTCAAGTTCCAACGGAAGGTACGGAATTGATTGAGTGACCAAGCCCAACCAACAGGTGGGGGTGGCAACTCGGATGAGGCAGCTCCCTTGCCATTCTTGTAAAGGATGATGCCGGTTGCTGTAACCTCACGTCTGGTAAAACGGGTAGAGGCCACCACATAGTAATCCCTTGGTTCCTGGTTGGCAGTAACAAGCACACTGAAGCACTGTCCAACATGCACATCAAGGGAGTCATAGTCATTCTGCATTGTGTGGGAACCCTCCATCTCAACCAATTTCATGGTGTGGCCCTGGAACCTGACGTTCAGAGATGTCTTGATACCCGTATTGCAAATCCTGTACTTGTACGTTTTGCCTGCCTCCATCGTAAACAGAGGTTCATCCTTCCCATCACCTTTCGCAACTTTCCCATTAAGGTGGACACCGTAACATCTCCCAAGGTTGCGACCGCTATCAAGAATCTTCTTGAGGCTGGTGTGTCCCTTGTTGAAAAAGTCTCCCACTAAGAGAGTATAGTCATCAGCCGGATCAGCGTAGGGAACAGGGATGAGTAGACGGCTGTTAACACGGAGGCCACCGAAACCACCAACCGCCTTGTGCATAGCCGTCACCGGATAGTACATGTAGCTGCCAATCTGATCCTTCACCTGGAATTTATAGGTGTAATTCTTCCCAGGGGGGATAGGACAGTTGGTTCCCAGAACACCATCTTGCCAAGAGTTCTTCCTATGCTGCACGCCGTCCCTGCAACAAATCCCATTTCCACAGATAATTAGCTCGACTCTTCACTAGCATAATCATATTAATGTAAAAAAGAAACTACTCTTGGTAGTCGCTTACCATGTTACAAGGAATGGCTCATCAAGGTTATTGAACACATTGACCACGATATTGTTGTTGGTGGTAGAGTTAAGATTTGGTCCCGGGAATTGCCCGTTAATAAGAATACCCTTTACTGGCACTCCCAAGGGAGCAATGGTGCCATAGGTGACGTTCCATTCGAAAAAAAGGGTGGGATCTCCGCCCTGGACCATAAGCATTGATCCTGCCAAGAGAAATAGCATCGATATTAACATTAATCGAGCCATCTCTTACCCTTTTTTTTCGCCCGACAGTAATTTATTAATTATCCCCTTCTAGAGGAAGAGGAAGATGGTTTGCTTGAGTTGATTTTGAATTGCATGCATACCTCTCCTTTTATACCACACAACCTCTTCAATTCTTCCATCTTAATCCCTTAGAATACGCTCATCCATTCATTTATTTCCTTGTTTTTAGCAAATACTGTTTTTAACACTAATCATTTTGAGTTTATCATTCTCTTCTTTTCCATCAAGGATTTGCACATCCACTGTGCTGATGGCTAACCTTTTTTTTAGGACGATGGTTACTCTGATGAGAGTTCTTTTAGTTATTTTCTTAATTTAAATATATAAATATGAAATGTATTAAAGTAACATTAACCTCCATTATTATATAATCATTATAGACAGTTGATATTAAGTGAAACTTCATATATAATTAAATTATGACCCACCATAAAAGTTCAAATTGAATAAATAATATGAAAAGAAATTTATAACTAATTTCATTTTTTTAGAGATTATAACATACTAATAACATCATATATCCATTTGTGGTATTCTATGAGAGTAATATAGATAAAATTAAAACATTGTAGAGGGTTCAGAGGGAGCTTTATAAATAAGTGAACATGATATATCGAAAGAAGGCAGAGAAGAATACTAGAGCTGATCCTATAACATTGATCACAGCAACAAGTGATGTTTGATAAGCAAGAGAAAGGGAATTGTAGTTGATGATAAGGCTAAACAACAACAACAACAACAACAAAAGTTGAAAGAATTTTAGAGAGCTTTGAGAATTAGAGTATCAAAGTGCCAAAAAGTCACTCAACTAGTTGTGATGGGCTCCTATTTATACTAGGTATTTAATATGAGTAATGAAATTAGGTTTCAATTGCAATGGCAATATATGGTTAAGACGGGATGGTGAATGGCCTTTTTGGTGATGATAATGATGAATATTGAAGAAATGTTCACCATATTTTTGAAATAAAGGAAAAACACTCAATGTTAAAGGAAAATGTTAAGAGGAAACTATTTAATTATCTCCATATCTAATCTACCAAGCCAAGTTCTCCGGAAAATCTCAAGAGTGAAGACAACCCGAGAACTCTGTCGTAGGTTATTTTCACTTCTTCTACTTTGGTGAAGCGGTATCTTGTGAAACCTTTACCGCAGAACATCTCTTAGAATGCAAGACAATGGATGTTCTTGAACGAGAGTTGTTCATGGAAAAGGGTTATTCTTACTTGTTTCAAACAAAAGTTGTTCTATGGTAATGCTCCGTTTGGTAGAACTTATTCTGAATAATGACTCTTTCGAAAAAATACAATTCTACTAAATAGAAATTGTTCTAAGCATAGTTATTCGTAAAACACCATTATTTTGAACAAAAGGTGCTCTGAACTTAATCGAATATCACACGCAAGTATATGTATCGTTACAAGTGGTATAAAATATCGATCCCAAAGAGAATTTTGACTAATTAGAATGCCAATCATCAAAATTTACTTTTAATACCTATCCAAATAAATCAATGACTAAATTAAATACAAGAAAATTCTAGAGTTCAAAGACAAGGGAAATTCAAATAGGCATTACTGTTCTACATCAAAATACCATTGGGATGGCATGACCCCAATTTGTCTAATAACAATAATGTATCGATTTCTCTGAGGGGTCGAGTGAGCACTTTATTCCAAAATCTTCTGAAACTTGTAGTTTGGACAATGAATCAGCTACCTTGTTTCTGTCCCTCTAATTTCCATAATATGTTCGTGGTGGCTTGAAAAGTGAATAACAACTATTTAAATTTGAGATTCAACTATTAGATTAAACTAGTTCTTTTTGTACAAAGGAAGGCTCAACTAGCCATAATGCAAAAAAAAAAAAAAAACATTAGAGCGTAGGAGCTAAAAGTTCCTACTATCTTCACTTAGCACGTCAATTACTCTTAGAATAGAAACCAGCAAAAAGAGCTAAGTTAAATACATGGATCAGAGACTACAGAGTAAGGTAAGTGTTGTTCTGCAAATCCAAATAAAAGCGGTTGGCCAGAAAATATTGATCTGAAAGTGTTAGAAGTTGAAGTGATTCGTTCATCAAGTGAAGAGGACGTCAACGAATTAATTGCAAATCTAGATAATGTGAGTCCAATGTCCTTGGCTGTGATGGTGGCTTTACCTCTAGTGAGGTTTGACCTTTGTCAGGTTGTGATGATCATCGGTGCAGGAGGGCTAGTAGGCATTTGGATAAAAGTGACGATGAAATTTCAAGTAACATAAAGGGTGTTAGATTTTGCTCATTAGTCCAAGAAAATGAAAATGGGGGTAACTGTGTAAAATATGGTTGTGGAACGTTCAGAAGGTAGTAATGAGCTGTGCAATCGTAGTAGGGAAACAAAGAGTGTTCATGGGCACAACGATAAAGAGAGGAGGTACGAGACAGAAAAGGAAAACGAGCAATCGAGGCTTATAGCATATAAAAGGATATCTCAACTCAACCAGTGTGCCTCTGAAAGGCCTGATCATTGGTATTTATATGAAATAAAATCTACTTTGGCTCATTTTTCCCAAACAATCTGCCTCTATATTTATGTAAGTTTCAATTTGTGATTGAAAAGAATTTGGATGTGTCTTACAAGAACTTGACTCTCCATTTTGGTCATCAAGTAAAGAAAGAAGCTCAGCATTGTTGTTTTCAACTCCCACTCTGTGAAACCCCTTGTTCTATGCAATATTTAAGCCCTTTTATCCAAGCTTCAACCCAAAACACTGAGCACAAACCCAAGTTTCTCATGTGCCCAACATATAAAAGAATAGAAAACCAAAATTTCACAAATAAAAATATAGGAAAGAGAATTTGAGCATGATGTGAATATAAAAATAATAGTAATATGTACATTTATAAATTAATGTATATCAAAATCTATATAAAACTAGAATTTTAATTTTAAAAATATAGGAAAAAAATTGAGCATCATATATATATTTATAAATTTAGAATATTTCTTATATATGTTTTTTTTCTCTAATGTCGATTTGGTTTCATGTTAAATTCTTATTTGTGTTTTCTTCACGTTTATATCGTCCATATAATTAAAAAAATAATTATGGTAAGGATTAAATATTTTGATGAAGATGCATTAGTCATAAAATATTAGCCGTCCACACAATGAATTAATGTGCAAATATTATATTAGAACAAAAGAGAATCACGGTAAAATCAAATTGGTTAATGTTAAAAATAGTATATACTAAAAGAAAATAAACAAATGGATGTGCGCAATTTAAGGATTTCAAGAGAAAAATTGAATGGTGAAGAACGATTGTATTAGAAGGAGTTGTGTTGTATAAAAGGGTAAGCCAACATGCAACTCAAATCATCTCAAACAAATCTTCTTCCTCTAAGAGGGGATAAACAGCCTTAATTCATAAAATTTCATAAAATTACATAAGAGACTTTAAAGCCAACAAAATGGCTCCATTGACGATAATAGTGGTGTTTTTCTCTGGGTAGGATCACTGCTTATGGTTCAAGGTGGAGATCCCACCATTAGTTTCGAGTGGAAGGTCACTTATGGCACCATATCTCCTTTGGGTGTTCCCGTAAAAGGTATTCTCATTAACGGGCAATTCCCTGGGCCAAATATGAACTCTACCACCAACAACAATGTTATAGTCAATGTGTTTAACAACCTTGATGAGCCATTCCTTTTGACATGGTAAACAAGAGTACTTTTTTTTCCCTTGATTATATTAGTAAAGAGTTGAGCTTAATTATATATATATATATATGGAAATGAATTTTGTTGCAGGAGTGGCGTGCAGCATAGGAAGAATCCTTGGCAAGATGGTGTGCTTGGAACCAACTGTCCTATCCCCCCCGGGACGAATTACACCTATAAATTCCAGGTGAAGGACCAAATTGGCAGCTTCATCTATTATCCAGTGACGGCTATGCATAAGGCGGTTGGTGGTTTCGGTGGCCTTCGTATTAACAGTCGTTTACTCATTCCTGTCCCCTATGCTGATCCAGCTGATGACTATACTATCATAGCAGGAGATTTTTTCAACAAGGGACACACCACCCTCAAGAAAATTCTTGAGAGCGGTCGCAACCTTGGTAGATGTGATGGTGTCCACATTAATGGAAAAGTTGCTAAAGGTGATGGTAGCGATGAACCTCTCTTCACCATGGAAGCAGGCAAAACCTACAAGTATAGGATTTGCAATGCGGGTATCAAGACATCTCTGAACGTCAGGTTCCAAGGCCACACCATGAAATTGGTTGAGATGGAAGGTGCCCACACAGTGCAAAATGACTATGAATCCCTTGATGTTCATGTTGGACAGTGCTTCGCTGTGCTTGTTACAGCCGACCAAGAACCAAAGGATTACTTTGTTGTGGCCTCTACCCGTTTTACCAAACGCGAGGTTACAGCAACTGGTGTCATCCGTTACACCAATGGCAAGGGCGCACCCTCACCTAAGTTGCCACCACCACCAGTTGGTTGGGCTTGGTCACTCAATCAATTCCGTACCTTCCGTTGGAACTTGACTGCCAGCGCTGCTAGGCCTAACCCTCAGGGCTCCTACAAATATGGTTCCGTTAACATTACCCGTACCATCAAGCTGGCCAACACTGCTCAAAAAGTAGATGGCAAGCTTCGATATGCTATTAATGGAGCCTCCTATGTCGAACCAACCACTCCACTAAAACTTGCAGAATACTACGGCGTAGCTGACAAGGTTTTCAAGTATGATACCATTCCTGATGACCCACCAGCTGAGATCACTAAAGTAACCATGGAACCTGTTGTCCTCAATTTGACACACAGAAACTTTATGGAAATCATCTTCGAGAATCGCGAAACAGCCATCCAGTCTTATCACTTGTGTGGCTATGCCTTCTTTGCTGTGGCGTAAGTATTTGGTCTTCAAATTCTTCTAGTATATAGTCATTACTTTCCGTTTAACTAAATTCTATAATCATTTGTTGCAGTGTCGAGACTGGGCAATGGAGCCCTGAGAAGAGGAAGAACTACAATCTTCTTGATGCCGTGAGCAGACACACCATACAGGTTTTCCCCAAGTCCTGGGCAGCTATCCTATTGTCATTCGACAACTGTGGAATGTGGAACATCAGGTCAGAGGTATGGGACAGGCGTTACCTTGGGCAACAGCTTTATGTTAGTGTTGTTTCCCCTAACAAATCACTCAGGGACGAATACAACATGCCTGAGAGTGCACTAGTTTGCGGTGTTGTGGAAAGCATGCCAAGGCCACCACCAGCTTACACCTAATTTAAAGCTTATATAAACCTGGAACCAGATCTGCTTCAAATGCACATAAAACGACCTTTGTAGTGACTAATGCTGACTTTTCCAATAAATTAATTTTCTTGATGTAATCATCATTCAGCTACTATATGTCATTCAATAATAAATTCTTTCATTTTTTCTATTTACAGTGTGTGTGAAATTTATTTTATTTTTTTAAATGTAGTTATTTTCGTAAATAATATAAAAAAATATTAAAATAGGATATAATGAAAAAATAATACAATCACAATCCAAATAGATAAATATGTAAAAACTTACATAAATTAACGAATTATTAACAAATAAAAGTTAACTAATGTTTTTAACTGTTGAATTTATTATTTTATTTATCATGCAAGTAAAATTTCGTATTAATCTAAATACCATCTTTATTAATATATATATTTAATGGTTCAAAGTTTTTACATTAAAAAAATATAGTTAAATATTTAAAATTTAATCAGAATTGAAATTATGATAGTTAAATATTAATCATACAAAAATAAATATTAAATAGAAAATTTGCATAGTATTGGTAAGTTCACGATAACAAATGCTCTCCCCAAGAAATCAAAGGCAAAGCCAGAAAATTTGTTTAGGGGACCGAAATTAAATTGTAATTTTTTACGATAGCAAAAGTGCAATTTCACAATTTTAATAGCCTATGTCTTTATAATTTTATAAGGTTAAATCAAATTTTTATCATTTTAAAGGAGCCAACGTACAATTCTATTTTTATTAATTTAAAATCTTAAAATACCTAAATAAAAAAATTTCAATTTTAGCTCACCCTTAATCCATCCTACTTCAAATACAAACATAATCAAGCAAAATAATCATTAATGCATAGGTAGTGAGAATAGCCTTTATAAAATATCAATTAAAATAAACATAATTCAAGTTAGAGTCTTCAAAATTACAACCCAAAAACATTAAAATAAAACAAATTTCACTTAGCAGATAGCTTCTGAAACTGAGGGTTGCAAATTCTTTGATGAGAATTGGAATCCCAATATTGGGGTGGTAAATTATTTCATCCCCACATGACAACTGAAACCCTAAGTTTATGGTGATTCTGGCACAGAAAAATCATCATACTAAGAAAAGAAAAAACATGATACTAATTGCAGTAGTGTCACCTGTAGTGCCAAGTCCTTTATACCACTCCCCCTTTTAGTTCAAGAGATTTTCCAAACCCCAACTGAAGCAGCTTGGCCAGGAGATCATTCCACAATGCTTTGACTCGTCGAACATTGGCTTGAAGTTGTTGAATGACCTTTTTCTTGGGAGGCAATCTCAGCATCAAGATGTTGGAGATGAAATGTCTTCCTTTGTGCCAACTCCAACAGGCTGGGCCACAACATCAGGAACTGCTTCAGGGAGTGCAACCTGGTGTTTCCCTTCAAGCCACTTGTATGAATACTTCTATAGGCTTCCTTTCATATTTTTCAGTAGCCAATACAATTTCATGATTTTGATTATAAAGAATCTGAAAAATTAAGTGAATGGAAAGAAAGACATAACATGGGGTAAACAAAATTAGTATGTTTGATGATTTCCTGAAAAATAAGCTCTCCCAAGTCAAATTGAATCACATCACAAATCTTCCTAAGCAGAGTAACAATCTTCTTTGTAACTGTATTCCTTTGGCTATTAGGAATCCAGTTTCTGGTTGCAATAGCAAACAGGCCAGCATAAGTGGGCTCTAGAGTAGAAGCTTGTGGGCAAGGTAAGGTGAACTCCATTGGTGATGGTTTTGACCATTGTACCATAAAATTCATCTAGCTTGACATCTATCAAGCATGAGTGAAGCAATAGCTCCCAAATTTGTGTAGGGCCAAAATTATACCATCTTCCTCGAATATAAGCTTTGTGGAAGAGTTTGCTCGAAGACTTATTGACAGACTTGAGAAGATTGACATAAAACCCATAAACCCCCTCCTCGGCATATGGTTTTACAAAAGCAACAAATTGTAGCAAGTCATTCTACTCAATGAAGTGCTTCTTTGTACACAGCAAATATCTGTTGGTGCAGACGGTTGACAAAATTGTTTGCTCTTTCTTTTGCAGTAGAGTATCTTCTTCTTTGGAAGAGGGAACAGTAGTAAATTTCTTGGGAGAATCTTACCTTGCAGGAGTGGACTGAGGGATGTTTTGTCTCCTGGTTCTGTTATGAACCGAAACAGAAAGCAGAAAATAGAAAAGGGAAGAAGAAAACAGAAAGTTGGTCTATTCATTAATTGTTTTAGTGATGCACACTATTTTGTGATGGTTTTTCTTATTAATGCATTATATGATTTTAATAATCAACACAGTAATTAGAATTAAAACATGGCAGCAATGAAATTGTTGAAAGCTTGCGGATGACTTGAATACAAACAAATGGTCCAAAATATTTTATTTCATTAAATACATTTGGAACTCAAGCTTTTCTCACCCTCTCTCTCCCCATACACCAGAATTGGATACAGATTTATAAGCTTATTTAAATTAACTGCTGAAAGGTGGAGGCCTTGGCATGCCTTGCACGATGCCGCAAGTCAATACACCTTCCGGCAAGTTGTACTCATCCTTGAGGGATCGGTTAGGGGAAATAACACTAGCATAAAGCTGTTGCCCAAGGTAATGCCTGTCCCATATCTCCGACCTCAGGTTCCACATCCCGCAGTTGTCGAATGTCAATAGGATTGCTGACCAGGAGTTGGGGAATACCTGTATGGTGTGTCTGCTCACGGCGTCGAGAAGATTGTAGTTCATCCTCTTCTCAGGACTCCATTTCCCAATGTCCATGCTGCAACAAATCATTATACAACTTATTACTTCAACTCAGGCAATAAAATCACCACATGTATTTGTTACGTTAGAAGCTATACTTACCCCACGGCAAAGAATGAGTAGCCAGACAAGTGGTAAGACTGAATGGCGGTCTCGGGATTCTCGAAGATGATTTCCACAAAGTTTCTGTGTGTCATGTTGAGGACAATAGGTGCCAAAGTTACCTTAGTGTTGTCACTTGGTGGCTCATCGGGAATGGTATCATACTTGAAAACCTTGTCGGCTACGCCGTAGTATTCTGCAAGTTTTAGTGGAGTGGTTGGTTCGACATAGGAGGCTCCATTAAGAGCATATCGGAGCTTGCCATCTACTCTTTGTGCAGTGTTGGCAAGCTTGATGGTGCGGGTAATGTTAATGGAACCATATTTGTAGGAGCCCTGAGGGTTAGGCCTAGCAGCGTTAGAAGTCAAGTTCCAACGGAAGGTACGGAATTGATTGAGTGACCAAGCCCAACCAACAGGTGGCGGTGGCAACTCGGATGAGGCAGCTCCCTTGCCATTCTTGTAACGGATGATGCCGGTTGCTGTAACCTCACGTCTGGTAAAACGGGTAGAGGCCACCACATAGTAATCCCTTGGTTCCTGGTTGGCAGTAACAAGCACACTGAAGCACTGTCCAACATGCACATCAAGGGAGTCATAGTCATTCTGCATTGTGTGGGAACCCTCCATCTCAACCAATTTCATGGTGTGGCCCTGGAACCTGACGTTCAGAGATGTCTTGATACCCGTATTGCAAATCCTGTACTTGTACGTTTTGCCTGCCTCCATCGTAAACAGAGGTTCATCCTTCCCATCACCTTTCGCAACTTTCCCATTAAGGTGGACACCGTCACATCTCCCAAGGTTGCGACCGCTATCAAGAATCTTCTTGAGGCTGGTGTGTCCCTTGTTGAAAAAGTCTCCCACTAAGAGAGTATAGTCATCAGCCGGATCAGCGTAGGGAACAGGGATGAGTAGACGGCTGTTAACACGGAGGCCACCGAAACCACCAACCGCCTTGTGCATAGCCGTCACCGGATAGTACATGTAGCTGCCAATCTGATCCTTCACCTGGAATTTATAGGTGTAATTCTTCCCAGGGGGGATAGGACAGTTGGTTCCCAGAACACCATCTTGCCAAGAGTTCTTCCTATGCTGCACGCCGTCCCTGCAACAAATCCCATTTCCACAGATAATTAGCTCGACTCTTCACTAGCATAATCATATTAATGTAAAAAAGAAACTACTCTTGGTAGTCGCTTACCATGTTACAAGGAATGGCTCATCAAGGTTATTGAACACATTGACCACGATATTGTTGTTGGTGGTAGAGTTAAGATTTGGTCCCGGGAATTGCCCGTTAATAAGAATACCCTTTACTGGCACTCCCAAGGGAGCAATGGTGCCATAGGTGACGTTCCATTCGAAAAAAAGGGTGGGATCTCCGCCCTGGACCATAAGCATTGATCCTGCCAAGAGAAATAGCATCGATATTAACATTAATCGAGCCATCTCTTACCCTTTTTTTTCGCCCGACAGTAATTTATTAATTATCCCCTTCTAGAGGAAGAGGAAGATGGTTTGCTTGAGTTGATTTTGAATTGCATGCATACCTCTCCTTTTATACCACACAATCCCCTCTTCCATTCTTCCATCTTAATCCCTTAGAAGAAGCTCATCCATTCATTTATTTCCTTGCTTTTAGCACTAATCCATTTTTGGTTTTACAATTTTGAATCATTGCTCTCTGTTATCACAAGGATTTGAATATTCACTCTATGGATGGCTAACCTTTTCTTTAGGAAAGTAGTTGCTTCTATGAAAAATACTCTAGTTTTTTTCTTTTACCTTTTTAGTTATTCTTTTATTATAAATATAGATAAACTATTGTAATTTTTAAAAATAGAAATTGTATTAAAGTGAAACCAACCTTCTTATATGAAAACTTAAATTATGACACAAAAAAATAATTTGAAAAAAAAAATAATTAGTTCTTTTTTTTTGCAAGAGTTTAGGCATACATGACAAATTCATTTGTGACATCATCTACAAGAGATTTTATAATAAATTAAATTTTGAACACCCAAAATGTGGAGAAATTATTTTATTATCTCTTTCCACCAAATTACTCATGATCCATTTCAAATTACTTAACGAAATATTAACAAATTTTTCCACATCACTCATGGCAACGAATATGACCATTGTTACAGTTGAAGTGAATACCAGGGGTGGATCAGACATGAGCAACAATGACACAAATATGAAGAAATCCATTATGGAGACCTTGCAGGATGTTGAGCAGTTTGCATATAACATTCTGATTTTCACTGGGGTCAAAAATTTCAATTTCAGGGCTGAATTCTCGAAGCCGAACTAGTCCAAAAATCTTAAATCGAGACATTTACAAGATGAACATGAAATTAGAAATTAGAATTATTAAGGGATTAAATTAGATAAATTATTAAGTACAAGGACTAGATTGAAAGAATAGTAATTATTGATCAAAGACTAATTGTGAGGTGAATAAAATAAAGAGAATTGATTTAAGAATTAAACAAATTTGTCAGTGGTAATTATGCCAAGAACCTAAGTACTGTTAAACCAAGATTTATTATTAGTTAGTGGCTTGCGTTGATCCTTGCCATTCATTTCTATTGACCATTCTTTAAGCTCAATTGCAGCCATTAGATTAATGAGTAATTAGATTAATTATGTATATATATATATATGTGTGTGTGTGTGTGTTCAATTGGTGAGAGAAGCAAAAGAAAGAAAGAAATTCTTTAGGTTACTCTTCCATTATCGTCCATCAAATTACTAAGGAAGGTGAACTTTTCACTTGAATTTGTTAAAATCTTAGTTTGTGATAATTTGATGAACATAGCCTAAGCATTAGAGAACTTAGAGAATGAAAACCTGAATCCATGAATATCTAGTGTTAAGCTTCAACTTTGTGGAAAACATGCTAGAAATGAAGTGGGATGTGTAGAAACAAGACTTGATTAGACATAGATAATATAGCCATTGATGAGTTCTTGAGAGCTTGAATGAGATTGTTGAGAACTTTGGACAAAAATGGTATTTTATTGATAGTTTGAGGCCTTAGAGTATGGTTACAAAGCCGAATTGATTCGAGTGGGAAAATTCTGAGATATACGAAAATCAAACATTAAGGTATAAAAAGACAATTGATACCATTTAAACATGTCATCTTATTTCTCAAATCATCCTAAGACTTACAGAGTCTCTTATAACTTAAGCATAAGTCACATAATACTTATATTTTAGTCCCTTTTAATCGATTTCAATCATATACCACTTATGTATCTTAGACACATAATACACTTATATTTTAGTTCCTATTAATCGATTTCAGATTCAATGGAGAATACGCAAAAATTAATATATTGAATTACTTAATAACCCAACAAAGAATTAAAGTTAGTGATATGTCCTAACGCTCAATACACCAAAATACATATCTTTAATCCCTTTCATAATATTTTCATGATCGTAATCCACATCACAAATATATATATACACATATGAATATCATCACAACCATTGCCATCAAAGTCAATTAAGCTAACATGCCTTTTATGAGAACATTGATCAATATCAATTCATTAAACTTAGCTACTTAATGAGTTATGACACGAGATCACAAACCAAATTCATTATTCGTCCTTGGATTCTTGACGTTCCGGTCTTGTTTCTCAACTTTGTTCAAATAATTCAATTATTAGAACGAGATAGTAGCATATTCAAACATAGCAGACTATTCAATTTCTTAATCATCCACAATTTGTCCATCTTCGTGCGAAGAGTAACTTAAATTATGCTAGTTTCCAAGCAAAGTCATCTAGGGAGTGCTTGAATTTCAAATATTCCATGTAATTATTGGGAGATAATATATAATAACCTTATTTTTAATAGGTTTATATGTCAAAAGTCTATCCATATATTAAATTCGCACCCAATTAAATTCTTGGCATTAATTAAAATATTTAACGATGTTCGAAATTGATTACATTGACTGTTAAAAAAATTGGTAGGCCAATTAGATGATGAGACGTGGTAGCTTATAGTTTAATCTAATATCTTTTCCAAAAAAATTTAAATTAAGCCATCGGTTTACCACTTCGACTGATCCGTCCAGTTTAATTAAATAAAACATTAAGAAATAAAATATATATATTAAAAAGATAAAGAATCGGTTCAACCATCCGGTTCTAATGTCAACTGGCCTAATGGCTTTCTCTAGATCGATATCCTTGTCATTTTGGTCTAACCGGTCCAACTGACTAATCCAACCCAAATCAAGTTATTATTATTTTATATCAAATTTAATACTTCTAATATTTTTTATTATTTTTATAGAGTTGTAATGTTTTTTATAAAATTTTAAATATTTTAAATATATTTTATTAATTTTAGAATTTTTTAAAATTTATAAGTTTATACCAATTTTATTTTTTTAATATTTAATAATATTTATATTTTTGATAATATTTTTTTAATTTTTAATATTTTTATAGGAAAAATAATAGATTAATCTAGAAGCTATTACTATCTCTATCTATTGCTCCATCAATTTATTTTACGTGGCTTAATTGATTATTTTAATTAATGATAGGGACTTAATTAAGTACAAATTGTACACAATGACTTAACTTTTTTTTGAAATTTACAAAAATAAATGAATAAAAATAAACAAAAAGTTGAACCGCCATAGTAGAATGATTTATTTATATTGATGAAGATCAATGTTCCAAGCAGAAGTATATCAACAAAAAATATATATATAGATTATTTATTTTAAATTTCTTTGTTAATATAACTTAATTATTTATTTATATCAATTTTGAACATATCAAAATAATTAGTAGTATAAACCATGTTTAAATCATTCATCTTTAAATATTGTACAATTTTGAAAATATCTGTTTTTTTTATATTGAAAATAACTTAAATATTGTGTGTATATTCGAGGGCAACACACGAAAATTAGTAACAATAAAGTGGTCCAAAAGCTTTTATTTCATTACATATTGTACACAACTCAGCTTTTCTCACCCTCTCTCTCCCCATATACCATAATTGGATACAGATTTATAAGCTTATTTAAATTAACTGCTGAAAGGTGGAGGCCTTGGCATGCCTTGCACGATGCCGCAAGTCAATACACCTTCCGGCAAGTTGTACTCATCCTTGAGGGATCGGTTAGGGGAAATAACACTAGCATAAAGCTGTTGCCCAAGGTAATGCCTGTCCCATATCTCCGACCTCAGGTTCCACATCCCGCAGTTGTCGAATGTCAATAGGATTGCTGACCAGGAGTTGGGGAATACCTGTATGGTGTGTCTGCTCACAGCGTCAAGAAGATTGTAGTTCATCCTCTTCTCAGGGCTCCATTTCCCAATGTCCATGCTGCAACAAATCATTATACAACTTATTGCTTCAACTCAGGCAATAAAATCACCACATGTATTTGTTACGTTAGAAGCTATACTTACCCCACGGCAAAGAATGAGTAGCCAGACAAGTGGTAAGACTGAATGGCGGTCTCGGGATTCTCGAAGATGATTTCCACAAAGTTTCTGTGTGTCATGTTGAGGACAATAGGTGCCAAAGTTACCTTAGTGTTGTCACTTGGTGGCTCATCGGGAATGGTATCATACTTGAAAACCTTGTCGGCTACGCCGTAGTATTCTGCAAGTTTTAGTGGAGTGGTTGGTTCGACATAGGAGGCTCCATTAAGAGCATATCGGAGCTTGCCATCTACTCTTTGTGCAGTGTTGGCAAGCTTGATGGTGCGGGTAATGTTAATGGAACCATATTTGTAGGAGCCCTGAGGGTTAGGCCTAGCAGCGTTAGAAGTCAAGTTCCAACGGAAGGTACGGAATTGATTGAGTGACCAAGCCCAACCAACAGGTGGTGGTGGCAACTCGGATGAGGCAGCTCCCTTGCCATTCTTGTAACGGATGATGCCGGTTGCTGTAACCTCACGTCTGGTAAAACGGGTAGAGGCCACCACATAGTAATCCCTTGGTTCCTGGTTGGCAGTAACAAGCACACTGAAGCACTGTCCAACATGCACATCAAGGGAGTCATAGTCATTCTGCATTGTGTGGGAACCCTCCATCTCAACCAATTTCATGGTGTGGCCCTGGAACCTGACGTTCAGAGATGTCTTGATACCCGTATTGCAAATCCTGTACTTGTACGTTTTGCCTGCCTCCATCGTAAACAGAGGTTCATCCTTCCCATCACCTTTCGCAACTTTCCCATTAAGGTGGACACCGTCACATCTCCCAAGGTTGCGACCGCTATCAAGAATCTTCTTGAGGCTGGTGTGTCCCTTGTTGAAAAAGTCTCCCACTAAGAGAGTATAGTCATCAGCCGGATCAGCGTAGGGAACAGGGATGAGTAGACGGCTGTTAACACGGAGGCCACCGAAACCACCAACCGCCTTGTGCATAGCCGTCACCGGATAGTACATGTAGCTGCCAATCTGATCCTTCACCTGGAATTTATAGGTGTAATTCTTCCCAGGGGGATAGGACAGTTGGTTCCCAGAACACCATCTTGCCAAGAGTTCTTCCTATGCTGCACGCCGTCCCTGCAACAAATCCCATTTCCACAGATAATTAGCTCGACTCTTCACTAGCATAATCATATTAATGTAAAAAAGAAACTACTCTTGGTAGTCGCTTACCATGTTACAAGGAATGGCTCATCAAGGTTATTGAACACATTGACCACGATATTGTTGTTGGTGGTAGAGTTAAGATTTGGTCCCGGGAATTGCCCGTTAATAAGAATACCCTTTACTGGCACTCCCAAGGGAGCAATGGTGCCATAGGTGACGTTCCATTCGAAAAAAAGGGTGGGATCTCCGCCCTGGACCATAAGCATTGATCCTGCCAAGAGAAATAGCATCGATATTAACATCAATCGAGCCATCTCTTACCCTTTTTTTTCGCCCGACAGTAATTTATTAATTATCCCCTTCTAGAGGAAGAGGAAGATGGTTTGCTTGAGTTGATTTTGAATTGCATGCATACCTCTCCTTTTATACCACACAATCCCCTCTTCCATTCTTCCATCTTAATCCCTTAGAAGAAGCTCATCCATTCATTTATTTCCTTGCTTTTAGCACTAATCCATTTTTGGTTTTACAATTTTGAATCATTGCTCTCTGTTATCACAAGGATTTGAATATTCACTCTATGGATGGCTAACCTTTTCTTTAGGGGAAATAATTATTTTATATATTTTTTAAAATTTTAAATGTAGATAACTATAGTATATTTTTTAATAGAAAGAGACCTTAACCTCTTTTATTCTACAATCATGATAACTAGACACTTTGATGTTAACTAAATTATACAGGTTTTATATATAATTAAATATTGAATATATATAAAAAGGAAAATTAATTATTAGTTAAGAGGTTATGTGATATGACATATTACCACATTTAAAAAAAAAGTCATATTGAAAATATACATTTCGATAAATAAAGAACCAAAAATATTTCACCAAAAAAAAAAAGAACCAAAAATATTAAATGAGAGTAGCTAAATTCATTAAAAACACATACTACAAAGTAGAGGTGTCCATGGGCCGGGCCGGGCCGGACTGGGTCCAAAAAAATTTTTGCCCCGCCTCCTAGCCCGGGCTCGACCCAGCCCGAAATATGGGTCTGCAATTTTGTCCAGGCCCGACCCAAGAAAAAAATTCTAAGCCCGAGCCCGGCTCAGCTCGGCCCATTTTTTAATAAACACCAAAAAATTATTTGAAAAAATGGGCCTCGTTTTTTACCCAAACCCATATTTCGGGCGGACCGTCGAGCCGCCTCTAGTACAAAGTAGACCTAATTCAACCTAGTTCAAACTGAACCATTCTAAAATAATTATGCTCATTTCTCTACTCAAACCCGGATCAGATTAAAATACGAGTTTAATTTTCTTCCCAAAGCAAATCCAAATAAGATTAAGAGAATAAAATAGTATTAGTACAAGATTGAATATCTCCTAAAATTAGTTTGAAATTTAATGTAATACACTAAAATTTAATATAATTTACTAAATATGAAATAGAAGAAAATCTTAATTATCATATTGTTGGCAATGAAAATATTTACACATATTCATGGGTCGGGTTTAAGAATAGTATTAATACATTTTATGTTTGTTCAAACTTGATTCAATCTTAAAATATAGGTATAAAATTTTACCCAAATCAGCTCGTATTTTTTTATATTTAATATTTAATAAATTTATGTAATTTTTTCATTTATTTAAATTTTATATATAGGCATCTTAAATTTTGTTAATGTTTACATTATAATATTATATATTACAATAATTTTAATTTATAAATTATATAATATATTAAAAATTAACTAAATCAGGCTCAAGTTTAAACATTCAAGACTCAACTAGAACCCTATTTCAAAAAAAAAAAATCTTTAAACTTGATCGAATAAACTCGTGAATAAATCTATACTACTTCTTATCCAAACAAGCAAACAAAAAACACATCATCTTCCTAACGTTGGGTGCTCATTATTGTAGAACCCTAAATGTCATGCTATCCTGGCTGGTCCTACCTCATCCCCCTTATATCTTTTAATTTTGATTTTATTTTTTAAAATATATATAATTTAAGTTGGTCCAGTAAAAAAATTTCCACCTAAAATTCGATTGAAATAAAATATGTAACTTAAATCTTGTATAAACTCATTTTTCGAACTTTATTCTTTTATAATATTTTTAGTTTAAACTATACTTTCGAGTTTAAACGGATAGTTCAATTCTTAAATTGATGAAACAGAAAGATTTTATATGAAAAGGAAAACTAAATCCACTGAATTATTAGTAAATTTTTATTGAAGTCATTGGGTTATTAAATCATTGTTATATGATCTTCTTTGTTCGCGTCGCTTGCACCAATTGAGAGTTTTTCTTCCATTTTTCTTCTGCAGTTCATTTTTTCATGAAATAACTTTGAACATCATGAATTTGTCAACCAAAATCCAAACATTTTTCTTCTTTGATATCTGGCATTGAACGTCAAATCGACTTGGAACTAAGGTATATTATTTTATCACCGATGGATACTGATCCACAGTAATAATTGCTTGGAGCTCACTAGTCGGACTTTAAAAAAAACTTAATAGCTCAGTGACTTAAATAAAAACTTCTGAATAGTTTAATGACCATTTTGTAATTTTAAAGTTAAATGACTAAAACGTAAACTTAATAATAATTTAGTAGTCCTTGGTGTAGTTTACCCTATATGAAATATAAAGAATTTTTTCTTTTTCAATAAATAAATATACAACTCTACCATAATAAAACTCTTGAATTAGTGAGATCTATTAATCGAATCCCAACTAAGTAGAGAATTTAACAAATTCACATTCATAAGTTCTATAATATTATAAAAAGTGATTTTTTATATTTTTATAAATCAATAAAAAAACTGAACTAAAATAACCAATTGAACAATTTTTTTATTTTTCTATTTTTTAATATTTAATATTTTTATTTTTAATAATTTATTCAATTGAACCGAATAAACTAGTCGGACCAAGAACTGGTGGTCCGATCGATTCAACCCTTAATTTGGTTCTAAAAACCTTACACTAGGGATATAAATGAGACATTAGTGCTCGCATGCTACTCAAGTTCGACTCAAAAAATCAAACTCAATTCGGTAATTATCGAGCCACTCAAACTCAAGCTTTCGATCATGTCGAATTCAAGCTTAATATTTGAATCGAACTACTTAAGAGCTTTTTCAAGCTTTTCATGTTTTTATATTATTAAATTGCATTATTTTCCTTAATATATATTATTAACCCTAAAATTAATTATCGAGTTAAACTCGAGTTCAAACTTAAATACAGAAATTAGCAAATAAACTTAATTAAATTCAAACTTAAATAACTCGATTATATCTTAAAACAAAGCAAATATTGGATAGAGCTGTTGCCAAATATTAAACTTGAAATTTTAAATCAAATTAAATTTTACTCGATTACATATTTGATTTTTAATTTTCAACCAACCCTAGTTTGGACTTAAAAGACTCGAAGAGAGTCGTGGTCATGGTGAGTGGTGGCCAGCTAAGCAAAAGTATGGGCCCCACGTAAAGGCTGTCGGATGCCAAAATATCATCAATTCCCATTAGTTAAATGCTATTTTTGTATGTATATATTATTATATTATCTTCTTTCCCACTTTGAAAAAAATCCTGCACTCACTGGGTCTCTCTGTGTACTGTCTTCCCCTTTTCCATTTCTCGTAAACAAAGTCCATAACATTCGTCTCTCAGATCCTTTCCTCTTAGATCATCAAATCCATTCCTTTTTTTCACCAAAACATGAGGGAAATCATAAGCATTCATATAGGTCAAGCTGGTATTCAAGTCGGTAACTCATGTTGGGAGCTTTACTGCCTTGAACATGAAATCCAACCCGATGGAATGATGCCCAGGTTTTTATCTTCAAAACCCATTTTTTTAGCAAAAAGATGCTAACTTTATGTTCTTTCATGACAGATTCTGAAGGGATAACAGTTGGTTTTCAATGTGTTTGTGACTTTGTTGCAGTGACACCTCTGTAGGTGTAGCAAATGATGCTTTCAACACTTTCTTTAGTGAAACTGGTTCAGGGAAACATGTTCCTAGAGCTGTGTTTGTGGATCTGGAACCTACTGTGATCGATGAAGTTAGGACTGGGACTTACCGACAACTTTTCCACCCTGAACAGCTTATTTCTGGCAAAGAAGATGCTGCCAATAACTTTGCCAGAGGCCATTATACAAGTACACTATAAACATCATCTGTGGTTCTTCTTTTTGTTGTTGTTCTTTTTGTTGGGTTACTTACAAAGATTGATGCTTGTCCTTTTTGCAGTTGGGAAGGAAATTGTGGATCTTTGCCTTGACCGTGTTAGGAAGTTAGCTGATAACTGCACTGGTTTACAAGGGTTTCTTGTGTTCAATGCTGTTGGTGGTGGAACTGGTTCTGGTCTGGGATCTTTGTTGTTAGAACGCTTGTCGGTGGATTATGGTAAAAAGTCAAAGCTTGGTTTCACCATCTACCCTTCACCACAGGTAACCATTTTAGCTTAAAAGCCTGCGGTAATGTGCATTTGAGTTTGCTAGGACTATGCTTCATGTTTGGCCTTTGAAACCTTTTTGTGGTATGCAAGTTTACATTTTGGTTTTGTCTCTGTTAAACTCACAGGTCTCAACAGCTGTTGTGGAGCCTTACAACAGTGTTCTGTCTACTCATTCCCTTCTTGAGCACACTGATGTGGCTGTGCTCTTGGATAATGAAGCAATTTATGACATATGCCGTCGTTCCCTTGATATTGAGAGGCCAACTTACACTAACTTGAACCGTTTGATATCTCAAATCATATCATCCTTGACAACTTCTTTAAGGTTTGATGGAGCTATCAATGTGGATGTTACTGAGTTCCAAACCAATTTGGTTCCATATCCCCGTATCCATTTCATGCTCTCTTCATATGCACCTGTCATCTCAGCTGAGAAAGCATACCATGAACAATTGTCGGTTCCCGAGATTACAAATGCTGTGTTTGAGCCTTCAAGCATGATGGCAAAATGTGACCCTAGGCATGGGAAGTACATGGCATGTTGCTTGATGTATCGGGGAGATGTTGTCCCCAAGGATGTTAATGCTGCTGTTGCTACCATCAAAACGAAGAGGACTGTGCAGTTCGTTGACTGGTAAGAGAATTTCATATGGAAGGATGGAAAACTCTGCTTCATTAGTTCACTAGCTAGGAAATTGCCCTTGCCATCATTATCATATGGGATTGGTTTATATAATAGTATATACCTAAGTATCTCATGCAGGAATATAGTAGCACAATGTATTTTAAGGATGTCCTTGTGTCTCCAATATATTCTTGCCCTTTCTCTGAAAAGTTTTTTTTTCGATTGGATGTGTAGGTGCCCTACTGGCTTCAAATGTGGTATTAACTATCAGCCTCCAACTGTTGTACCCGGAGGAGATCTCGCGAAGGTGCAGCGAGCTGTTTGCATGATAAGCAACAACACAGCAGTGGCTGAGGTGTTTGCACGCATTGACCACAAATTCGATCTCATGTACTCGAAGAGAGCTTTCGTGCATTGGTATGTTGGTGAGGGCATGGAAGAAGGAGAGTTCTCTGAAGCTCGTGAGGATCTGGCTGCTCTCGAAAAAGATTATGAAGAAGTCGGAGCCGAAGGTGTAGAGGACGAAGAGGATGCCGAAGACTATTGATGTTCGTATGCTGAAATATTTACTTTTGAATATCAGCTGTGTGTTTAAGGGTATTCCTATCTTTTGTTCTTGTGTAGCACTGTCTTCCTGTGTGCCGTATGATTGTTAAATTGTGCCCATCATTTGCCTAAGGGCTTTTTATGCTATCAATGAAGTAATATTTATAGTTGTGTTTGTCATTTTTTGTTATAAATGTGTCTTCTATTTATGAAAGGTGTTCCATAAACAACATTTATGGTTGCTGTAAGATTGTCAAATTGTACCTATAATCTGTCTAGACCCTTTTTATGCCACCAATGAAGTGATATTCAGAGTTGTGTTGCACACCATTTTTGTTATAAATGTTTTCCTTGTTATTTATGAAAGGTGTGGTTTATAGGAGCAAAAAATGGCCAAATCATTATTTTTGCTTTATTTCATTGTATTAAGAGTTAAGAGTTAAAATATATTTTGTTTTCACTCAAAAAATGGGTTACTTAAGTCCAAATTAATCTGTAGATGGAAGTTGAAAAAGCATAATAATTAGATAATGGCAAGTGATATGTATGTGTACATTTGTTAACGTACGAGGATTAGTTTTTTAACAATAATGTGTACATTTGTTAACGTACGAGGATTAGTTTTTTAACAATAGAAATGAATAAAATTTTATTAGAAAGATTGGTTTGCTTTTTAATTTAATGTATAGTGACTAATTTACTAATTTTTTTAGTAAATAGAGTAAAATGTAATTCGATTCTTAATACAACAATTTTCATTATATTTTTACCTATTTTATTTAGAGTACTCATTTTTAACAAGTGTTTGATCAGTATTCGAACATAAATACAGGGATTTCATCTAATAGGACTTCACCATGGAACTTGTTAGAATCAGAATTGAGTATACCATGAAACTTGTTAGAAGAAAGAGTAGGAGCAAAAATCATGGAACTTGTTAGAAGAAAGAGTAAGAGCAAAAATGGTGTGAGGAACATAACTGAAACAGCAATAGTTTTCATTTCAGACATTGAAAATTGTTGTTTCTAAACACTAGGAACAGAAACAGCCTCTAGTTTCATAGTTAGAAAGAGAGAAATCAACTTTGACAGAATAAGTGACAAAGTGTAGTAAGATCCCAAATAGCATCATTCGGATCAAATGCTGCACTTTGAAGGTACTCATTAACCCCATTCATTGCATATAAAGTTGCTGATACCTGTCTTTCTACTTTCAAGCGTTCAAATTCCATGAGCTCTTGATCAATCCCTTGAGGCAAAACACCAACTTCTTGCGGCAACTCCAGTCCTTGGGTTAAAGGAATCTGATCAAACCCTGTTGGAATCATCCAGGATTGACCCAACTGCGACAGATCCGGTCCAAGTTCCCCTACAAAACCGCTCAACTCCGGCCTGTATGCACCATCAAACACCAACGAATTACACGTAAAACTATCGGTACCAGCATTACTGATACTACTATTAATACTGTCGTTACTGCCAACAATAGTACTTGCTTTAATGGTGATTTTGTTGGAGTTGGTAGTACTATTACTATTATTATTCTTCCCTTGCCTCAAGCTCTTCTTATGATTAAGTAAGTTCCTAATCTTCAAAGAGAGATGAGAATCAGTAGGAACATGAGTTGCAAAATTGGTTCTTGTATTAGAGCCTCTAAGAAGACAAGCAGCTTCATCATAAGCTCTAGCAGCTTCTTCAGCTGTTTCAAAAGTACCAAGCCACATCCTTATTTTTTGTGTAGTGTCTTTGATCTCAGCAACCCATTTCCCTGATGGTCTTTGCCTTACACCAACAAACTTGTTTCTCCTCTCCTTGAACTTGCCTTTTTGTTGGGTTTGAACTTGGTGTTCCATTGGAAAGAAGAAAAGGTTGTTGGGGGGGGGGTGAAAGAAAAGAGGTGAGGGGGTTGGGTTTTTATATAGGGGGATATTGAAAGTTTGTGGGAAGGGTGTCTTGACATTGTTGGAAGCATGTTGGGCATAATCTGTTGTATAGTTAGTGACTGATATCTCAAAGGGTTTTGAGTTGACCAAATGATAAGGAGGGATTGGTGAAGGCAGGCAGGCATGACACTTGGAGAAAGTAGGCTCCCACCAAAAAGAGAATGGGAGCGTTGAAAAAGGATCCAAATGGAAGAAACAACAAAATAGAGGGGGAATATCAAGCAGGTTGGATTATAATGGAATCTCTTCTATAAATAAAAGCAAAGCGTTTTCAAAGTTCGCTTCAATTTTTGAGATTATAAGTTCAATTTCACCTTTAAAATGTTCTCCATTCAACAATGATTTATCTCAAGTAGCTTGACAACGCCCTGGATTTACTTCCATCTTCTTTCATTAGATTAAAATTAAAATAATTGAATGACGGGTAACATTAATTTACTATTTAGGATAGTAAATCTAATACAACAATTACGTAATCGTAGACTGAACTTTTCGGTATGGTTTAATCCTTAGTAGCCTTCATAAATATGATGCCCAAAGAAACCCTTTTTGATAAAAAAAAAAGTTGGAAATTTTAAACGAAGAATCTTGGGATTTAAATTTTATTTGCTATATGAAATTTGTGATAATCATTTTTCAATACTAAAGGCAGACATAAAAGCAAAGTAAACAACCAGTTCGTGCACGCCACACTCCTTAAAAAAGCATACTAAAATGACCAGATTAGAATATAAAAATAATTCAAGGACTAATGATGAGAACTGACCAAAAAGAAAATTCAAATATAAACATACTAGAAAACCGACAACACATAATATTATTGTTCTTTTTTATGATCCAAATTGCAAGCATAATGAAAGAATTACAATCCAAATTCTATGAAAAATTTGAAACGAAGACACATTAGACCAAAACTGCTACAAGAACATTTGACTTCTCAAACCTCAATGCACTTTTTTGACACAAAAAATATGCTCACCAACCACACGAATCACCACTCTCGCTTCTTGTTCCATAAATAGATACTTTTATAATATACACATTCTATAAAATTTTATATATCTAGGGAGGAAAGTTCATTTCAATCACCGAGGGAGTAAAAAGAACATGATGCAAAAACGAAGGGAACCTTCTCCGTGAAAAGAATTTGGTATATAAAATAAATATATGCATTGATGCACAAGACAGATGAGTATCGAGCCAATGTTAACTAGGAGGAGAGGATGGATTGTAAAGCAAGCTGTTGTTGCGGCTGCAAAGATGATAAAGTTGAAGCCAATGCTGCTGGTGGTAAAGTCTGTTGAAGTTGCCTCAGTAGATTCACCATCCTACTTGCGGTTTGTTCTGTGGCTAAATCCTTACCACATAAAACCTACACAACAGCAGTAGATTTCATCAAATGCACCATAATAACCGAACCACATAAACAGAACAGATAGCCACAATTCTTATTTGAATTGTTTGTTCAGAACAAGCAATTCATATAAGAATAACCTTTATGTTAAGAAGAGTTTGATAAGGTAAGTAGAAATTTTACCTCAGCAAAAACTGAAACAATCTTAGGAAGGAAATGATGGTTGGGACCCAAAACTTCATTGTCAGACCTGAACATACATTAGAGACATTGTTACTAATGGGCATTAACAACATATTGAAGCCGAAAAAAAAAACCTGAAATGAGATGAGGTTAGCTAAAAAAAAGCTGATCTAACCTTTCAACCATTGAACAAAGTTGTTCATGAACAACTTTGGCTTCAATCAGATCACCTTTTATTGGCAAGCAGTTTAACCATGCAGGAACAACCTACCAAACACAACAGGGTGTGCGCAAGGCAAAGCAAACATTAAGAAAACAAAAATAAAACATCAAATAAGCTTTTAAGACATAAGCAACCAGTATTACTAATGTGAAAAATGCAATGCAGATCAAAAGAAGTGTATACAGAACTGATTCTATCTGAAGTTTTAGAATATCATGCATCAGTGGTACTAGAATGTTTCAATTGTTTAAACTTTCTATGAAGATGTTCATCTTGTTCAAAATAGATATTTAGACCTCTTAAAAGAAAACAGCACTAAATCCAAACTGATAAGAGTTAAAATTTACTAGTATGACCATTTTTACAAAATAGAAAAGGAAAATGTTTGTTAGTATTATTGAAAACCTTGGAAAAACTATCGACAAGGCCATCAACTTACCTTTTAGAGACAATGGTTCTTAATTTGATGCTCAGCTATGTATACATAAAACTATATTATATGTAACAATGTGAATGCATGAATATGTCAAAAAACGCTTTAATTTACTTTTACAGCCACTAACAAAAAATGAAGAGGGGAGAAAAAATGTGCTCTTCAATTCCACCAAGGCTCTCCTCTACCCTAAGAGTTGATTAGAATATTGGAAAATGTGCAATAGTCTCAAGCACAAACATAGAGAACAGTATGGCCCATTGTACATAAGATACGGCACAGGCTTTAACAAGAAGATACATTTGGGGACTTCAAACAATAGCTCAGAAATGTGCTTTTTTTTTAACGCAAACCACCGATTTTTCCTTTCATATCAATAGGGCAAAATAACTTGGAAAGATGTGCCATACCTGAGTTGCATCAATACTGTCTCGGTGGAACAGACATATTTTTCCCAAAGCAGAAACAGCATTATCATATGCCATAACATTTTCAGGTTGCGAAGCATTAGGATGTTGAATTACAGCATTTAACCTTGATAAAGCCTCTGGAAAAAGACACAAATATGTTATTCTATACAAGAAATAATCACATTATAGACTATAAAGCAAAGTTTACCTCCAACAAGTGGCTTAAATACAGGTCCACCAAATTCTGCACAAACACCAAGCCCATATACTGCTGCCTGGAACATAAAATCATAATATTTAATTCAATCTCAAGTCTCAACAATCCATAGTGCTTTGGATGCCAGAACTAAGAAAATACATACCTGTCGCACATCTGGATTCTCATCATTGCAAGCCTCCAATATGAAAGGAAGATATGTGTCATAATATCTGTTTCAACCAAATTACAGCAATAAGCAATTGCATCAAATGATTCTCTATGATAATAACGAGTACAAGAAAATTAGGCAGCTTACTTTAAAGATGCCTCACGACACTGTTCGGCAACATCATCAAAAATACAAATTGCAATTCTTCTTTCTTCAGGTGTCTTATCTTTGCCCTGTATTATAGACACATACAAAGAGAGAGAGAAATATATGAGCATACTTCAGGAAAGAACTTTTTTACTCTGGACGTTCCTCAAGAACTGATTTTGGAAACAAGAGACAACTTTCTTGGGACTCACCCACATAGGTGTAAGATATGAAGATAGCTCATCAAAGAAAGGCAGGAAAGAGGCTTTAAATGTTTTGATCAAAGTTCCCAAGATTTCACCCACCTGGAAGCAGAAAAGGAAGCTTTAATGGATCCAAAAAGGATAATAACAGATAAATAAATATTAGCTTGTCGTTTATGTGCTTTATATCATAGCTTTTATTTTCGTACTTGGTCAAAAACTTCTTCCTCTTGTTCATTTTCCTCTTTAATCAACTCTCCCTCCTCAGCATCAAAGTCTTCAGCTTTGGCTCTTTCAGCTCTCTCACTTTTTCTGCTAGCACTAGCTGTGATTACTTGTTTTATCTCATCCACAATAGATCTAACTTGACTTTCATCTAGCAGAGGACCAGAGATCTGAAAGAAAAGAATTGTTCTCAGACACTGGGGCTAAACGCTTAGTAGTTAGTAGAAAAAAAGTTCTCAGACATTGGGAATGAAGACTTAGTACTTCATGTATTATAAACGATCTCTTGTCAAAGGTACTGATACATGTGAACCAAACTTAATGAAAGAAAAAGGCCAGGAATGGGGCTCTGAAATGTTTTATCGAATGCTTACTCACATATATTGACTAAAAGAGAGAGAAACAAGAGCTCATAGACAGCCAGGAAATATTAGGGTACAGTTTTTAACAGACACGACAGATTTAATTAAGGAATCAGTTCAACTTATTAGCCAATGTTAAAATACCATATTAAGTTCAAGTAACCATCCTTGTTTTTATTTATTTAAATAAATTCTAACCATCTCTTGCTCAATAAAATTCATTCAAAAGCAGAATAATTTCAAACAGAAAACAGTGAAAAGAAGAGACACTTCATAATTAACTTCATTTAATAATAGTACAAACCTGTACGCATTCATTCAATGCATCTAACATGCTTGCACATATTTCCGTATCAGGTTCCTGCAAGAATGTGGTAATTTAAGTTTGCATCTATGACAAACAACAGATCAATAATGCAAGTTCCGATACATGAATACTCCTAAGAAAAAACAACAATAACCTTATGCAATGCCTCCACTAGAGCCGGAATAATGTAATCAGACAATTGCTTTACATAGGTCTCATTACGCCCTTGAGCCATTCCCTTCTCCATAGCTAATTTTGCAGAACGCAATAACTCCGGCATAGCTACAAACAAAATAAAAGAAATGGCCAAGACAATTAATAGAAGCCTAACAAACTTGAAAAGGAAAACATTTTAAGTAAAAGAGAAGCAGTATATCAAAACCATTCTACCTGAAACAGCAGCTTTTCTAACTTCTTCGTGGAAATAAAATTTAAGAAGAGGAACTAGAGTCAGGGCAACCTGCACCATATGTCCACCATTTTGCTAGTATAACATAGCTAGAAAGTCAAGAATAATAACCCAATACATTGAATTGAAACACACCTGATCAATCCAAGGAAAAAATCCTTCCTTCAACTCATCAGCATAGCAACAAAGCATATTACATGCTGTTGCCTTTTCCTCCAGGACGCTAGTCTTGATCCCAATTCTTTTATCCCCGAGGGTAATGGTTTCCATACTGAACATACAATACCAGACATAACCTTACTATAACACAAAACAACATATTACAAAATAATATTCTATTTCTCTAAGCCAACACAGTCAGGCCAGAAGTCTGTGTGTCAATGTGGTGTTTGCAGACATTAGCATGAGTAGGTATTTCTTAGATCATCTTTGTATGTATTTTTGTGTAGCATAGAGAGAAGTAGAAAAGAGAAGGGGGAGGAGAGGATATTGAGCCTTGGCCTAAACAAATGATGGAAGGATAAACAAGATACAGATGAATGTATCAACATTCAAGTTACTTATTGGCTTAATTCTAAAATAGTAGCAAATTGTACCAAATAATACTGCTCAGAATGAAATTGCTATAAGCCAACCAACCATCCATAGATGAACACAGCTAAGGCTAGGATTCTTTACGTGTCCATGCAGTGTCTGTGCACATGCAAGCATGGGTGTGTGTTTCTAAGATCGTTTATGTTTTTGAATGAAAATATAGAGAAGTAGAAGACATGAGAAAAGAGTTTTTTACCTATACAAATGAGGATAAAAAAAATATACATGCATGTATTGACATTTATGTCGTTACTGGTAAATTTACTTAAAACAGTAACAAAGTATAACCTTTCATCGTCAGAGTCCTCGATGTCATTATCTGAATCTGCAGATGTAATAGTCACATCTGGCTTCAGTTGAGCAGACTGGAGAAGGGGAGGCATGACAACACTCATGTAAGGGAGGAAGTCTTGTCCCAAACACTTGCAGAGTCTGGCCCATGCCTGTAATAAGGTGATATAATCATAAGCAAGGACAAATAAAATGTGAAAGATATTGTCTAAGCAGTTCCCGTGCTATGGGCATACTTGCAGCATGTAACTTGTTGTCGGGTCATCTGTTTCCATTTGGGATACTTGCAATGACATAAGCACTTCCATAACCTTGCAATAAGGAAGAAGGATAAGATAAAAGGTAAGCTTATATTTGATGAAAGAACAAAAACAAGATGTAAACACTTGGTGGAAATATCAATATAATTAATAAATTTTACAGTATAATGAAATTAAACAGCAATGAGATGAAAGAAAAAGAAAAATATATGCTACAAATTACAAAAGTCACAGGGGGAAGGCAGATACTTGCTCCAAATTGCACCATTACACTCCCTAACTAATGGTATCACTAAACTCAAATATCTTAACCATCCATGACTTCTGAGATGTAAGAAAATAACTAGAAGAGGAAAATAAAACAAATTAACACAGGAATGGTGCTTTTACACTTGTACCAACCTGCTTAGCATCATCTCTGAACTTCTCCTTTCCAACAGCCATTCCAACAATACTAATACACTCCATGGATTTGGCACGAAGCATACGATTAGATTTGTCAGTTGCATTCACCAAGAGAGCTTTCAGATAAGGCATAACTGCATCATAGTATTTTTGGAAGTGCTCCTGCAAACCCCCATATCGTCAAACTGAGTCATCTCGAAAAAAATATATAAATCCATGATCAATATAGCTTTCTTTAGGGTCAAATCTATACCTGAGATGAGTCAGCAACTGATGCCAATGCAGTCAAGGCCCCTTCTTGCACCATTTGTTTCCCATTCTGCATGTTATATCTTATGTTAAAAAAAAATCCTTTAATAAAATTAATTCATGCATTCTTGATGTGATATTTATAACTCCAACTGTCATAACTCATACCTGTAAAAGTACAAGCAATTTGCTAACTATTCCATCCAAGTAAGGTGTTAAAATTTCTGGAGTGCAATTCTCACTGAAGTTGAGCACAGCTGAAGCAGCATGGGCCTGTTAAGACAATTATATATAGCAAAATTAACTGTTATACAAAATAAACAGGAAAATATTGAACATGCAAGTACCTAACCGGCATGAAATAAGGTAGGGAAAAAACTCTTTACAACATAATAAGACTGTTAAACGTTCATACAAAAAGGAGCACAAGCTAGGTTATTTCAGTTTCCTCAATAAAAGGTAACTAAGCATCATTCATCAACTCAATATCCACATGAACACATAAACAAGGATCCCCCCCCCCAAAAAAAAAAGAAAATTCATAAAATATTCAGGAAATCATGATGCAGCATCCACTCTCCAATCAATTAATTCCCTTCACAATCCATTCTCAGGCTCTTGCAAATGCATCCACCATTTTAGAAATTAATCTGTATAAATGCTAGCAAAAATAGAAGTTCCCTTTTGTCTTTCAAGAAGAAGCAAGATAGAGAATTGTACAACGAAATCTAACAACTTTGTGGCCATTATTTGATAACATAGCATATCTTTTGATCATTTAGAAATTTGGCATAATGACCATAAATGAATTCTAAAGAGTGATGAAAATAATCTGCCAGTAACAAGTTGAAATGTTCCAAACTGGAAATTGTGCGAGTTTTTATTGATGACTAAAGTAAATTATATAAACAAATAAGAAGATATCCGCTTAATTAAGCTTTAACTAAAGCAAGCGATGCACCATAGAGACACCATGTGCATGCATTGACAACTTTAGTAGGTGGAAATTACAGAAATAAGCTGGATAAATGATGTTTATGGGTGGGGGGAGAGAGGTATCAATTATACCATGCAAACACAGAAAGAAAGGGAAAGATCAGGTAGACACATTATCTCTATGTAAAAGGCAGAGAAATAACAGTTAGCAACGGTTAAAAGCAAAATCTATAGCCCTGAGGCAAATTTTATATAGTTGTAACTAACCTGTACTCTAGGATTTTGGAAGTCATCCATAGCAGCTGCTAAGGCAGGCAATACTCTTTGGTGATATTGGTTCTGCAAATCAGGACCCAGGTCGGTAGACAATTGCCCGATTGCATTAATAGCTGCCCACCTCACACGGGGATGAGAATGGTTAAAGGAGTTCAAAACCATAGAAACCACTTGTTCCAGATTTTTAACCATAACCTGCAAGTACAGCAACAAATTAAAATTCAACAAAAACAGGGAGCATGTCCAAACTCTACACAATGTGATCTTCCCCCCCCCCTTTCAAAACATAAACTGAATCCTCAAGAAAAGTTATGGTTAAAACCACCAGAATCAAGAGATACTAAACAAATTCTAGCTCATTGTTCAAGTAATAAATGGAAAACACATGCATTTACAGCCATAGTTGGAAGCAATGTTTATTGGTCCGCTTCGGGAGTTGGACATAAGAATAATGTCATTCGTAAATAACATTGCTAGTGCTTAAAAGTGCTACATATATACCTTGGAACAACCCTCGGCAATCTGTGCAAGGGCAATCAACGCAGCATGGTGCTTTTGCCACTCAGGAGCAGCCAAATAAGTCGAAAATTGCTCAGATGCAACAGGAACAATAGTATTTCCACCTAAGGAAATTGCTAGACGATCCAAACATTCCTGTCCCACAGCGTAATTGCTAGTTTCTCCAGCATCCTCATCCTCGACTTCTGCAGTGTGCCACGCTGCATCATCCTCAATATCAAGCAACAATCTCATCAATATTGCAAATAATCTACTAATAAACTGAGGCAGCTTCCTCATCATTCCGGGAGCCCGTTCCCTGGCCTCTGCCAAGGTAACTACAAATTCAATTGCCAAGTGACGAGTTCCTTCCTCAAGTGATTCTGCCTCCGCAATCTGCAGCATAGAACCCACCACATCAACAATCTGCCTCCTAAGAAACCGAGGCTCCGTCTCTGCCAACTCAATCAACAACTCTAGCGCCTCCTGAGCCGTAGCCTCATTCCCGTTATTCAAAGCCTCCGTCAAGGTCTTCATCATTGCTGGTAAAAGATCCTGAAACCTATCCCGATCAGATGAGCTGGTCAAGCACTGAATAAAATTGATAACCGCATTCAAGGCCGCGATTTTGACATCCGCATTAGAATTTTCACTCAAACACTTCAAGAAAACAGTGTGCAGATCCTTTATGAAAGGAGTCAACACATCACCAATATACTGACTCAACTGCGCAAATATCAAAAAAGCAGACTCCTGCAATCTAGGGGAATCGGAAGAAACACATTGAAACATAAACGGCAACAGCTCTGGCCATCCGTTCTCCGGCAAAATACTAGAAGCAAGCTCCGAAACAGTATCGCATAACTTTTTAGACAAAGATTGAGCGGTTTCGACTTGGATTTGATTCAAGAGCACAGATTTGATAGAGGAATGAGTGGAAACGTTGAGACGAGGCCAGATATAGGAATCATCACGAGTCAACAGCTTACGAAGGAGAATAGCAGCCATGGCACGAGTATCCGGTTGAGCACAGACCTGAAGAAGGTGAGCAAGGCGGAGGCAGAGAGCATCAGGCTCAGATTGCTTGCAAACATTGAATAAAGCCTCGGCGTGTGAACGTTGCTCGTTGGAAGATGACATCAAGTGAGAGATTAAGGTTTCGAATGGAACCGGATCGGATCCTAAGATGACAGCGAGCTGAGATTGCTGGTCCATGGTGGCGACGGCGGCGGCGGCGGCGGCGAAGAAGATGATTGATAATAGCGATGAAGATGAAGAAGAGGATGGTTAATTGATTCCTCTCTCCCTTTTTATGCGTGTATTCTTCGTTTGCTTGGCTGCTGTGTCTGAGAGAGAGAGAGAGACAGAGAGACAGAAGGGGGGGTGGCTGAGAGGGTTTTAGGAGGAGTGTAGGAAAGAGAGAAATGAGGGATTTTAAGAGAGCGCGCCAATTAGGGTTGACAACGAAAATGAAAATAAAAATAAACATTTAGTCGTTTGTTTAAATTTTTTATTCTTTAAATTTGTATTTTAATTAATTTATCTCAAAATGAATGAAAAATTAATATTTGTTAACTTTGTTATATGCGAATTTTTATGTTAATAATATTTTAGTATTTAATTAATTTTTTTAAAATTTAAAATTTATAAAAAATTATAAAAATTTGCGTGACAATTCACGTATACATCATATTAAAAAGGTTAGAAAATATTAATTTTTTATTTATTTTGGGATGATTTGATAAAAACACAAATTTAAATATTAGAAGAAACAAAAAAAATGAATAAAGGATTAAAATGATATTTTTAAAAATTAAAGGATCAAATAAGTTATAATACCAAATAATAAAAAAAAAAGAATTTTGGAAGCTTAGCTTAGCTGGTATCCTTATGTGTCATCATGATTACAGTACAGTGTCCTTATTTGCTTTTCTTTTTTTATTCATCTCACACTTTAATTCTTAAAAAATACAAATAATCGGGTATTTAATATATTATATAAATAAACTACAAATAATATAAGCTTAACGTGAAATTTGATATTTTAATTTAACATCTTTTTTAAGATGATACCTATGTTATTTTTATCCAATGTGTTAATTTTTTAATTTTTTAATTTAATTTTTTCGTAAAAACCGAATTAAATCATGATTTATCGGACTGCACTTAACAAAATCATGAAATATTTAAATCTAATAATATTAGAAATCAACTTCTATTAAATCTATCCTAAAACCTAAATTAAACACTAAAAAATTAAAATCATTATCTTTGAGTACTAAAATATATAATTTTTGTTAAATTTATATACTAAATTGAATAAAAAAACATAAGTACCACATTAAAAATATATATCAAACTCGAGTACTAAATGACATATTTAACCAATAATATATCTATAGTACTATTCAATTGAAAAAATATTAAAAAGCATACTTGTCACAAAATAAATTATATTATTATAAATATATTTTTATCTAAAATTAATAAAAATCCAAAAAAAATAATCTTCAACTTTATCATTTTACATAATTTTTAATAAATATATTTATTTTTAAAATAATCTAATAAATATTTACTTATTAGTGAATAAAGTACTAAAATTTGACAGATCAGGTGAGCTTTGGCTGCCCCTTTTTTGCTCTATCACTTTACAATCTTCCCGCTAAAAATGACAAGGACCAGCATTGGCCACCTTTCATTATTTTATATTACCCCTTTTTTATTTATTTATTTTCTTTTGATTAATTTTATCAATTTATTGTGCGTCTTTTTAGCCATTTGAATTTTTTTTAATTAATTAAAATTTAATATTTTTAGTAATTTTATTTTTTTAAACGTGTTTAGTAATTTAGGATAATTCTTTTATAAAATCTTTTTAATAATATGATAGAATTTACATTTATTTTATTTAAATTATATCATCGTTTAAATATTTTACACCTATTTAATTATTTTCAAATTTTACTATTTACTTTTTAGATTTATGTATTTAAAAATGTTTTGGTTATTCAATTTTAAAAAATTATAAAATGTTCGTTCAACTATTCGGAAGTTTTTATTTAAGTTATTGGACTGTTAAAATCATTATTGTATAACTTTTATGCTCTCATCGTCGAGACCAATCAAAAGCTCTAATTCATTTTCTTTTCTATAGTTCTTTTTATTTTCATAATAACAACTTTAAACATCATAAATTTATGAACCAAAATTTAAACAGTTTTTTTATTCAATCTCTAACACTAGGCATCAAATTGACTTGAAACTAATCTATGTTTTTCTACTAGCTGATGGGTATTGATCGTTGAATCATCGATTGAAACTAGTTAGCCAAACTTTAAAGGAGAAAAAAATTAATAACCTAGTGATTTAAATAAAAACATTTGAATAATTCAATCATGGGCAAAGGCAAAAAAAAATATTTGTAGGGAAGGCCAAAATTAAATTGTAATTTTTATGATAGGAAAATTACAATTTCAACATTTGAATAGCCTATATTTTTATAAATTTTAAATGATTAAATAAAAATTTTATTATTTTTCAGAGGGATAAAGTACAATTTTACATTTCCTAATTTAAAATTAAAAAAATTAAATGGCCTAAATGAAATTTTTTTCCATTTTAGTGAGGGTCGAGGTTCTTGCCAGTCCCCTAGATTCGTCCCTAAATCCAATGACTATGACATAAATTTACTAAGTTGAGTGACCTTAAATATAATTTAACCTAATGTTGTATGCGTTTGAGTTTAAATGGAGAGACAATGAGATGATAATTAAAAAATAAAAATTACCATTAAAGATATTAAAATAAATTTATAAATAATTAATAATTATATTCTAACTAATAAAATATTTCAGATAATAATCACTTTAATACAATTAGAAATTTATTAATGATACCCATATTTATTTTCTATTATTTATTATGTATTTATTAAATTGTTATCAAAACCAAAATTATATATTTTATATAATAACAACAATAAATAAGAAATGGTGATTAAAGTTTCTATTCACTTAAATAATACGAATTAACAATTTAAATAATAATAATACAAATTCAAATTTTATCATTCTTTGACCCTTTTTTTAAAATTAAAAAATTTCTCATATAATATATTATTTACATTAATCGAGGCGTTCCTTAAAAAAGACAAAAAAATTTAGTGGAATAGTATCTTTCGTTGAAGGTTCGAGACTTAATCTCCTTCAATAATTATAATTTTTAACAAACAATTCATTGTGCTTTAGTGACGATATATAAAATAATTTTTTCTAAAGGAAAATAGATAAAATTATATAATTTATATAGATCAAAACTAAAATATATAATTTTTATTAAATACGTGTACCAAATTTAATAAAAAATAAATATCATATATAAAATGTAAAATCAAATAATATATTTAAAAAATTTAATATAAAAATAAGTAAATTGCAGATGGCATGCAGATTATAATAAATGAGAATTTCATTATCAGCTACGTGGACCAACACCCAACATTGGTTAATAATAACACCCCCTTTCCCTTTGTTAACCACTAGTCCTCAGGGTCCTCGCAATGCACAAGCAACTGCCAACACCCAATCCCCTTGTTTCTCTCCGCTAAATGCTAATGGCAGCAGCAACCTTCAACTCTCTCACCCTCCCCTTCTCAAAACCAGAATTCCCATTCTCCTCCATTGCAAGAACCCATATTCCCACCGCCACTCTCAACCTTTCTCGGTTCAGGCCTACTGGCTTCCTTCTATGCTCCCTTTCAAGTGATCACCCCACAACCGCCGCGGGTGGTCAACTTCACCATAAGACCAACACCAATAGCACCGACCCCCAGCCTCAAATTCATACTTGGTACTCTTTTGTATCTCTTTTGTATCTCTTTCTACTTGAGCTGTTTGACTTTTTAGCTTTCTAGAGGGAATTTTGCGGTTGCCTTCTAAGGATGGTAAATTATGATTTAAAAGACCCTAAATTTTTCTTTAATTTTTTGATGTTGTTGCATTGTATCTATCGTTTCTGTAGTACATGGAACTGGAAGGGCTATTCTATTCGCTATCAGTGTTCTGGGAGTAGCGGTCCTGCCTTGGTTTTAGTACATGGTTTTGGAGCAAACAGGTCTGCATAATTGAATTTTTCTTCTCATTTGCAAACAAGTGATTGGTTTCTGTGAATTGCAACATTGCTCAATATAGTTCTGCTTTTTGTATTTTTCATATTGTCCATTGCCTGCATGTGCAGTTTGTATATGCATGTTTCAGATGTGTATCAATTATTACTTGTTTCAAAGGTTTCCTTTAAATAACTTGATTCCATGTGTTCATCCTTAATTGTCATTTCTTCTAATGTTTTGCTTACTACAGTAATCATTGGAGGAAAAATATTCCTGTTCTAGCAAAATCACATAGGGTATACGCAATTGATCTTATTGGCTATGGATATTCGGACAAACCGAATCCTCGTGAAGTTGGGGACTCATTCTATACATTCGAGACTTGGGGTTCCCAATTGAATGATTTTTGTAGCAGTGTGGTTAAAGACAAAGCTTTCTTTATTTGTAACTCTATTGGAGGTAATTTCCCTTATTAGTGTTTTAATTCACTTTATGCTTGATGCTTATGTCTGTATAATAATGGGTGTCATCATGTAGGACTGGTTGGCCTTCAAGCTGCAGTCGCAAAACCGGAGATCTGTAGGGGTTTATTCCTATTAAATATATCTCTGCGCATGCTTCATGTCAAAAAGCAACCATGGTTTGGAAGACCTTTCATCGCGTCATTTCAAAGTTTGCTTAGGTAAAAAAACGATATGGAACCATTTTTATTTTTCCATTCAAGTTTAGAAATGTTGCACTAGCCATATCGATTTTTCAGGCAGTAATGATATCTTGGCAGGAACACTGCAGTCGGCAAACTTTTCTTCGGATCCGTTGCCACTCCAGAGTCTGTTAGAAGTATTCTTTGTCAGGTAGTATCCTATGATGACTTTTGTAAGAAATGAATTAATCTTTGCTTGATTGTGGTGTTTCATTTCAGTGTTACCATGACACCTCTCAAGTGACCGAAGAACTAGTTCAGATTATCCTACATCCAGGACTTGAACCTGGCGCTGTTGATGTTTTTCTTGAGTTCATATGCTACTCAGGTGGTCCCCTGCCTGAGGAATTACTTCCGCAGGTTGAAGTAAGTTTCTTAAACTGATTTCTCGTATGCCGTCTTCTTTTCCCTTCAGTTTCCATGTTAGTTTATGTTGCTTGTTTCTCTTTTTGCAGTGTCCTGTCTTGATAGCATGGGGTGACAAGGATCCATGGGAAAGCATTGAACTTGGAAGAGCCTACGGGGATTTTGATACTGTAGAAGACTTTGTCGTCCTCCCCAATGTTGGCCACTGCCCTCAGGTTTGCTCTCTCATGAAACTATTGTTCGGCAGGTTTTTCTATTAACAAATATGATAATTCGTTGCTGTATTACTGATGTGCATGCAGGATGAAGCTCCACATCTTGTGAATCCACTTGTAGAATCATTCGTGTCTCGCCATTCTAAATCTCCAGCTAATGCTTCCACAACCATTTGAACCGATGGTGGAGCTTTTGTTGCTGCTCCTTTATCCATTATAGATATATCACAATGTTCCTTTGCAAAGGCTATCGTAAGCTCCCACACTGTACATAATTTATATAGCATGTCAAAAAGCAACCCAAAGTTCTCTTTATGAATTCCTTTTACATGTACCATAATGTTGCATTTCAATGCCTGACCAATTGTATTCAAATAGTTAAACAAATTTTGTAGAAGACTGTGGTACATGATTTCTTTTAAAAATGTGTACAGAGATCTGGTTTTTAAAAGAATGAAAAAGCAAGTCCTATATTATTTTTTCTATTCACCCCAAAGAATGAACTAACAGAGAATGGACTTGTGGCTGCAAGTGTTCCTTTATAATACTGCACTCTAGGAATGGATGCTTCTCTTTCACAAAATGTTCGTCTTGAGCACAGATGAATTCAAGGTTCTCAATTCTTCACTTACTCCCAAGCACAGAATTGGAGTTTCGAGGGTTTTTCTTCGTGCAACCAATCTGGGATCTGTTAGGCTGCTCCCGTAGTCCACTTGCATGTGGATCCTCTTTTAGAGCTAACCCTTTAAAGAATCAATTCATCAGGAAGGGTCTTCCACCTCATTATCTGCATGATTTTCATACCAATCCAGTTCCGAACTAACGGTTTCCTCCTCTATTGCATAACCATCCACCAAAGATGAATCCAATCGAATTATCTTTATTACAACTAGGCACAAAAGCTACATTGTTTTCAGCTAAGGCTGTGGAACCTCCTTGACTCGGCTTCATGTTCCCCATGAATCAACTATCGTATTTGATCGATCGAGTCTTTGAAATTGATCTCCTCAGCCTCGAAGTTAAAGTCATCTTCAGACGAGTTACATCTAAGATGGTTACTGCTTCTTTGCTTGCCAGCCAAGTTTCCTTCCTCATCCACCGGAGTCATCTGAATATAACAAAAACAAGCATTATCAGCAACAATAATCAGCACATTCTTTTCATTTGCAAAAAGAATAGTACCTTTTTTTACCTTGTCATTGTTAAGATCTACATTGTTCGCCCTTAGAAATGAAAACATTGTTCGCCCTTAGAAATGAAATGAAGTTGTTAAAGCTTTCGTTAAAGTTTTCTTCTAACGGACGGTAATGTCCACTGTGTGGCCAAACTGCCTTAAGGACGCCATTGTCAACAACTAATCTTCCAGCAGCAATGGTAGCACCACCTGCCAAGAAACTCAAATTTTGAAATGTACCCTTTTTCTTCACACCAACGTACAATATCTTCGATGTACTGAGGACAAAAAACCATTTAGCACTGCCAGTTTCTTCAAGGGAATGGACAGGCTTCCCAGTTTGCTTGTAAATGAACTTCCTGTCTACCACCATAACTTCATTAGGCTTCCGTCCTATCTGTATAGTGGATAAATATTAATTCAGTAACATTTTGAATATAAATCAAGGTAGACTTCATAAGGCTTTCAAATATAAAGGCGAGTAGCCGAACCTGGATGTCTTGGTTCGGGTCAGGATTTTGGTTGCTTCAGGGATAAAAACTGGGGTTTTGTTGAGGAGAGCAACTGTAAGGCGAGAACGAGAAGGAAAGGAAGAAGAAGAAGAAATAAAGGCGCGGCTTAAAAGGGTTGATAGAGATCATCGGGCATCGACGAAAGCAATTTTCCGACAACGCTGGTTCAATCTCATAATAAGTTTTGTTTCTTTGACACTACTAGATTGAGATTGTAAAAAAGACCACAAGATCACTGATTTATTGTTTAAAAAACAGAAATTTTGTGTCATATCATATCATATACTTCCTTCTTTTGATCTAATTTCTTATTTGTGTATCCAATTTTAAAATTCAAATCTATATAAAGATTGAATTCCTAAAATTTTTAATTATGGGCTTTCTTAATTCAAAGTAGAATTGTCGATGTATCAAACTAGACCGTAACAAAATTTTAGACCCGATTGTTAGGTCCGAACTTGAAAAATTATGTTAGTAGGTTTGAGTCCTAATTATTACATCACCTCACTTAATTTCTAAACTTGTAATAGTACCCAAATATATACAAAATATTTGACAAATCTAAAATAACCAAACCAAAACAAATGACATTCTAAACTGCAATTGGATATTAAATAAATCAAAATTGAAAAATTTCCATTAAAAGATGAATAACATAAATGAAGAAAACAATATTTGATAAATTTAAATCAACAAAATCAAACGAATCACAAATGAAATTGGAGATTAAATAAATGAAAATTGAATTTTACTAATAACAAGAAATGCAAACCTTTTACCAGGAACTCATTCTTTATATAAAAACATTGAATATTCATATCGAGCTCGAACTAAAAAATCTTACCCGAGGTTCTAAATGAGACTTATTTTCTGCAAAAACCATGGGTTTTCAGCTTTCTCCGCAATTCATCCGCCTCGTCATGCTTCCCAGCCAACATTCTCTGCAAAATGGCGTGAAGAACTGGAAGGATTGCCTCTAGATTCCCTTCTGAGTACTTCTTGATTCGGGCTTCCAGCTCTGGCACCAAACAACTAACAAAGTCAAACAATATAAGTAAGAAACAAACTATCACTTGCTTTGCTCATTATCCAAACAAATATATATATCATGATTTAGTTTCCCTTCCTTTCTCAACAACCAAACAAATAATTTCCAAATAAAATAAAAAAAAAGTAAATTCCAGCAAAGGAGAAGTACAGATTAAATCCTCAGACCCAGTTTAAGACTTTTTACCAGACTAACATGAACATAACAAACCAATAAAATAAAAATCAAACTTGTTCATTCATCTTGACTTTCCTTTCTCATCATCTAAACAAAAAACACAAGAAACAAATTGCCAAATAGAAGCCCGAACCCAATATTATTGGAGCTTTTAAAATGGTCACCTCAGGTTTCTGGCCTAATTTTCAAATTATTGGAGCTTTGATTAGGAGATTGTGCAAAGAAGGTAAGGTTTCAAACATGATGTTGAAACCTATACTGAGGTCATTAGCTTTCTTTGTGAGAAGGGACTCCATAAGGAGGGTCTTGTTGATAAAATCAAGATATTAACACGTATAACATAGTGATGGATGCATTTTGTAAAGGGGGAATGATTTCTAGTGCCCAAGCTGTTGTGGGTGAACAGATTAGTTTCAATGTTGATACTTATTGTAGGATTTAGATTTTAATTATTTTGAAATTCCAAATTATATGTGCATAAAAAATATATATTTATTTTAAAAAGTTAATTTAATTAGGTTTGTAAGCTCAGAATACTCGAACTTGATTTGCTTGATAATTACAAGCTTGAGTCGAAAATTAGAGAGTTTGGTTTATTTGAATTGAAGATAAAGATTAATTTCGATTACGGTGAAATTAAATTATATATTAAATATAATAACAGTAATGAGCGTGGAGATTAATTATTATAAAACTATAAAATAATTATTTAAGATATTCCATTAAATTTTTTGTATAATTGAATTTATGATTTATTTTAAAAGTAAAAAAAATTATTAGTAATTATTTTTGCGTGTGTTTCTATAGCTTTTAGCTTGAAGTAAAGAGGGTATATAGATATAGCTAGAGGTGATCATGGGTCGGGCCGGGTCCAAACAAAATTTTAGGCCCGTTTTCTAGGCCCAGACCCAGCACGGCCCAAAATATGGGCCTAAAAATTTGTCCAAGCCCGGCCCGAAAGAAAATTGCTAAGCTCGAGCCCGGCCCATATTAAATTTTACAACACCAAAATAGCATAAAAAACCTGCAAAATATAGTCAACCAACCAGAATATCTATACATTAACCAATATTTAATTTTATAACAAACTATAAATTGTAAGCTAAATTAAATTTTCGACAATTAGAAAGGAAGGTAACCTAAAAAGCAATCGAAAAAACATGAAAGTTAAAAAGTATATTTGATTAAAAATAAAAAAAATATATTTAATATATAATTCTGGCCGGGCCGAGCCCGGGCCAAAAAAATTTTACCCGAAGCCTAGCCCGTTTTCTAAACTAAATAATAAACTTAGCTCGTGAACAAGTGTCAAATTGATGCTTAATTTACACAAATATAATGTTTTATTTTTAAGACAGTTTATTGCTCAATTGCATTGCATGGGTAGTTTTCGGTCTGAGGGTATTTTCGGAAGGGAAAAGAAGATCATTCGGTGGAGAGGTTGGAATAGCCAATTTGGCACCTCCTCCCCTGAATGGCTATTCAACGATTTTCGGAATAAAGATATAATCGCCATTCGACGTTTTAAGCTTTCCAATGAACCAAACCTCAGCTTTACTATAGAAATTGGAACCGTCCTGTAATGGCTTTGCCATTACATTGAACCAAACGAAGCATGAATGCCTCTATCTGTAACACAACTAACCCGTATCCATCTCAGAATAGGGTTATAGAGCATTACCAGAGTTTACAATTTAATTTACAGACATTTTATTTCATCAAGCATTCATATTTAAAATCAATCAAAATCAAAACATTAATGAGCTAACGTTGGCCAATTTAACTCATACGTGCTATTATAACCAGAATCAAAACATCCAAAATTACCGATAGAATTAGTGGATAGTGTGATAAACATTCATTCATCCATTCAATGCATTATTCCCTTTTTATCAAATATATCAATGTTTTATCAATTTTCATACAATGAACATTCAAATTATATTCACATCAATAACATACATTTCAAGCATTTAAGAATATAATTCAAGTTACACGAACTTACCTGGCTAAATTACAGAAATACCAAAATTCAGGGACATTTTGAAAATTTTCCATTTTTCTCGAATTTCCACTCAATCTTGATATAAATCAATATTTCATTCAATTTACTAATTTAAATAATAAAACAATTCATTTAATGCAATTTGGTCACTTTTTGACTTAGCTCGTGAATAAGTGTCAAATTGATGCTTAATTTACACAAATATAACGTTTTATTTTTAAGACAGTTTATTGCTCAATTGCATTGCATGGGTAGTTTTCGGTCTGAGGGTATATTCGAAAGGGAAAAGAAGATCATTCGGTGGAGAGGTTGGAATAGCCAATTTGGCACCTCCGCCCCTGAATGGCTATTCAACGATTTTCAGAATAAATGTAACTCGAATAATTCGAATAACAGATTAGTTTAGATACTGTTTGGTCCCTATCAAATTTAAAAATAAGCAAATTGGTCTCTGTTAACAAAAAATTACAAAAAAAAAAGTAATTTTTAAAATTTGAAAAATAATTTTTAAAATTCAAAATATTTATAAAAATTTTAAAATTTGTAATTTTTGAAAAAATTTATCAAAATTTTTCTAAAATAATAATTATGAAATCTAAATAAGTGATCAATGATTCAAGTTTATCATACTAAAATATCTTATTTTTTATTATTTTGTTTTAAAAAAATTCAAATATATATTTTAAAAAATTAAAAGGATCAGGTAAGTTATAATACCAAATAAAAATAAAAGAATTTTGGAAGCTTAGCTGGTATGCCTATGTGCCATCATGGTTACAGTACAGTGTCCTTATTTGCTTTTCTTTTTTATTCATCACACACTTTAATTCTTATAAAGTACAAATCATGTCAAATATATAAATAAAAAAACTATGGTGTATATAAAATTATTTTATAAAATATAGAATATTTGGTGATTTTTTAATTGGAGCTCGATTAATAACTAAAATTAACTTTTAATATATTGTATAGATAAACTGTAAATAATAAACTGTAAAATTAACTAAAATTTGGCATTTCAATTTAACATCTTTTTTTAATGTGATACCTATATTATTTTTTGATCCAATGTGTTAACAAATCAACTCTAAAAACCGAATTAAATCATGATTTATCGAATTGTACTTAACAAATTAAAAAACTCATAATTAAAACTAAATTTATTCTATTAATAAATTCATGAAATACTTAAATCTAATAATATTAGTAATCAATTTTCATTAAGTCCATCCTAGAGCCCAAATTAAATACTAAAAAGTTAAAATCATTATCTTTAGGTACCAAAATTGAATAAAGAAAATACCATAACTACTACATTAAGAGAATATATCAAATTTGAGTACCAAATGATATATTAAACCAATAATATATCTATACTATCATTCATTTGGAAAAAAAAATTAAAAAGTATGGGGTGATAAGGATCCATGGGATTTTGATACTGTAGAAGACATTGTCGTCCTCCCCAATGTTGGCGGGAATAATTCAGAAATTAAAACATAAATTACCAATAATTTAGACTACAATGAGATGATGATTAAAGATATTAGAATAGATTTATAAATAATCAAAATTATATATTTTAAATAATAACAACAAGTATTCATTAGGAATGGAGATTACACGAATTAATAATTCAAATAATTATGACTCTTCTAATATTGAACACATAAATTAAAAAAATTAAATAAAGAGATTTATGAATCCACCAAATCGGAAAAGATCTGGTCCTAGCCCTCGGTTTCGGTTTTGGTTTCATCCATTTTGCGAATATAAATATCGTTTAATATCTGGTCCGCCACCAAACGTACTAATCGGCCTCCATCAAAATCCTTTATGGTTGGTCTAAGAACGACTTCCCCATCAACAAGCAAATCCCCTAATAAGAAAAAGGAGATTAAATTTGTTGACAATGGCAGTGAGCAACAAATATCATCTTGAATTCTTTAAACTACCCACCTCCATGAAGATCTTCGTGATATTCGACCTCTGAATCCCGATAAACGCCTTTTACAAGAGGTAACCCTAGAAAAACATAATACCAATTCTAAACACTGAACCCTAATAAACGAGAACACCATGTAAACCCTAATAAATGAGAAATGCAATTACCTCCAAGTAAATAAGCCATCTCCTCAGAAATAACAGCACGAAACCCAGTATACCTCGTTAGTCTACCACCTACGGCGTATATTCTCCTTTTCGCTTCCTCTTCACTACAAACAAAAAAAGAAAAATAAAACCCATTTCTCAAATTCCAGGAAAAAAAACGCAAATTTGAAGGAATGAAAAACCTGCCGACAACAGAAGCGAGGGTTTTAACATAGAAATCAATCTTTTCTTCAAAGGAAGGTTCTTCCCGGAATTCGAAAGTGATAAGCCAAAGCTCATGATCACCACATCCTCCAACTCTGTGGTTGCTATTTGGAATGCCAACCCATGGAAATTGCGGTCTATGAAAGACATTCCCATCAACAAACAAATCTCCTGGTAATCAGTCCACCAATAAAAAAGAGATTAAATTTGTTGACAATGGGAACTTCAATGGCTATAAGCAGCAAACTTCATCTTTAAACTACCCACCTGCATAATAATGATCTCGGCTCCAACACCAAACTGGTAAAACCCAGCGTACACGAGGAAACTCTATAGAAACATAATGCCAATTGATTTTAGAACAAAGTGGATGCCTCATCAATTGTAAGTTCAACAACACTCACAAAAGCAATTGGGGAAAACCGTTTAAACCCTAATAAATTAATATAGAAAGCAATCACATGGGAGGTTTAAAACCCTAAAACAGCTAGCAACACATCACACACAATGAAAACCAATGTTAATTCTTTCTTCTTTCTGAAAACCCACTGTTTCAAAAAAACCCATTTCTTGTTCCAATTACACTATAAAAAGGGAAAATCATGTAAACCCTAAACCCTAGTAAATGGGAAATGATATTACCTCCAAGTTCTTCGACCAAATCCTCAGAGAAAAAAGCACGAAACCCAGTATACCTCGTTGTACAGACAGAGTATATTCTCTTTTTCGCTTCCTCTTCACTACAAGATCAGAATGAACAAAAAAAGAAAAAGAAAACCCAAATTTAATGAAATCTGAAGGAATAATTATAATTTAAAAACCTGTCGACAACAGAAGCGAGAGTTTTAACATAGGTATCGATCATTTCTTCTTCCAAAGGTTTTGGGCGTTCTGGGAATTCCAAAATGATAAGCCAATGTTCATAATTATGGCCATCTAGGAAAACCGATGGTAATCGGGAAGGGTCACGAAAAGGCGAGTAGTCGGACCCGTATGTCTTGGTTCGGGTCAGGATTTTTGTTGCATCGGGGATAAAAACTAAGGTTTTGTTGAGGAAAGCAACAGTGAGGCGAGAACAGGAAGGAAAGGAAGAATAAGAAGAAGAAGTGAGGGCGCGGCTTAAAAGAGTTGATAGTGATCGTCGGGCAGTGAGGCAAGCCATGTTCCGGCAACGCAGGTTCTCTCTGATAATAAGCTTTGGTTCTTCCACACTACTAGATAGTTCACCGATTTATTATTAGAAAAGACAGAAATTTTGTGAATATCAAATCATATCTTTTCTTTTTAAAAATTTGTATTAATATTTATATCAAGATTTAATTCCTGAAATTTAAATCTTCTAACTTTATCCTTTTACATAATCTTTTAATAAATATATTTATTTTTTAAATAATTATTTTATCGTAATCTAATCATTATTGACTTATTTAATGTGTTTAATAATTTAGGATAAAATCTTCAAGAATCAAGATATATTTATCACTTGATATAATTTTTATGTCTCTTTTAAAATTATACCATTTATTAAATATTTTACACTTGTTGATTGATTTTCAAATTTTATTATTTGATATTTATATTTAACAATACTATTTATTTTAAATAATTTAAATTACATTCAAAGTCATGAAAATATTTATTTAATTATTTCAAAGTTTTTATTTAAGTATTAAACCGTTAAAATCATTGTTGTATGATCTTTTTTGTTCTCATCACTTAAACCTAATTCTTTTTTTTTTATAAAACAACTTTGAACATCGTGAATTTATGAACCAAAATCTAAATTATTTTCTTTTCCAATCTCTAACATTAGCCATCATATCAACTTGGATCTAAAGTATATTTTTCTACTAGTTAATGGGTACTGATCAACTTTAAAAAAGAAAAAAACTTACCATCCTAGTGAATGAAACATAAACTTTAAAAAGTTACAAAATATTATTTAATTATTCGAAAGGTTTTTTTTAAGTCATTGAGTTGTTGAAATTATTGTAGTATGGTCTTTTCTGTTCTCATCGCCTACACCTTGATAGCATGAGGTGACAAGGATCATGGGAAAGCATCGAACTCAGAAGAGCCTACGTGGATTTCGATACTGTAGAAGACTTTGTTGTCCTCCCCAATGTTGGCCACTGCCCTCAGGTTTGCTCTCTCATGAAACTATGGTTCGACAGGTTTTTCTGTTAACAAATATGATAGTTCATTGTTGTATTACTAATGTGCATGCAGGATGAAGCTCCACATCTTGTGAATCCATTTGTAGAATCATTCGTGTCTCACCATTCTAAATCTCCGGCTAATGCTTCCACAACCATTTGAACTGATGGTGGAGCTTTTGTTGCTGCTCCTTTATCCGTTATAGACATATCACAATGTTCCTTTGCAAAGGCTATCGTAAGCTCTCACACTGTACATAATTTATATAGCATATCGAAAAGCAACCCAAAGTTCTCTTTATGAGTTCCTTTTACATGTACCATAATGTTGCATTTCAATGCCTGACCAATTGTATTCATATAGTTAAGCCAATTTTGTACAAGAGTATGGTACAAGATGATATTTTTTTTAAAATGTGTATAGTGTTGTTCCAATAGGGTCGGAAGCGTGTAAATTATTGTACTAAAAAATCACACAAAGTTCAATTCCCAGGGAAGAGAGGTGGATCACATGGATCTCTTAAATACCAAGTCTTTCCTTAGACAGAATATCCCTTCTATAGTAATTTAATAGCACAATTAAATACTATTATTATACCCTCAAATATTGAAAGAAAAATAGGACAAGAAAGAACACAAGAGATTTAACGAGGTTCGGTAAATTATACCTACGTCCTCGGGCACTAACACCAGATGATAACTTTACTATCTCCAAAGTATTACAAACAAATAGAATTCCTTAAGAATTCTCAAATGGGAGAAGAGAGAAAACTAAGAGAGAAAGATTGGTTGGGATGGTTGAAATGAGAAATGGTTAGGCCTATTTATAGTTGAGGTTCAGGGACTAACTTGCAAATAGCCTAAAAAATTAGGGACCAAAATTGCAATTATCCCATTCAACTTTAAACAACTTGCCTATCACTTTTTTTTTCTTTCGGTGCCACTTGCACCTCCCATTTTTGACTTTTCAACCCCTTTTTAATTTGACTTATCAACAATCTCCACCTTGAAGATTTGATTAGGATAATCACATCTTCACACACTTCCTTCAACTCCCCAAATTCGATAAAGCTATCTTTTGTAGTGCCTCCAAATGCGCTCTCGAGCGCCATACACCTAAAGGTGCTCAAATCCTCAGGATGTTAATCAAGTTCAAACAATGATTAAACTTGATTGTTGTTACCACCTTGGTCATCATATCTGCGAGATTATCTGCTGTCGGAATCTTCTGAAGTAGAATTTTTCCTTTTTCAAAGACTTCCCGCACAAAGTGATATCTTACGTCGATATGCTTGGTTCTTGAATGATAGACTTGATTTTTCGCTAAATGAATAGCACTCTGACTGTCACAATATAGACTAATGTGACTTTGAACAACTCCCAAGTCTTTCAATAATCCATTAAGCCAAATAGCCTCCTTAACAGCTTCTGTAACTGCCATATATTCTGCCTCTGTAGTAGACACAGCTACTGCAGACTGTAAGGTAGACTTCCAACTCACTAGGGCTTTCGCAAGAGTAAACAGATACCCCGTAGTTGAACGACGTTTATCTAAATCACCAGCAAAGTCGGAATCAACATATCCAACTACAAACTGACCAAGTGCTTCATCCTGTTCAAAAATTAAACCAACATCTACGGTTTTTCGAAGATACCGTAGAATCCATTTCACAGCTTGCCAATGTCCTTTTCCAGGATCATGCATATACCTGCTCACAACTCTAACAGCTTGTGAAATGTCAGGCCTCGTACACACCATCGCATACATCAAACTCCCAACTGCATTAGCATATGGGACTTTCGCCATATATTCTCTTTCATCTTCAGTCTTCGGAGATAATTGAGCACTAAGTTTCAAATGAGAAGCAAGTGGGGTACTTACATGTTTTGTGTTTTCATTTACACCAAAACATTGTAATACCTTTTTCAGATATTGCTTCTGATTTAAACAAAGCTTGCCTCTCAGTCTATCTCTACTTATCTCCATGCCGAGAATCTTCTTAGCCTCACCTAGATCTTTCATCTCGAACTCTTGATTCAACTGAGCCTTCAGCTTATCTATCTCATTTTGGCTCTTTGAAGCGATTAACATATCATCAACATACAAGAGTAGATAAATGAAAGATCCGTCATGCAGCTTCTGCAAATATACACAATTGTCATATTTGCTTCTTGTGTACTTCTGCCTTCTCATAAAGCTATCAAATCGCTTGTACCACTGCCTCGGGGATTGCTTCAATCCATATAGCGATTTGTTAAGCTTACAAACCCAATTTCTACCACCAGCATCTGTGTATCCTTCGGGCTGAGTCATATAGATCTCCTCTTCTAACTCACCATGCAAGAAAGCCATCTTAACATCAAGTTGAGCTAGCTCCAAATTCAACTGTGCTACCAAGGCCAACAAAATTCTAATGGAGGAATGCTTCACAACAGGGGAAAATACATCATTGTAGTCAATTCCCTCCTTCTGAGCGTAGCCTTTAGCTTTCAATCTTGCCTTGTAGCGAATATCCTTCTTGCTAGGAGATCCATCTTTCTTTGCGAATACCCACTTGCATCCGATTGCCCTTTTACCTTTCGGTAATTGCACCAACTCCCAAGTATTGTTCTTCCGGAGAGACTGCATTTCTTCATCCATGGCGCTTTTCCATTTATCACTTTCTAAGCTTTGCATTACTTCTTGATAAGTGATAGGAATATCATCAACAACGGGAAGGGCGTAGGCCACCATATCAGTAAATCGAGCAGGTTTACGAATTTCTCTCCGTGGCCTTGCAACTGCAACTGGTTCTGGTGTACTTAGTGGTTCTTGGGTCAGAACCTCTTCAACCTCTAATTCCTCCATTGTGGCTGGAGAATTAGACTTATTAACTGGGCAAATCCCCATCTGCTCAAACTCCACCTGTTTTGGAGTACACTCCACCTGCTGTGGAGTATTGCTCGTCTGAATATCTTTATCTGCTACCTTTTTCAATGTGGCAGATTCATCAAAGGTAACATCTCTGCTACAGATCATTTTCTTTGTGCTTAAACACCAAAGACGAAATCCCTTCACTCCAGAAGTGATTCCCATAAAGAGAGCTTTCTTTGCCCTCGGATCTAACTTTGACTCCTTTACATGGTAATATGCAGTGGTTCCAAACACATGTAAGGAATCATAATCTGTAGCCGGTTTTCCAGACCATACCTCCATAGGAATTTTTCTTTCTAATGCAGATGATGGCAAACGATTAATAAGATGGCCAGCGTATGTCACAGCCTCATCCCAAAATTGCTTGCCCAACCCAGCATTGGACAACATACATCGAACTTTCTCAAGCAATGTTCGATTCATACGCTCTGCCAATCCATTCTGCTGTGGTGTATCCCTAACTGTGAAGTGTCGAACAATACCATACTCTTGGCACACATCGAAGAACGGATCACTTTTATATTCTCCTCCATTGTCCGTCCTAAGCCGCTTGATTTTCTTGCCAGTCTGGTTTTCGATCATAGTTTTCCATTTAAGAAAAACTCTAAGCACTTCATCCTTAGTTCTCATGGTATACACCCAAACTCTTCTGGAAAAGTCATCAACAAAAGTAACAAAGTAGTGTTTTCCTCCCAATGAAGGTGTCTTGGAAGGCCCCCACACATCTGAGTGAACATATTCCAAAATACCTTTTGTATTATGGATAGCAGTACCGAATTTCACTCTCTTTTGCTTTCCCAGAACACAATGCTCACAAAATTTTAATTTGTAAGCCTTTGCACCTTTCAACAATCCTTACTTTGCCAGAATTTGCAAGGATTTTTCGCTGGCATGTCCCAACTTCATATGCCACAACTGCATTGAGTCCAATTCTTTGTTACCGGAAGCTGTAGCGACTGCTCCAATAACTGTACTACCTTGGTAGTAATACAAGTTATTTTTCCTGATGCCCTTCAATATCACAAGTGCACCAGATGTCACTTTCAAAATCCCATCTCTCATAGTAACAACTGAACCATTGGATTCCAAGGCTCCCAATGAGATGAGATTTTTCTTCAAACTGGGCACGTACCGAACATCAGTCAGAACTCTGGTTGATCCATCTTGATTCTTTAATTGGATTGAACCTATCCCAACAGTTTTACAGGCATTGTCATTGCCCATATAAACAACTCCTCCATTTAGTTCTACTAAATCAGAGAACCACTCCCGGTTAGGGGACATATGAAAGGTACAACCTGAATCCAATATCCTCTCATCTGAATGGAACGACGATGATGATGCAACTAGTGATAGTTCAGAGTCACTAGTATCATGCTTTGCAACACAAGCATCTACAGCAGCTTTTCCCTTATTCTTCAGCTTTGGACAATTTTTCTTCCAGTGGCCTTTCTCATGACAAAAAGCACATTCATCTTTCCCGAGTCTGGACTTTGACTTTGATCTCCCCTTTTGAGTTTTCTTCCGAGTGTATGAACGACCTCGGACTACTAAAGCTTCTGTATCTCTGATTGAGTTTTTCTGTTTGTCCTTCTTTCTCTGTTCATAACTGTATAAGGCCGCACAGACTTCGCTCAGAGATATCACTCCTGCCATGAAGTAGAGTAGTTTCTAGGAACTCAAACTCCTCAGGAAGTGACCCCAACAGCATCAAAGCCAAATCTTCATCTTTGAATGTCTCATCCATATTCAGCAAATTAGTGACTAACTGATTAAATTTGGTGATATGATCATTCATTGTGGTACTTGGGACGTATGTGAAGCGAAACAGTCTTTTCTTCAAGTGGAGCTTATTTTGACTGTTTTTCTTCAAAAATTTTTCTTCAAGTGCCACCCACAACTTATTTGCAGAAGTCTCCTTTGAAAAAGCATACATCTGCTCTCGAGAAAGGCATGATCGAATTGTGCCACATGCCAACCGATTGATCGCCTTCCAATCTTTCTCCTGTACATCATCTGGTTTCTCTTCATCAATGGCAATGTCTAGACCCTGCTGAAAAAGGGCATCTAGAACCTCACTTTGCCACATACCAAAATGGCCCGTGCCATCAAAGATCTCCACGGCCAATCTTGCATTTGCAATTGTCGGTCTTGTCCACATGGACGATGTTGAAGCTCCTACACCGACCGTTTTCTCCATAATCTTTCAATATACCTAAGGAAATCTTTTCTGATGTGGAAGATCAGTTTAAACTGCAACCACAGAGCATACTACGATTAACCTTCGGCTCTTGATACCACTTGTTGTTCCAATAGGGTCGGAAGCGTGTAAATTATTGTACTAAAAAATCACACAAAGTTCAATTCCCAGGGAAGAGAGGTGGATCATGGATCTCTTAAATACCAAGTCTTTCCTTAGACAGAATATCCCTTCTATAGTAATTTAATAGCACAATTAAATACTACTATTATACCCTCAAATATTGAAAGAAAAATAGGACAAGAAAGAACACAAGAGATTTAACGAGGTTCGGTAAATTATACCTACGTCCTCGGGCACTAACACCAGATGATAACTTTACTATCTCCAAAGTATTACAAACAAATAGAATTCCTTAAGAATTCTCAAATGGGAGAAGAGAGAAAACTAAGAGAGAAAGATTGGTTGGGATGGTTGAAATGAGAAATGGTTAGGCCTATTTATAGTTGAGGTTCAGGGACTAACTTGCAAATGGCCTAAAAAATTAGGGACCAAAATTGCAATTATCCCATTCAACTTTAAACAACTTGCCTATCACTTTTTTTTTCTTTCGGTGCCACTTGCACCTCCCATTTTTTACTTTTCAACCCCTTTTTAATTTGACTTATCAACATATAGGGGATCTGGTTTTTTTAAAAGAATGATATCTCTTCTATTCACACCAAAGAATGAACTAACAGATGAACCCAGGGTTCTCATTTCATCAGTTACTCTCAAGCACAGAATTGGAGTTTCGAGGGTTTTTCTTCGAACAACCAATCCGGAATCTGTCGGGCTGCTCCTGCAGTCCACTTGCATGTGGACCCTCTTTTAGAGTTAACCCTTTGAAGAATCAACCATAACTTCATAAGGCCTCCGTCCTCTTTGTATAGTCGATAAATATTAATTCAGTAACATTTCGAATATTAATTCACAAGTACCCTTTGTCAAAAGCAGCACGGGCAAATGCAGACCTCTAGAATCGCAGAACAACTGGATCAATTATGCTAATTCCATGAAAGCATCTTTGCTGTGTTCTCATTTAGCTTTGAACATCGATTGCGTGAGATAACTAAAAACCTATAACTTGATCTATGTATATGGAAGTGCATGTTGAAGCCGCAGCTGAATAAATTATTGCTATTAGTTAAGCATGCTATCAGTGGTACAAAAATAATCTCCAAAATTTTGTGCACCTCTGCGGAAATTAATGTTAAGGACAACGGGTTGCTTATTCTAGTAGTAAGGCCTGTTCACTGGTCCGGCGGGAATAAATTACCAATAATTTAGACTACAATGAGATGATGATTAAAGATATTAGAGTAAATTTATAAATAATCAAAATTATATATTTTAAATAATAACAACAATAAATAAAGTAAGTATTCATTAGGAATGGAGATTACACGAATTAATAATTCAAATAATTATGACTCTTCTAATATTGAACACATAAATTAAAAAATAAAAAAATAAAGAGATCTATGAATCCACCAAATCAGAAAAGATCTGTTCCTAGCCCTCGGTTCCGGTTTCATCCATTTTACGAATATAAATATCGTTTAATACTTGGTCCACCACCAAAGGAACTAATCGCGTCAGGCACCAGATCTTCTTGCTAGAAGAGGTTGGTCTAAGAACGACTTTCCCATCAACAAGCAAATGCCCTAATAAGAACAGGGAGATTAAATTTGTTGACAATGGCAGTAAGCAACAAACATCATCTTGAATTCTTTAAACTACCCACCTCCATCAAAATCTTCGTCATATTCATCCTGTGAATCCCGATAAATGCCTTTTACAAGAGGAAACCCTATACAAACATAACGCCAATTCCAAACACTGAACCCTAATAAATGAGAACACCATGTAAACCCTAATAAATGAGAAATGCAATTACCTTCAAGTTCATAAGCCATCTCCTCAGACATAACAGCACGAAACCCAGTATACCTCGTTAGTCTACCACCTACGGCATATATTCTCCTTTTCGCTTCCTCTTCACTACAAACAAAAAAGAAAAATAAAACCCATTTCTCAAATTCCAGGAAAGAAAACGCAAATTTGAAGGAATCAAAAACCTGCCGACAACAGAAGCGAGGGTTTTGACATAAAAATCAATCTTTTCTTCTAAGGAAGGTTCTTCCCGGAATTCGAAAGTGATAAGCCAAAGCTCATGATCACCACATCCTCCAACTCTGTGGCTGCTATTTGGAACACCAACCCATGGAAATTGCGGTCTATGAAAGACTTTCCCATCAACAAACAGATCCCCTGGCAATCAATCCACCAATAAAAAAAAATTAAATTTGTTGACAATGAGAACTTCAATGGCTGTAAGCAGCAAACTTCATCTTTAAACTACCCACCTGCATAATAATGATCTCGGCTACAATACCGAACTGGTAAAACCCAGCGTACACGAGGTAACACTGTAGAAACATAATGCCAATTGATTTTAGAACAAAGTGGATGCCTCATCAATTGTAAGTTCAAAAACACTCACAAAAGCAATTGGGTAAAACCGTTTAAACCCTAATAAATTAATATAGAAAGCAATCACATCGGGAGGTTTAAAACCCTAAAACAGCTAGCAACACATCACACACAATGAAAACCAATGTTAATTCTTTCTTCTTTCTGAAAAACCCACTGTTTCAAGAAACCCGTTTCTTGTTCCAATTACACTAGAAAAAGGGAAAATCATGTAAACCCTAAACCCTAGTAAATGGGAAATGATATTACCTCCAAGTTTTTCGACCAAATGCTCAGAGAAAAAAGCACGAAACCCAGTATACCTCGTTGTACAAACAGAGTATATTCTCTTTTTCGCTTCCTCTTCACTACAAGATCAGACAAACAAAAAAGAAAATAAAACCCAGATTTAATGAAATTTGAAGGAATAATTATAATTTAAAAACCTGCCGACAACAGAAGCGAGGGTTTTAACATAGGCATCGATCATTTCTTCTTCCAAAGGTTTCGGGCGTTCTGGGAATTCCAAAATGATAAGCCAATGCTCATAAGAACTGTCATCTAGGAGAACCGATGGTCGTGGGCTACTACTTTTAGGAGATGGGTCGTTCAAAGGCGAGTAGCCGGACCCGGATGTCTTGGTTCGGGTCAGGATTTTGGTTGCTTCGGGGATAAAAACTGGGGTTTTGTTGAGGAGTGCAACAGTGAGGCGAGAACGGGAAGGAAAGGAAGAAGAAGAAGAAGCAGTGAGGGCGCGGCTTAAAAGGGTGGATAGAGATCGTCGGGCATTGAGGCAAGCCATTTTCCGGCAACGCTGCTTCTCTCTGATAATAAGCTTTGTTTCTTCGACACTAGTAGACTGAGACCGTAATAAAATAACACCGGTGTCACCAATTTATTGCTAAAAAAAGACAAAGAAAAAAATAGAAATTGTGTGATATCATAATCATATCTTTTAAAATCACAAAATATATTATATTTACATTATTTTAAATATGTTTTTATCTTTTTATCTAAACTCAATAAAAATCCACAAAATTAAAATTTAAACCTTAATTTTTTTAATAAATATATTTATTTTTAAATAATCTAAATATTATTTATTAAAGTACTAAATTTTGACATGCCTGATAATTATTTATGACAGTCTAATAATTATTTACTTAAGTTTTATGATGTATTTATTTGATTATTATCAAAATCAAAACTATATATTTCAAATTTTATTTTTCTTTAACCCTTCTTTAATATTGTATAAATAATATATTTTAAAAATAAAAAAATCAATAATGATATTTATGAATCCACCAAATCTGTTTCTTCCAAATTTGTTATGATTTATGAATCTCGAATTTTTTATTATATTGTTTAATTTCTGTATTAAATTATTTGTTTTAGTTAATTGTACTAATTATCTTCAAAATATTTTAATTATATTATTTAATTATCGATGTTATACTAAAATTATTAATTTAACCATTAAATCAAGATACAGCTGCATATAAAAGAGCCATTGAAAGTTACTTTATTTAACTATTACTAGACCAGACATAAACTATTCGGTTCAATATCTTAGTTAGTTTATGCAGCAGCCAAAGATGATGATTAAAAATTATCATTAAAGATATTAAAATAAATTTATTAATAATCAATAATTATTATCAAAATCAAAATCATATATTTTGTATATAATAACAACAATAAATAATTTCCAAACGACTTTCAACACTACTGTGTGATATGTGGACATATATGAATGAAACTAGTCTTTTTAATCATAAAAGTGATTTATTTAATAAATTTAACGAATTACCTTTTTTAATTTTTATTTTTTGAGCTTTCCCCAATTAATTTCATATATAATTCCAAATATAAGCAAAGTTGAATAATCTATCCTTTTCACTCCATCTTTCCTCAAAAAGGAAATTTTTTTTAAATATATTCCTAAAAGGTTTAAATTAGAGTAAATTATGGGTTCTGAAAAATTAGAATTAAAAGATTTAAAAATTGAGTTTTTTACGGACAAAAATAGTTAATTTATTTAAATACAGAAAAATCGAATTCGTGTATTTATCAATAAATGGATTAATTTTTTAAACTTTTTTATAAAATAGAGATGAAATTAATAAATATTTGACAATTAGATATTAATTATTTCATAACCCAATAATATTCATTCAGATGTGCTATAGATTGAAGTGTTTTGATCGTGTATATATATATATTTAAATTTTTAATTAATTTAGTGTCATGAATTAACTGGGTATCAATTCGGTTAAAATATTACGAAAATATCTTTCCATAATTGAAGTAAATAATATATTTGAAGATATTTTAATCTTTTCGCTTTAAATTTGTGATTTCCACAAACTTTCTAATTTATATAAATGAATTTTCTTATTATAAATTTTTTTGTGCTCCATCATTTATTTTATGTCATATTAGCTCAACAAATTTGAATGTGGGGCTTTGAGAATTTAATAATGCATAATGGTCCGGCTCTAAACCATCCAAAATCGACCTAGTCTCTATCAATCGGGCCACCTCCCTAATCACCCAACAAGTTAAGGATATGTAAAGAACACCAATTTCTTTTCCCCAATTTCGATTCGATTTTTCTTAAAAAATAATAATTTAAAACCCAATAATAATCATTTACATGTGTTGCAGATTAAAGTGTTTTTTTATTGTATTTATATATACTTTAAAATCTTATATATTTATACTATTATTTAAATTTTTTATTGATTTAGTGTCATAAGTCAATCCGGCATTAATTCAGTTAAAAAATTACTAAATTGTTGTATTTTTTATATGTTTGGAAATCAATTACCTATTTTTATTTTTAAGAATTTAATTTCTTTACTTTCTAAATTTAAAAAATCGGGTCTAATTATTACAATAAGAATTCTTCTATTAAATTTACTAATTGACATTTTGAAATTAAAAAAGAAAGAAATAAAGAAAGAAACTCGCTTGTTATCCATGTGAAAAAAAAAGAAGATATTTACTGTCGAAACCCCTTTTTTTGAAAGGTCGACTTTATATTTTAAAAATGAAAATGAGAGTCGCCACCAATCTTTTTTTATTTAGGTGTGACCGGATCACCTCATAATTCAATCATTTTAATACAAGTTTAAATTTATTAAAATGATGGTTTTTGGTCTACAAAATCCAGAAGACTAGTTCTGGAGTCGGTTACGCATGGGGAAGGATTAGCACCACTGATAAACCCAAAATTGGTACCTAGTTGATTACTTGGCATCTTTAGTGTCGAAAATTTAAAATTTGAAGAGATTTAAGATATGATCTTTTATTATTTAACACGAAAATGGCTTTATTTTGAGTTAATCGAGAAAAAGAATCACATCACGTATGTTAGGAGACAATGCCTTAAATTCTCAAAACGAGAATAAACATGGAAAAAATTATTTTTTTAAAATATTTAATTATCTCGGTTTTAGAAAGAAGACATATTCTGTAAGTTAGGAATACGACTTTTCTTAATTCCTAAAAATATATTTTTAATTAAAATCTTATATGCTTTAAAAAAATATTCGATTGTCTTGGTTCAAATTGAAAGTCGAATCCCGTAAGTTAGGGCACGACTTCTCAGATTTCCAAATACGAAACATTGCATTACTTTTAAAAATTTCCTTTTTCTGTTTCGAGTAAAAATTGATGTGACATGAATTGATTATTAGTAATAATATTAATAACCAGATCGCAATAATAAGATAAATAAAGTAACTTAAAATAAAAAATGGAAATGGAAAATGCACAGTTTAAAAAAGATAAATAAACATAACATTAAGATATTAGAAATAATAACAACAATAATAAAAACGCACCATTAAAAAAAGAGTACTAATAATCTATTTTTTTAATGTAAAAGGAAGAAGAAATAATAAATAAATAAAATAAAAAGTTTGTGGAAAGGTTGAAATAAAATAGATTAATGATTAAATCAAGATTAAATTGAACTTAAAAGTAGAAATTTAAATAATAAAAATATAAAATATAAAAATGCAAAAGTATTTAAAAAATAAAACAAAATAAAATAAGGATTGAAATTGAAAGCCAAACAAAATTTTAGGGGAGGAATCGGGAATTGAAATAAGGTGAAGGACCTAATCGTAATGAGCAAATAAAAGGGAGGGACCAAAAGGGAAAATATTCCCTGTCTTTCAAAACGCACAGTTCTAATATGGACTAAAATGAAACAATGCAAAAATCACAAGGTAAAATTAAAAATAAAAAAGGATTAAATTGACAATGAGCAAAAAAGCAGAATGATCGACCGCGAAAATAATCCCAGGGGCTAGAAAACACATGGATCCTAGCCGCGCAGGTCAGGTCTCGGGTCGACCCCCGAAAGCGACGTCGTTTTGGCATTAAAGGGCCTAAGTGAAATGGCGTTGTTTCACAACTTCTATTTAAATCAAAATTTTTTCAAAAACTTTCATTTTAACCTTGTTTAAAAAAAACTCTAAAAGCTCTTTCCCCTTTCTTTCAAAGCCACTAGGTCCGATCATCAAACACCGCCGTGGCGATCAGCCGACGATGGCGGTCACCACCCACGGTGGCCGTAGTTCACCAAAAACTCCCGTTTTGAGCGCTCTGACGCGTAAAGCCCAAATCTAGGGCTTTTTTTTTTGTAAAAACTTGACCCAAAAGAATCCCTTCGGTTTTTCTTCCGTTTTACCAAAGAGAACCGTCCATCATTGGGAACAATGACCTCCTCTACTCGCGGCGGTGGGATTCAAAACGTACAGGCGAGCCTCGAGCGGCGATGGCGTGTAGCGTAGGTGGTTCTGACATGCAGAGTTGGAGCCTTAGGGGGCTAGGGTTTTTGTTTTGTTTAGATGTTGGGCTAATTGGGCTAGGTTAATTTTGGGCTATTAGGTTTTAGTTTCGGTTATTTGATTGAGTAGTGGACTAGTTTGATTGGGCTTGCTTTTTGTTTTGGGCTGGTAATTGGGTGGTAGGCTTTTATTCATTGTAATGGACTATTAATCTTTTTGGACTTTTATTTATTTGGGTTTTTTTTTTATCTGGGCCCAGGCCAAAATTGACCTATTACAGATGCCCTTCTTTACTTGTTGTATTGTAACGAAAACAGAGAAAATACCTTAAAAAGACCAATTGTAATAGCTCGATTTTAGGCCTAGTCGGAACAGTGGTTTTGGGACCACAAATTCGACGAGGAAAATTTTATTTTTATTATATTTTTATGGTCTACAATTTCACGGAATGATTTTTTTTAAAAAAATTTGTTCAAAAATTTCGACATTTGGGCACTCAATTTAGCCAAAAGGACTAAATTGTAAAAAGTGCAAAAGTTGAGTTCTACATGTTAGTAGTGTCCAATTGTTATGAAATTTTAAATTGGAGGTCCTCAAATGGTAATTAGACCATTGGTTAACTTGTTGGACAAAAATAGACAAGAGATAAGTGAAATAAGATATTTTTAAGTTGGGGGCATTTTGGTCAATTAGTAATTAAAAGAATTAAAAAGACCAAAATAGCCAAAAACTTGTCCATCTTCTCCATGATGAACGAAAATAGCAAGGGGAAAACCATGGTTAGGGTTTTCAAGCTTCCAAGCTCCATAGTAAGTGATTCTAAGCCTTGTTTTTAATGTTCTTTACGTTTTTGAAGTCCCAGTAGCTTAATTTAGCTTATTCTAGCAATGATTTAACCTAGGGTTTATATTTGGAAAAATACCCATAGGTGAAATGTGTTTATTTTGATGTTTTATGGTAGAATATGAAGCTTGAAATTGTGTTAAACAATTTTTACTAAGCGATTTTCAGTGAAAACAAGTGAAACGGCATAATCGATAAAAACTATTATTGTTCATAAGTGCATGTTATAGCAAGAATTTGATGTTGCTATAGAAGAGAAAAATGTTCAGCATGTTATAAAACATAAGAAAAAAGAGTAAAGTTTAATTTCCAAGCCTAGGAGCAAAATCGTAATTTTGTTAAACTTTAGGGTAAAAATGTAATTTTGCCAAAATGTGAATTTTGGACTGGATTGAATAATGTGAATGTTATATAAACTAAATATGTTATTATAGATAAAGAAAGAAGTGGAATCGACCTTGATCAGAGAAAAGAAAAGATTAAAGGCTAAATTTCTAAATTTCTATATTGTTGCACAAAAGTAAGTTTTTATGTAAATAATGCATCAATTTTTATTTATGATTTTATGTTCTGATATATTTTATGATATGTGGATGAAAGATATATTTTATGATATATGTGATTGAATATCGAATAAAAATTTACAAAATAATGAAGTGTGGGAAATTTTCTCTGTTGAACCTTAGGAATAGAATGGGATACAAGTGGCATGTCATTAGAGATCTATGTGAAATTGTGAATAAAGTGGATCTGGGCACTGGGCATAAGTTCTACCAGTGGCTGGGTATACCGGCATATGTTGCGGATACCTGACAGCTTGTGTGGGCAGCACTGAGTAGTAACGAATGACTGACAGCTTGTGTGAGCAGGTCGTGATGCAAAACTGTTATTAATGTGAACTCGGGTGCTGGTCTTAAGTTCTACCAGTGGCTGGGTATACCGGCATATGTTGCGGATACCTGACAGCTTGTGTGAGCAACAGTGCAGCATTGAGTAGTAACAAAAGACTGACAGCTTGTGTGAGCAGACCTGAGAAAGTGAATAGCTCGAGAACGAGCTAAAGTGAAAAATGATGTGAAGTAGCTTTTGCTACAAGTGTGGCACTTATGTGCAAATTTTTGACGTATCCAATAATATGCTTAAGTGTTCAACCGAAAAATGATCAAGTGGAAATGAATGTGAATATGTGGTGGGTAATGTGCGCGATATGTGGTCAAACTTGAGTGAAGTTGATATGGAAAAAGTGTTAAAATAACGAAGATTTGTAAATAATTGATGATGAATAGCTATTAGCATGGCTATTATGAATATACTTTAGTGTTATGTGAGTGTAAGTGAGAATTAATGCAAAGAAAACACGATTGAATAAAATTAGCAATAAAAATTATATGGATAGCATGCAATGGTATCACTTTGGAAAATCACCAAAAATAGTGGAAAGTGAATTAAATGTTGAATAAAATATGAAATTCAAGTTTATTGAGTCTATTTTCATATGGAAGAAATAGAGTAAGAAAAGAGTTATAAATTATGAGATATTTAAATTTTAGTAAGACAGTATTAGAATGATTTCGAAATCCCCTATTTTAACTTTGGAAAAATAACTATAAATTTTACAAAAATAATTATGGTTTTTAATTTACATGCTTAAATTCCTCAATGATTCTATTTTTAAGAGAAATAAACGAGAGAACCATCCAAAATTTGTACAATGAGATAATTCATTTTAGTTAAGAGAGGTCAGAGATGTTGAGAAGTGAAACAGGGGTGATTTTAAAGAATAAACTGTACTAATTGGCCAAGCCAAAAATTCTAAAAATTTTATGGTAAAAAGATATATGAGTCTAGTTTCGGGAAAAATTAAGGGATCTTAATTTGGAGCTCTGTAGCTCTAGATAAAAATGATTTAGTGACTCTGACTCAAATAGACAGCTTTGAATTTGAATATAATTGAATAGTAAAATTACGCATCATGCTATTTAAGCATGTTATATACATAAAGGATGTAGGATGGAGAAGAGGAGGAGGAAAATTGGGAGATATATGAATGATTTGAGTATAATTGGTCATATGCTCGATTATAATTGATAGATGATGAAATAGAAATGATGCCTATAATGCTTATACTATATGTTTATTTGGCTAGTATGTTTGGTGTGTATGCTTAGGCTTTGGCCAAGTTGTGGTTGGATTGCGCCACATTAAATTTATAAAATTATGCATTGAAATGGTAAATGTCTAGATGGAAATATGCTTGTGATCATAAAAGGGTGGTAAGGTTTAAAGTTTGTAATCTTTGTTAAAATGGTTAATTTATCATGTGGTTAGTCTTTAAAAAGACTAGTTTGCGACTATGGTTGAGTGTAATGTTTATATCTTGTGTGGTATGCATAGGAAACGGGAGTGGAAAGGAAACGAAATACTAAGTTCATGCTTGAAGTGTAAAATGACGCAAAAAAGGTATGTTAAGTTAAACGATAAATATGTATTAGTATTGAACTTAATGAAATTGAACTGTACGTGAATTAAATAGAAATTCCAAATGATATGATTTGAATTAAATGAAATGGAAATGAAGTATTGGATTGCATGAGTATGTATCGGGTCTAGCAGACCCTATTTGTTATGAATATAATATTTTGAGGATACAAATATAGTATTTTGAAGTTATAACGTGAAGTTTTATAAAAGCATGTTAAAAATTTGAAGAGTTTAAATTTGAATGAAATTTTATAACTCGGTTTAATATGTCTATAAGTGTATTTATTCTAGTAATGCCTCGTACCCTATTCCAGCGTTGAATACGGGTAAGAGGTGTTACAATGTGACATCACCAGATTCAGCCTTAATGTTTTGGCCGGGTTTGGGGTGTTACATCAATTTTGTCTGGTCTTGTCGAATTTTGACTTTTTGGTGCATATTTTCTTCAAGTAGCCTTATTTTAGTCCACTGCATCATGTTGCTTCTGTTGACACCATTTTTTGATAAAATGGGTCGACTTGAGTTTTGAAAACGAAAACAAAAACGAAAACGGGAGTCGCCACCAATCCTTTTTAATAAGGTGTGATCGGATCACCTTGAAAAGTGGTCGTTTTTAATAAACAATTTGATTTTATTAAAACAACGATTTTGGTCCACAAAATTCAGAAAAACGGGTTCGGGAGTCGATTACGTACGAGGAAGGATTAGCACCCTCGTAACGCCCAAAAATTGGTACCTAGTTGATTAGTTAATGTCTTAATGTCAAAAATTGAAAACTTTGAAGAATTTTAAAAATACGATCCTTGTAGTAAAATATTGAACATTTTTGGGAAAAGAAGCATATTTCACGTTAATCGAGAAAAAGACATCATATCCAGTAATGTAGGACACAATGTCTCGAATTCCCGATACGCGAATGAATGCCAAAAATTTACTTATTTAAAAGATATTTAGTTATCTCAGATTTAAAAAAGAGATCACGACCAGTAAGTTAGGACACGATCTTTTTTAATTCCCGAGATCGTCTAAAACTTGAGTTTGAAAAGATTCACGTATTTAGATTTATTGTGAAAATCAAAACCAGTAAGTTAGGGCATGACTTTCTCAAATCTAAATGCAAAATACTGCCTTTATTATTTTTTAGAAAAAAATCTCATCTCGGGAAAATAACGTGTCATATCCAATGCGTTAGGACACAACATATGGAATTCCCGATGATGAGTTTTTTATTATACATTTTTTAAAAGAGTAATCTTGATTATTTAGATTCAACGAAGAAAATCAGAACCCAATACATTAGGGCTCGATTCTCTTGAAGATCCCAAATATCGAGTATTACTTATATTTTTAAAATTTCTTTTTTTTTGAATCTGGGTAAAAATTGACGTAATGGAATGATAATTATGATGATGTAAGCAAAATAATACGAGCAAGGGCTACGAAATAACATAAAATAAATACAAAGACAAACTAATATACTACACAATCGCAAACATATAAGCAATAAAATTCAAAACAAATTATGAGAATGTAAATTAAGAAATAAACAAAGAAAATGTATAAAACTATAAAAAATATAAAAGATATTTATATGTGTATATACATAAAATTATGGAAATATGGAAAATATATGTATGTACATATTTAAAATTATTATATAAAATATATATATGTAAGCATATACATATATACATATGTAAATTAAAATATGTATATGTACATGCATGTATGTAAAAATTATGGAAGGCATACAAAAGTATGTATTTATGTATATGAAAATAGGATACGTACATAGATATATAGACATGCATATGAGTTATAAAATATAAAGAATGTGCAAGTATATATATGTTATAGAAACGCACGTATGTATATATATATATATAAATATATATAAAAATTATGAAAATAAAAATAAAAATATATATATATATATATATAAATATGTGTATATATATTTACAAAAGTTAGAAATATGTACGTGCATATGTATTATAAAAAGTATGTATATTATAAAAAATATATACAAGTGTATATATAGATAACAAAATTTGAAGTTAAAAAAAAGTATAAATAAGTGAATAATAATAATAATAATAATAGTAATAATACTATAGTAATGATGACATTAATAATAATATTATTAATAATAATATAAATAATAATACTACTAATAATGAAAATAACGATAAAATAGCAAAGATATGAAAAAAGGGATTAAATTGAGCTAAAAACAAAATTTCGGGGAAAATTCGAAATAAATAAGAGGGAAAAAAGACCAAAATGTACACTCAAAAAACTAGGAGGGGGCAAATGGGAAATAATCCCATTCTTGCCAAATGCGGAGTTCAGTAGGGACTAAATTGAAAACGCAAAACAATCCGAGGTAAAAATTTTAAAAAAACTAAAAGTACTTGATTGGAAAACATTAAAAAAGTGGAAGGGCTAAAAGTGCAATTAGCCCTTCCATGGAAAACACGCAGATCCCCCTGGAGCGGGTCGGGTCGCACACGGATCGGCCCTAAAACGGCGCCATTTTGGTACCTAAGAAGGCTGGCCAAAACGACATCATTTTGGAAGCCTATTTAAGCCAATTTTTTTTCAAAATTTTTCAGTTCTTCTTTCTCAAAATAAAACAGACAAAAGCTCTCAAATTTCCTCTGCCCCTCTCCAGCACTGCCCAGAATCCGGTGAGGAGAACCACCATCGACGCCGTTGCACCGGCCACCGTGGAAAATTCAAAGGTAATTTTTTTTTACTTCTATATGTTATATATATAGTTTAAAAATAAAAGAAAAATAAAAGAAATTTCTAATACAAACAGTCCAAAACCGAAAACAAAGAGAGAAAAAATAATAATAAAAAGAAGGACCTTTCGTATTGCCTTTGTTTTTTATCTCTTTTTTTTCTTTTTGCTGATTTGCTTGAATCCTTGTTTGAAAGTGTTATGTTTTTATTTTTTTGTTCATCAAAAGGGAAAAGAACCTCCCATTACAGATTTTCAATGGCTTTTATAGCCATTTTTTTACAACATTTTTGTATTATTTTTGTCATTTCTTGCAGGCCACTTGAAGGCGGTGGAGCAGTGGCGGTTGTAACACCCCTTACCCGTATCCAACACCGGAATAGGGTACGAGGCATTACCAAAACACATACACTTGAAGACGTATTTAACCGAGTTATAAAATTTCATCTAAATTAAAACTTTTAAAATTATTAACATGCTTTTATAATTCTTCATAATATATATAATGTAACATTTCCTGCCAACCACAATCTCAAATAATGAATTTATCCAATCTAGCTCAATAGTAGATGTCAACTTATATTCCAACATTTAGCTTCAATTGTACTACAAATACTTGTCAAATTAAGGATCGTCTTACGGATTTGAGTACATCGTTTGCTTGGTGCCACGATTTGCTTGAATATTTCACATTGCTATAACTCAGTATGGTTTTCTTCACGGAAATACCATACCTACTTTTCACAACTCAGTATGGTTTTCTTCACCAAAACACCATACCTACTTTTCACAACTCAGTATGGTTTTCTTTACCGAAATACCATACATACTTTTCACAACTCAGTATGGTTTTCTTTACCGGAATACCATACCTACTTTTCACAACTCAGTATAGTTTTCTTCACTGAAATACCATACCTACGTTTCACACTTTGCCATGGATCCACCATGGACTTATTCGTCAATTCATCATCACTTGTTGCCGAACGTATGTACTCAATCCTGCGTATCCCTTAATTTGAACTAACAATCTCATTTTATTCTTATTTTTACCATAATCATAATTCAACAACAATATACGAATTGATACATTATATCATTCCCACATTAACAATTAATCATAAAAGTTCAGCCATATGAACTTACTTTTCATTATCTTTCCACACTCGTTTTCTATGCACATCACACAAGATATAAACATATCATTCAACCATAGTTGCAAGCTAGTGTATTTAAACATAACTCTTTTTGGGGCTAACCACATAATAAACCATATCAATGCATAACTTATAAATTTAACGTGACATAGTCTAGCCACTACTTGGCCAAAGCCTAAGCATGTATACCAAATATGTTAGCCATGTAACACCCCTAACCCGTCTCCGTCGCCGAATCAGGGTTACGAGGCATTACGAAACCAAGCTCACATAAACATAACTTTAATATCTAATTCCAAATGCAAGTCCAATTCATGAACATATATAATCAAATTCAAGCATGGAAGTTAAACTCTTTTCGCATTGCTATTTACACAATAGGATTCAAAATTATCCAAAACATTATCAAGCCTATACATGCCATAAGATCGAGTTCAAATATTTAACAAAATACCAAAAGAAGTCGATAGTGTGATGGGCGGTGCTGATGATCCCCGAGCTCGTAACGCGTCTCCAAAAAAAAAATCTATAAAAACGAATGAACGAAAGCAAACAAAGTAAGCTTTTATAGCTTAGTAAGTCTACAGCATATCTATAATACATATAAAAGAATCATATAATTCTTTAAGTAAATTTATTGAAATTACAATCATCAAATATGATTACTAATCAAACACTACTTTATTGAGTCATTTTGTTTAAGTCTAAAAGGATGTATATTTATCTAATACACATAAACGGACAAATGTATATACATTATATGCATATAATCAAGTTACTAGCATAATCCTTAACAGCATATACTGATTTCTAGAGTACTTATTGTTCGCACTTCATCGAATCCATTTAAATACAACTATTCAACTACATATATCAAAAGCCAAATTTTTATGCTTATCATCCATAAATGCCGAATGCACATATGCACCTATACCCATCTATGCCGAATGCATAGATACATACACTTATTTTCACCTATGCCGAATGCATACACATAAATATATCCACCTATGCCGAATGCAACATATATATATACATATCTATCAATTGCTTAGACCAAATATATGTATATATATATGCTCATCAAGTTAATATGACTAAAATCATGTGATTGAACATTTATGTATACATCGATTTCATATAATCAAAATCATAGAGGTATCAATTGTATATTATCACATGCTTTAAACGGATTCACCGGCATTTAGCCTGCTAGGTTTTAAAACCTGATTCAATACACCGGCTCTTAGCCTGCTAGACTTATAGTCCGAAATGTGTCACCGGCATTAAGCCTGCTAGACTTATAGTCTGAAATGTGTCACCGGCATTAAGCCTGCTAGACTTATAGTCTGAAATGTGTCACCGGCATTAAGCCTGCTAGACTTATAGTCTGAATTATGTCACTAACGATAAACCGAATGATACTGAGCTTTAACAAAAGAATCTCAATTCATAGGAGTTGTATATCATAATGGTATATAGAATTCACATAAAAATTCAGCTCAATAATTTATAAACTATATCCTTAACCCACATCGGTATAAAAAGTTCAGTCATCAAATTCAACTCAATATCTAAATTATACATCCGAATATATATATATATATATATATAACTTAACACATTGAAGCATACTATTAATATCGTACTTTCGAACACATTAAGATAATCCAAGCTAATAATTTCATCTCTTCAACCCCGTTCAAGAACCTTTACAAGAACATACATACCTAATCGAATCTCCCTTTTTCATATATAAGTTTCATACTTAAATTTATCACAAGAACATATACATGCATAGTTGCATAGTCGAACCCCTTATAAACTTGTATAAATGGCATACCTAAGTTCAATACGAGAACATATAGATGTAGATTTGCATAATATATATATAATTCACTCATACTTTTAATTATTTCAACTATCATATTTTTAATTATAATTCATCCAAAAACAGCTCATATACTTATTTATATACTGATTTTATGACATTAAATAGCTAATAGACTTACCTCGGATATCAGCAAACACGATCGACTATTCGATTATCTTCGACTTCCCCCGATCCAAATTCGTTTTCTTCGTTCCTTGATCTAAACATAGTCAAATTTAACCTTTTTATTCATCAAAACATTCATTTGAGTCCAACAATACATAAATGGGAAAATTACCATTTTGCCCCTAACATTTTGCACTTTTTGCAATTTAGTCCTTTTTGCACAAAACACAAAATACACAAAATTTGCCCATAACACACAAGGGCCGAATATTCATGGTTCTCATACAAGTCCACACATTGCATTTATTTCACATTTTAGTCCCTCAAAAATTTATTTTCACAATTTAGCCCTAAATACTCAAATTCATCAAAATACCAATACAAAACATGTTAATCTAAGACATATCTTCCATTATTCATCATCAAACATCCCAAAACACAAATATTCATCAATGGCATAATTCAAAATATTCATCAATTCACAAAATTAAGACATGGGTTTTGAAGTATTCAAAGCAACGATCTCAAAAACGTAAAAATTATCAAAAACTAAAATCAAACTAACCTTGAATTGAAATCCCTAAGATGGCCGAATGCTAAAGCTTGAAGAACAAAGTTTCTTTCTTTTTGTTTCGGTGATACAAACAATGAAGAAAGAAAAAAAAACTTATTTCTTTTATGTTTTAATGATATAATAATATAATATTATACTATTACTATTATAACTTTTATATTTAATATATAAAAAGTATATATTAACTATCATTGCCGTCCACTATCTTTTAAAATGGGCTAATTGCCCTTTAAGAACCTCATATTTAAAAGCCACCATCAAATAAGCACTTTACACCTTAATAATCAAACTTCACATTTTATGCAATTTGATACTTTTGTCAATTAAACACATAAACAACAAAATTAATTCACGAAACTTTCACACATTTAAATTCACACATCATAAACACACAAAATAATATTAAAATATTTTTCAGACTCGGATTTGTGGTCCCGAAACCACTATGTCCAATTAGAGTCAAAATCGGGCTGTTACAAGCCAAATACACTTATAGCATAAACATTATAAGCATGGATGAGCACAACATTTATTCATGTATCAGGCTTACCAACATGTGTTAATTCATAAACCATTCATGACATTATTTCATGCCAAATCATATACCGAATATACCATCCACGCATACTATGAAACTTTATTTTCACAAATGAGCTTAAACCATGGCCAATAATGCACAAATATAAGCATCATTTCTATTTCATTGTTTATCAATTATAATCAAGAATATGACCAATTATTCACAAATCATTCATATATTTTCCAATTTTCCTCCACCTCCTCTCCATTCCTCATCCTTAATGTGTATAACACATTTAAACAATATTATTCATACTTTCACAAATTTCTTGTATGTAAAATTCAAGCTGTCCTTCTGAGTCAAAGTCACTAAATTATTTTTATCTGGAGATACAGAGCTCCAAATTAAGATCTGTAATTTTTTTCTTAAACTAGACTCACATATCTTCTTACCATAAAATTTTCAAAATTTTTGGTTTAGCCAATTAGTACAGTTTATTCTTTAAAGTTTCCCCTGTTATGCTGTCTGACAGCTCCGACCACCCTTCACTAAAAATGAATTAGCTAATTGTACAGAATTCCGATGTTGTTTTCGTTTGTTTCCTTTGAAAATATATTCATTAAGTATTCTAAGCATATAAATTATAACTCATGATTATTTTTCTTCAATTTTTTATGATTTTCCAAAGTCAGAACAGGGGAACCCAAAATCATTCTGACATTGTCTCACAAAATTTATTATATCTCATTATTTACAATTCCATTTCTTACAGCGTTTCTTCTATGAAAAACTAGATTCAATAAGCTTTAATTTAATATTTTATTCACCCTCTAATTAAATTCCCAAAATTTTTGGTGATTTTTCAAAGTTATGCTACTGCTGCTGTCCAAAACTGCTTTAGTGCAAAATGTTGATTTCCATTTTGCCCCAAATTTCACAGTTCATACAATTCGGTCCTTTCTCAATTAACTCCTCAATTAATCTAATTTTCTCAATTAATAATTTACCTAGACATTATAAGTTGTATCACGACTATTGAAATTCAGAATTTCCACATATAACTCTATCTTCAAACTCTTTTTCTATTAGGTCCCAAACATTCACTTTCTATTTAATTCTTTCAATAAAATCAGCATATGAACAATTTAAAGCTCTAATTCCATGCTAAATCATCATATAATTCCAGCATGTATTCATAACAACTTTCAACTTCTTTCATAGAATCAAAAACTAATGAATACAATAAGTGGGCCTAGTTATAAAAGTCACAAAAACACAAAATTTTCAAGAAATAATCAAGAATTGAACTTACCTGCAGTAAAAATAGGAAGAACCAGCTTAAGGAAACCTTCTATGGTGATTTTGCTGATGAGAATGCAGAAAAATAAAGAGAAATCTAGATAATTCCACTTTGGTCCTAACTTTATTATGCAAATTTTGCAATATTCCAATTTTGCGCTTAATTCTCCTTACTTTGTTGCTGATTTCATGCCTTTGCCGTCCAGCCCAAATAGACCTTGGGTCTATTTGCCTTTTAAGCCCTCTTCCTTTTATCATTGAAGCTATTTAATCATTTCCCAAATTTTTGCATTTGTTACAATTTAGTCCTTTTTGTTCAATTAATTATCGGAACTTTAAAATTTCTTAACAAAACTTTAATACTAACTTTTTAACACTACATAAGTATTTATAAAAATATTTATGGCTCGGTTTAAAATCCCCGAGGTCTCTATACCTCATTTTTTATTCTAATTATTTTAATATTTATTTCTAGTGTACTATTCACTATTTCAAAAATTTATCTAACTTCACATTTAACTTATACTCACTAAATTAATAATATTTTCTACCAATTTTTCAAATTTAGTGATCTCGAATCACCGTTCCGATACCTCTAAAAATTCAGGCCATTACATTTTTCTTCATCGGATTTGTGGTCTCAAAACCACTGTTCCGACTAGACCCAAAATCAGGTTGTTACAGCGGTGGTGGCAGAGGGCAGGTGAGCGGTGATGGGATGTGCGGTGCCTACTGGTCAGAGGACCCTAGGTGCGGCGGCTAGGGTTAGGAGCTAGGGTTTTTTCATTTTTTTTTGTTTCTAGGTATTGGGCTAGTTTTTTTTTTTATTTAGGCTTGTATTTGTTGGGTCAATTTGGGCTCCGGGTTTGGGTTTAATTGGGTTTTGGGCTGGGGAAATATTGGGCTGTATAGCTTCGATCCACTCCACTGCAACTTTAGAGATAAAAAAACTTGTAGTTTTAACCTATTCCACTGCAACTTCAGGGAGATGAGAGTTGTGGTTTTAGTCTGCTCCACCGTAACGTCAGGGAGATAAGACCTGCTATGGTAGATTTAATCCGACCTACTGTAACTTTAGAGGTACAAGATTTGTCGCTTCAATCTGCTCCACTATAACTTCAAGGAGATGAGATTTGTAACTTCAATCTGCTCCACTGCAACTTCAGGGAGATAAGACTTAGCTTTGGTAGATTATAAAATATTTTGGTTATTCAATTTTAAAAAATTATAAAATGTTCATTTTACTATTCAGAAGTTTTTATTTAAGTCATTAGACGGTTAAAATTATTGTTGTATAACCTTTTATGCTCTCATCATCGAGATCAATCAAAAGTTCTAATTCATTTTATTTTCATAGTTCTTTTTATTTTCATAAAAATAATTTTAAACATCATGAACTTATGAACCAAAATTCAAACAGTTTTCTTATTCGATCTCTAACACTAGGCATTAAATCGACTTAAAACTAATGTATGTTTTTCTACTAGTTGATGGGTACTGATCGCACGAATCATCGCTTGAAACTCGGTAGCCAAACTTTAAAAAAGAAAAAACTCAATAACCTAATGACTTAAATAAAAACTTTTGAATAATCCAATCATGGGCGAAGGAAAAAAAATAGGGAGCCAAAATTAAATTATAATTTTTACGATAGTAAAAATACAATTTTACCATTTAAATTAGGGGTGAGCAAAACTCGATTCGACTCGAAAAAATTGAAAAAAAATTCAAATTTCGAGTTAAACGAATCGAGTTATTCGAATCAACTCGAATTTTTTTTCGAATTTCGAGTTCGAATCGAATTGAATTTTCGAATTCGAATAACTCGAATAATTCGAATAATTCGAATATCAAACTATAATATTTTACATTTTTACCCCAAACTCTCAAACTTTTTTACTTTTCCCTTAAAACTTTTACTCCTTCCCACTTTTCCCCCAAAACTTTTACTCCTCTCCCCTCCCAACCCCCCAATCTACTCAAAATCCATTTCCCACCAAAATTTTACTCTCTCATTTACTTTTTCTCAAAATTTTACCCCCAAAAACCCTCAAAACCTTTTATTTTCCCCCAAAATTTTTACTCCCTCCCACTTTTCCCCAAAACTTTTATTCCCTTCCCATCCCACCTCCCATCTACCCCAAACCCTCCCCCCTCCAATTTTTTTTAATATTTTCCCTCCAAAATTTTACTCCCCCTATTTACTTTCCCTCAAACTTTTATTCTCCAAAACTTTTTATTTTCCCCCTAAAATTTTACTTCTCACGCTTTACTCTCAAATAAAAAATCAAAATTATCCAAAAAAAATCACTAAACATAAATAGTAATAATTTTATTTATATCTACTATTTATATTATTAAATTAAATTTCACATTTTATATTATTTATATTATTGAATTGTTTAGTCATATTGAATATTTATATTAAAATTGAACTATTAATTATGTCATAAAATATTCGTGTTAAAATTTTATATAGGTATCAATTTCACATTTTATTTTTAAAATAACTTTTATTAAAAAAATAATATTTTTACATTTAATATATTTTTTAATTCCAAAATACATAGTGGCAAGAATCTGAAGATAATTGAAACAACTAAGCAAGCAAAGAAGCTAACCAGTATATAAAAAATTAATAAATAAATTATAAGGTGATGAAAGTTAATAAAAAATTTGATTAAGGTGGACAAATTTTATTACGATGGGTGACAATTGTTACAATGACCCAAAATTATTTTTTAAAATTTAACTCGAACAAATATATTCGATTCGATTCGATTCGAATTCCATCTCATTCGACTCGATTGAAGAAAACTTCAAATAAAGTTAGGATGATAAAATGAGATTCAAAAACTCGATTAACTCGAAAATTTTCGATTCGATCGAATGCTCACCCCTAATTTAAATAGCCTATATTTTTATAAATTCTAAAAGATTAAATAAATATTTTATCATTTTTAGGAGGGCCAAAGTGCAATTTTACATTTCCTAATTTAAAATTTTAAAAAATTCAAATGGCCTAAATGGTCTTTTTTTTTCATTTTAGGGAGGGGCGAGGCCCTTGCCAGCCCCCTAAATTCGCCTCTAAATCCAATAACTACAATATAAATTTACTAAGTTCAGTTACCTTAAATATAATTTAACCTAATGTTATATGTGTTTGAGTTTAAATGGAGAGACAATGAGATGATAATTAAAAAATTAAAAATTATCATTAAAGATATTAAAATAAATTTATAAATAATCAGTAATTATGTTTTAACTAATAAAATATTTTAAGTAATAATCACATTAACACAATTAGAAATTTATTAATTATATCCCTATCTATTTTCTATTATTTATTATGTATTTATTAAATTGTTATCAAAATCAAAATTATATATTTTATATAATAACAACAATAAATAAGAAATGGTGATTAGAGTTTCTATTCACTAAATAACACCAATTAATAATTCAAATAATAATAACATAAATTATATGTACATACATGATTGTTGTATATTTTATAAATATTATAAAACTTTAATAATATATATTTTATTTGAAAAATACTTTATATAATATATAATACATTGTATTCAACATTTACATCCACCCATGTATTCCTTAAAAGAGACAAATTCCTTTAGTGGAATAATACCTTTTGTTGAAGGTTCGAGACTTAACCTCTCTCAAAAATTATAATTTTCTTTAATTTTTTGATGTTGTTGCATTGTATCTATTGTTTCTGTAGTACATGGAACTGGAAGGGCTCTTCTACTCGCTATCAGTGTTCTGGGAGTAGCGGTCCTGCCTTGGTTTTAGTACATGGTTTTGGAGCAAACAGGTCTGCATAGTTGAATTTTTCTTCTTATTAGCAAACAAGTGATTGGTTTCTGTGAATTGCAACATTGCCTAATATAGTTCAGCTTTTTGTATTTTCATATTGTCCATTGCATGCATGTGCAGTTTGTATATGCATGTTTCAGATGTGTATCAATTATTACTCGTTTCAAAGGTTTCCTTTAAATAACTTGGTTCCATCGTTCATGCTTAATTGTCAGTTCTTCTAATGTCTTGCTTAGTACAGTAATCATTGGAAGGAAAAATATTCCTGTTCTAGCAAAATCACACAGGGTATATGCAATTGATCTTATTGGCTACGGATACTCGGACAAACCGAATCCTCGTGAAGTTGGGGACTCATTCTATATATTTGAGACTTGGGGTTCTCAACTGAATGATTTTTGTAGCAGTGTGGTTAAGGATAAAGCTTTCTTTATTTGTAACTCTATTGGAGGTTATGTCCCTTATCAGTGTTTTAATTCATTTTATGCTTGATGCTTAAGTTATGTTTGTATAATAATGGGTGTCATCATGTAGGACTGGTTGGCCTTCAAGCTGCAGTAGCAAAGCCGGAGATCTGTAGGGGTTTATTCCTATTAAATATATCTCAGCGCATGCTTCATGTCAAAAAGCAACCATGGTTTGGAAGACCTTTCATTGCGTCATTTCAGAGTTTGCTTGGGTAAAAAAACGATATGGAACCATTTTTATTTTTACATTCTAGTTTAGAAATGTTGCACTAGCCATATCGATTTTTCAGGAAGTAATGATATCTTGGCAGGAACACTGCAGTCGGCAACTTTTCTTCCGATCTGTTGCCACACCGGAGTCTGTTAGAAGTATTCTTTGTCAGGTAGTATCCTATGATGACTTTTGTAAGAAATGAATCAATCTTTGCTTGATTGCTTCTGGTGTTTCATTTCAGTGTTACCATGACACCTCTCAAGTGACCGAAGAACTAGTTCAGATTATCCTACATCCAGGACTTGAGCCTGGTGCTGTTGATGTTTTTCTTGAGTTCATATGCTACACAGGTGGTCCCCTGCCCGAGGAATTACTTCCGTAGGTTGAAGTAAGTTTCTTAAACTGATTTCTCGTATGCCGTCTTCTTTTCCCTTCAGTTTCCATGTTAGTTTATGTTGCTTGTTTCTCTCTTTTTGCAGTGTCCTGTCTTGATAGCATGGGGTGACAAGGATCCATGGGAAAGCATCGAACTCGGAAGAGCCTACGGGGATTTTTGATACTGTAGAAGACTTTGTCGTCCTCCCCAATGTTGGCCACTGCCCTTAGGTTTGCTCTCTCATGAAACTGTGGTTCGGCAGGTTTTTCTGCTAACAAAGATGATAATTAATTGCTGTATTAGTAATGTGCATGCAGGATGAAGCTCCACATCTTGTGAATCCACTTGCAGAATCATTCGTGTCTCACCATTCTAAATCTCCGGCTAATGCTTCCACAACCATTTGAACCGATGGTGGAGCTTTTGTTGCTGCTCCTTTATCCATTATAGACATATCACAATGTTCCTTTGCAAAGGCTATGTAAGCTCCCACAGTGTACATAATTTATATAGCATGTGGAAAAGCAACCCAAAGTTCTCTTTACGAGTTCCTTTTACTTGTATCATAATGCTGCATTTCAATGCCTGACCAAATGTATTCAAATAGTTAAGCAAATTTTGTACATTTTTTTAAAAATGTGTATAGGGGATCTGGTTTTTTAAAAGAATGATAAAGCAAGTCCTATATCTTCTTTTCTACTCACACCAAAGAATGAACTGACAGATGAGCTCAGGGTTCTCATTTCATCAGTTACTCCCAATCACAGAAGTGGAGTTTTGTGGGTTTTTCTTCGAATAACCAATCCGGGATCTGTTAGGCTGCTCCTGTAGTCCACTTGCATGTGGATTCTCTTTTAGAGTTAACCCTTCGAAGAATCAACCATAACTTCATAAGGCTTCCGCCCTATCTGTATAGTGGATAAATATTAATTCAGTAACATTTCGAATACTGAGAATCTCAGAACAACTGGATCAATTATGCTAATTCCATGAAAGCATCTTCGCTGTGTTCTCATTTAGCTTTGAACATCGATTGCATGAGGAAAAAAAAACTATAACTTGATTTATGTATATGGAAGTGCATGCTGAAGCCGCAGCTGAATAAATTATTGCTATTAGTTAAGCATGCTATCAGTGGTACAAAAATAATATCCAAAATTTTGTGCACCTCCGCGGAAATTAATGTTAAGGACACCGGGTTGGTTATTCTAGTAGTAAGGCCTGTTCACTGGTCCGGCGGGAATAATTCAGAAATTAAAACATAAATTACCAATAATTTAGACTACAATGAGATAATGATTAAAGATATTAGAATAAATTTATAAATAATCAAAATTATATATTTTAAATAATAACAACAAGTATTCATTAGGAATGGAGATTACACGAATTAATAATTCAAATAATTATGACTCTTCTAATATCGAAGAAATAGAATAGTTTTCGAAATTAAAATAAATAAATAAAGAGATTTATGAATCCACCAAATCGGAAAAGATCTGGTCCTAGCCCTCGGTTTCGGTTTCGTCCATTTTACGAGTACAAATATCGTTTAATATCTGGTGCATCACCAAATCTAGTAATCGCAACAGTCTCCTCTCCTCTCTTAGTAGCAATTTCTGAAAGGTTGGTCCAACATCAAGGAATTCCTTAAAGGTTGGTCCAGCATCAAGGAATTCCCATGATAATAATTCTTTAGTTTCAAGATATGCGTCATTTTCGGCCTCTGAAACCCGATCAACGCGTTTTACAAGAGGAAATCCTAGACAAACATAACGCCAATTCTAAACACTAAACTCTAATAAATGAGAACAACATGTAAACCCTAATAAATGAGAAATGCAATTACCTTCAAGTTCATAAGCCATCTCCTCAGACATAACAGCACAAAACCCAGTATACCTCGTTAGTCTACCACCATCGGCGTATATTCTCCTTTTCGCTTCCTCTTCACTAAAAACAGAAAAAGCTAAATAAAACCCAATTCTCAAATTCCCGGAAAAAAAAAACCCAAAATTGAAGGAATCAAAAACCTGCCGACTAAACAAGCGAGGAATTTAACATAGAAATCGATATTTCTCGGGGATTCGAATTTGATAACCCAAAGATCATAATCAGCACTTTCTCCAACTCCGTGCTGCGGGGGTCCATGAATCACATTCCCATCAACAAACAAATCCCCTGAGAAAAAAGAGATTAAATTTGTTGACAATGGGAACTTCAATGGCTATAAGCAACAAGCTTATCTTTAAACTACCCACCTCCATAATAACGATCTTGACCATAGATAAAGTCATCTGATAAAACCCAGCGTACACGAGGTAACTCTGTAAAAACATAATGCCCATTGATTTTAGAACAAAGCGGATGCCTCATCAATTGTAAGTACAAAAACAATCACAAAAGCAATTGGGAAAAACCGTTTAAACCCTAATAAATTAGTATAAAAAGCAATCACGTCGGGAGGTTTAAAACCCTAAAACAGCCAACAACACATCACACACAATGAAAACCAATGTTAATTCTTTTTTCTTTCTGAAAACCCATTGTTTCAAAAAACCCATTTCTTGTTCCAATTACACTAGAAAAAGGGAAAACCATGTAAACCCTAAACCGTAGTAAATGGGAAATGAAATTACCTCCAAGTTTTTTGACCAAATCCTTAGAAAAAAGAGCACGAAACCCAGTATACCTCGTTGTACAGACAGAGTATATTCTCTTTTTCGCTTCCTCTTCACTACAAGATCAGAAGAAACAAAAAAGAAAAATAAAACCCAAATTTAATGAAATCTGAAGGAATAATTATAATTTAAAAACCTGCCGACAACAGAAGCGAGAGTTTTAACATAGGTATCGATCATTTCTTCTTCCAAAGGTTTTGGGCGTTCTGGGAATTCCAAAATGATAAGCCAATATTCGTCACCACGGCCATATAGGACAACCGCTGGTAATCGGGAAGGGTCGCGAAAAGGCAAGTAGCCGGACCCGTATGTCTTGGTTCGGGTCAGGATTCTGGTTGCATCGGGGATAAAAATTGGGGTTTTGTTGAGGAGAGCAACAGTGAGGCGAGAACGGGAAGGAAAGGAAGAAGAAGAAGAAGAAGTGAGGGCGCGGCTTAAAAGAGTTGATAGAGATCGTCGGGCATTGAGGCAAGCCATGTTCCGGCAACGCTGGTTCTCTCTGATAATAAGCTTTGGTTCTTCTACACTACTAGATAGTTCACCGATTTATTATTAGAAAATATCAAATCATATCAAATCATATCTTTTCTTTTTAAAAATTTGTATTAATGTTTATATCAAGATTTAATTCCTGAAATTTAAATCTTTTAACTTTATCCTTTTACATAATCTTTTAATAAATATATTTATTTTTTAAATAATTATTTTGTCGTAATCTAATCATTATTGACTTATTTAATGTGTTTAATAATTTAGGATAAAATCTTCGAGATATATTTATCACTAGAGGTAATCATTGGTTGGGCGGTCCGGCCTGACTCGACGGCCCGCCCGAAATATGAGAGGATTCGGGTAAAAATATAGACTCGAAATATGAGTTTGGGTAAAAAAAGATGTCCGTTTACAATAAATATATTTTTTTAATTTTTAAAATATTTTTAAAATATTTTTTTTTATTTTTAAAATACAATTTTTGTGTTTATTAAAAAATAGGCCGAGCCAGGCTTGGGATTAGGAATTTTTTCTCAGGTCGAGCTTGGACAAAATTTTAAACCCATATTTTTAGTTGGGCGGGGCCCGGGCCTAGGACGCGGGCCGAAGTTTTTTTTTGGGCCCGACGCGTCGCATGATGACCTTTTTACAATGATAAATTAACTAAAGTTCTTTGGATTTGCTGCTTCAAGCCAATGTTGCAATGCAAGCTTTTGAGTCTTTTTTGTTCTTCGATAAACCTTTACCAACTTTAACAGCTTTGGTTCTTGCCGATGACTAACGCCAAAATAACATAAGTATCACATTAAAATATATATATCAAATTTGGATACCTAATAACATAGTAAACCAATAATGATTAATTAATTAATTAATTAATTTAAATTGAAAAAAATAAAAAAGCATACTTTTTACAAAATAAGTTTAATTAATTAAAATTTAATATTTATTGTCTCTTTTTAGCCACTTGAATTCTTTTAATTAATTAAATTTCAATAGTTTTAGTAATTTTATTTTTAAAAATGTGTTTAACAATTTTGGATAATTCTTTTATTAAATCTTTTTAATAAGATGGCTTAAGGGTGTAAAAAACCTTCAAACTTAAAAAAAGCAATTAAACTCTTAATTTTTTTTTACTCAATTGAGTAATTGAACTTTCAAAATGCATTAAAAAGGCCCTCAAACTTTTTCAAAAAAAAAGCAATTAAGACTTTGATTTTGTTTTCACTCAATTAGGTACTTGAACTATAAAATGCATAAAAAAGATTCATTAATCGTTAACTTTAAGAGATTCGATTAAATTTTTTGTATAATTGAATTTATGATTTATTTTAAATGTAAAAAAATTTATTAGTAATTAATTTTGTGTGTGTTTCTATAGCTTTTAGCTTGAAGTAAAGAGGGCATATAGATATAGCTAGAGGTGATCATGGGTCGGGCTGGGTCCAAACCAAATTTTAAGCCCGTTTTCTAGGCCCAGACCTAGCACGGCCCAAAATATGGGCCTAAAAATTTGTCCAAGCCCGGCCTGAAAAAAAATTGCTAAGCCCGAGCTCGGCCCATATTAAATTTTACAACACCAAAATAGCATCAAAAACCTGCAAAATATAGTCAACCAACCAGAATATCTATACATTAACCAATCAACATATTTAATTTTATAACAAACTATAAATTGTAAGCTAAATTAAATTTTCAACAATTAGAAAGGAAGGTAACCTAAAAAGCAATCGAAAAAACATGAAAGTTAAAAAGTATATTTGATTAAAAATAAAAAATAAATATTTAATATATAATTCTGGCCGGGCCAAGCCCGGGCCAAAAAAAAATTAAATATGTTCTTATTTTTTTTATCTAAACTCAATAAAAATCCACAAAATTAAAATTTAAACCTTTAACTTTATCATTTTACATAGTTTCTTTAATAAATATATTTATTTTTTAAATAATATAATTATTATTTATTAAAGTACTAAATTTTGACATGCGTGAACAGCCCTGATAATTATTTATGGTAGTCTAATAATTATTTACTTTAGGTTTATGATGTATCTATTTGATTATTATCAAAATCAAAATTTTATATTTCATGTAATAACACGAGTTCAAATTTTATTATTCTTCAACCCTTCTTTAATATTGTATAAATAACATATTTTTAAAATTAAAAAAAATCAATAATGAGATTTATAAATCCACCAAATATGTTTTAACCAAGACTCATTACAGCAAACCAGTCATCATTACCCTTCAGTCTGATAGAGTTCCTAAAACTTCACTTTTATAAGATAATGTCGATAAGATCACGTCGTTTACATTAGTTTTTGTTGAAAGTCAATGTAACCTCTAAATAAAAGTCAAACTTAACTTTTAAGAGATGGTTTTTTTGAAATATTCTAGAATATAAAATAGAAAATAAGATATCACCTAAAAGACTAGATATTGTATATAAACATTGTAGTTATTAGATATTTGTGAAATTAATGGTAAGGATGTTGATATGTGTCAACAATCCAACAGTCATTAAATTCTATAAATAGGGGTAGGAGCTTTCATTTTGTTTTTGTGTGTGTCTAATTGTAAGTGTATTGTGCATTACTAAAAATGTTCTTTTCTCTTGTAATGGTAAGTCTTGGTTACAGAAATGTCCATCTTGTAATGGTAAGTCTTGGTTACAGAAATGTCCATCTTGTAATGGTAAGTCTTGGTTACAGAAATTTACATTAAATTTCAATAGTTTTAGTAATTTTATTTTTAAAAATGTGTTTAACAATTTTGGATAATTCTTTTATTAAATCTTTTTAATAAGATGGCTTAAGGGTGTAAAAAACCTTCAAACTTAAAAAAAGCAATTAAACTCTTAATTTTTTTTACTCAATTGAGTACTTAAACTTTCAAAATGCATTAAAAATGCCCTCAAACTTTTTCAAAAAAAAAAGCAATTAAGACTTTGATTTTGTTTTCACTCAATTAGGTACTTGAACTATAAAATGCATAAAAAAGATTCATTAATCGTTAACTTTAATAGTTATCCGTTAAAGTTAATTACCCCTAATTTTTTCGATTAAGGTCATCTCGTGTCATAACACGACATGACATAGGACAAACAAATTATAAAAAATAAAATCAATAAATTTTATTAAATTTTAATAAAAATATAAAATATTAAAAATTAGAAAAAAATATAATATATTGTAAAATTTTATAAAAATCATAAAAATAGAAAGGCGCTTCAACTCATTTGAACGCATGTCTTCTTATATTAACAACAATATTCGTATAAACTAAATTAAGACTTTTCTTTTTTTACTATTAATCTCATTATAAGTTTTGATCATATTTGTTATTTTTGATACAATGCCTAAAACTACTCATAGCCCCTCCCTAACCCTTAAATAGGAGGATAATACGTTTCAGCACACTTGAATCTATGTCTTCCTACACTAATAATAATATCGATGCTAATCAAATTAAAATCCAATCTATACCATATCTAGACACTATAAATAAATATATTAATGGAAATATAATAAACCTTATCGATGGAGAAGTTAAATTTTATTCAGGAACCATGCCCAGGGCCCATCAACAATCTCTTGATGATCCATTTTATGTCCAAAACTAAATCCTTTTTGGGCTTAAGGCTCATAGTCATGCGGCAGTACCAGCTAATGGTAAAACGTGGAACTGTATGAATTCGGAAACAAGCCATTGCATATGGTGAAATTTGGGATGACAAAATTGAAATAGCTCCATTGATTTTGACTTGATTGGTTTTGAATGGAATCAATTTTTTTATCGAAAAGATTTTTTTTTAGACAGTGAGTATGCAGCGATTTTGGTAATTGCTTGTCCCGTCTGGCTTCATTATAAAAAATTATTATTTTTGTCTATATATATAATTATGAAGATAATAAAAAAAGTATTATTGTATTATAAAAAAAAACTATCTATTTTATGTTTAAATATCTTTTGAATAATTATGTTTAAACATTTATTAGAATTTAAAAATATTGAAAATATTAAAGATAAATAGCAAAAATTAAATTAAATCGGAGCAAGATGAGGTGGGGTGGAGTGGGGTGGAGATGAATGCATCTAATATCCATGAAAGTAATAATGATTTTAAGATCATACATCCATGAAGAAGTAGAATTGACGGTGGAGTAAAGCGTGTCAACTTTAAAGTGATGGTGGATTTAACAAAATTATCTTTGTTTCAGTTTAATATCATTTTTAAGTGAGACTCAAACTTGACTACTCAATATCTGGTGACGATATCAAAGTATATATATCTAAAAAGTCTATTGGGGCAATTCATTAATCAAATGGAAGAAGCATCACTGAGAACAATATCATGCAGTTCAATTGGGGGTTGTTTTTTTTTTTTAATTAGGTAAAAGGAAAAAGGAGGCCAAAGTTAGGATTTGTCTGCAATCCCATTAATTCACCAAATGGGATTATTGGTGAGATTAACCAAGATGATATTAAGAAAATTGTTTTTATTTATAATAATATTGTCCTAAAACTCGTATTGATCTAATTAAGATTTTTTTATTTACATATTATTTATTAACACAATCATAACTTAAATTCTCAAACTTAAATTAATACATTTCAACTTATAAATATTCGAATCCCACAAAAAATATGTTACAAGTTCGATTGATATTCCGTATTTAGAAAACATAAACTTTAATAAATTTAACTTAATAAATTTCACCAATCCCCATATTGCTATTAAACTCAAATAAATTACAACATTCTTCCTATCAAAATTCAATTCAAAAATGACCCATGATTTTTTTTTTTACTCTTTTAATTCCTTTTGATTTTAAACAACATATCTCAATATATGGAAGACCAAAACATGTAACTATCTATCTCCTTATCCTCCAAAAAATTCTATTCCCACAATGCCCAATCACCTCTCCTTTATAGTTCATGGATGCCATGTAGGACCAAGGTTTTTAGAATTTGACTAATGATTAAATCGATTAAAGTATCGATTCGTCAATTTAACCGATTCGATTGGTTCGATAGGTCTACTCGATTCAATTAAATAAATTATTAAAAAATCCATAAAAATGTGAAAAATTCAATTCAATTGCACAATTCAATCGATCCATATTGATTTTAATCCCCTTATCTGAACCGACACCTTAACTGATTCCTCATCTGGTTCAAACAACTTTGTGTAATATCTTTTTCTTAATCTAATTACACATTTAAAATTCAAAATTCGTCCTTTCAATTTATAAAAAGAAAAAGAAAAAAAAAACAAGAAGGTTGTATTGGAAGGAGTGGATTGGTGTTGTTTGAGTTTCCACAAGGGTCAAAGTGAGACCAAATAAAGGGGAAAAAATGAAGATTGTATTCTATACTATATATATTCCATTTGGTATGGATTGATTATTCTCAATATCAAAAGGAAACGTGGTGTTATGCTATTCCTCCATTTCCAATAATATAGTCAACCTCCATTCCCACCTTTACTTATAAATATTTAGCAATTGCTGCAATATATATGTCATTTTTGGTCGTGGAAATGTCTTGCATGAAGATATAGGGAGTGGGTCTGAGCCAAGGATGACTTGCCGCCCCTTCACTCAACTCAGTTAAGTTGCTACTCTCTTTTATATATACTCTATGTTACTTCGACTCGTAATATTTTTTCAAAATATTTGAATATATGAAAAAGATTAGTTTTGAAACGAGTGAGTATGATTATATCCAACACATACTCGTATCTGATATTTATCTCGAGTCTAAGCAACATTGTGTGTATATATATGTGGTGATATATGTGGCTTAATTGTGTTGATGCCGTGAGTTGTCCGGGCTCAGTTTCACTCTCTGTCCTTACATGATAGATGAACCCCGATGTCAACTAGGTCATATGTTATTTCCATTACGAAATAAATCATATATATCACATATATTATGAATAAATCTCAAAACTATAGATGAACTTTGACATAAAATTTTGATTTGATTCAATCCTCACAAATTATTAACACAATTATTAGTATAATATCATTCTATGTTTATACATTATATACAAAAATAATTATATTTACCTAATTTAAAATAAATTATTGTATTTATTTCTTTCAAGGGGTAGCACCAAGGGGGACAGGTAGGGCTCTGACCCCTAAAAATGCAAATTGTCATTTTAATCCCTTTAAGTTTTTAAAATTATAAGTTAATTTAATGGTAAATATATGTTTTGCCCCCAGATGAAAATTTTCAGTATAAGATTTTTTTTTTAATCTACTCATATAAATTTTAAATAGGGAGTAAATTACCCATAACATCAAATCTCTAAATGGAAACTTTCTTCTTTGAATAAAATATATATTTTCTATAAAAAAAATAAAGGCATAATAATAAATTAAGCCTTTAATATTTACTTTTTTATCAATTTAGTCCTTATTTATTTTTTAACCTAACTTTGACCTTCAAGCTTTTAAAAAGAGTCAAATTTGACCATTAACTTTTTAAAGAGAATTAAAGTGTTGTTTTTTTAACAAAAATTTTTATTAAAATGTTAAATTTTTAAACACGGAAGCTCGCACAACAATCCAAGTGTACTTCTTTTTTTTTATGAATTTTATAATTTTTTGAATTTAAATTTATTTCATTTTTAAATATTTTATAATTTTAAAATTATTTGTTAACGTGACATATAAGACAAATAGTGTCATGTTAGCATGAAATGCTACCATGCATGTTGTTATGTCGATATTGTTAAAAGATTAATGTTTTAGTGAGCATTTTCATTAGAGAAAAGCAAATTGACTCTTTTTTAAAAGTTGAATGTCAAATTTAGCTAAAAAAAATGAGCCAGAATGACAAAAAATGTAAACGTTAAAGGTTAAATTTATCATTATGCTAAAAATGAAATAGAATATAACACACGCGGACTTAAATGTGCTTAAACATGTGATGTTGAAGTTGTTCCAACAACAATAATATAAACCTAGTAAATCAACCACAATAGGGTAAGTTTAGGAGTGGTATCGGTTTGGTTCGATCAATTTTTTTAGATTTTTTTAACCTTCCATCATAATTTGGTTTGATTCTCGGATTTTTCCTATTAAACTTTTATTTTGAGTTTTATACTTATTTTTATAAAATGAGCTTTGTTTTATGGTTGTTGAATATAATTTGACAAAATTTAAAGGTCTTTTTCATAAATATTTGTAAAAAAAAAATTAATAAATTTTAAATTGTTTTGAATATAAAATATTTATTTTATATTACAAAAATCAAAATTAATTATATATTAAATAAAAAAATAAACTTTAATTCGATTTCAAGTAACTACGGTTTTTAAACTTACAATTCATAAATCGTCTAAATACCTCGATCCGAGTTGATTTTGGAGTTTTTTTAACTTTACATAAACTTAGTCAAGACAACCTAATTTATTTTGCACCTATTGTAAGATTTTTAACTTCATATGTCTTATTTTTTAAATTATTAAACGAAATATTAAAAAATACCTTGAATTTCAATACTTTAATTAATTCAACCCTTTTAGCTTTTTGCACAAATAAAAACCTGGCCTGGCCAGTATAAAAAGCAGCTAATCTAAAACAAGCCTAGGCTAAATCCAAAATTCACCTAAAAGCCCAACAAGGACACCAACCTAAGAACCCAATAAAACCTATGCCCACTCACTCCATCTACTCTGCAGATTTTAACCGAGACTCATTACAGCAAACCAGTCATCCTTACCCTTCAGTCTGATAGAGTTCCTGAAACTTCACTGTTATAAGATAATGTCGATACGATCATGTCGTTTACATTAGTTTTTGTTGAAAGCCAATGTAACCTCTAAATAAAAGTCAAGCTTAACTTTTAAGAGATGGGTTTTTTTGAAATATTCTAGAATATAAAATGGAAAATAAGATATCACGTAGAAGACTAGATATTGCATATAAACATTGTAGTTATTAGATATTTGTGAAATTAATGGTAAGGATGTTGATATGTGTCAACAATCCAACAGTCATTAAATTCTATAAATAGGGGTAGGAGCTTTCATTTTGTTTTTGTGTGTGTCTAATTGTAAGTGTATTGTGCATTACTAAAAATGTTCTTTTCTCTTGTATTTCAATTTGGCATTTCAATTTAACATCTTTTTTTAATGTGATATCTATATTATTTTTTGATCCAATGTGTCAATTTTTTAATGTTTAATTCGGTTTTTAGAATTGATTACAAATCAACTCTAAAAAACTGAATTAAATCATGATTTATCGAATTGTACTTAACAAATTAAAAAAACTCATAATTAAAACTAAATTTATTCTATTAATAAATTCATGAAATACTTAAATTTAAGAGAGGGAAGCTCCACGTTAACGACGAGGAAGTCAAGTATAAGCCTAAACCTAAACCAGATTTGAGTATCATTTCGGTTAAAGAATGTATATCTTGAGTATCTTTGTTTGTAGGTAGCTGTTAAAGAATGTGTATCTTGAGTATCTTTGTTTGTAGTTACCTGTTAAAGAATGTGTATCATTTCGGTTATCATGGTTACAGTGCACTGTCCTTGTTCGCTTTTCTTTTTTATTCATCACACACTTTAATTCTTATAAAATACAAATAATGTCAAATATATAAATAAAAAAAACTATGGTGTATATAAAATTATTTTATAAAATATATAATATTTGATAATTTTTTAATTGGAACTCGATTAATAACTAAAATTAACTTAATCAGGCATTTAATATATTGTATAGATAAACTGTAAATAATATAGGCCTAATGCGAAATTTGACATTTCAATTTAACATCTTTTTTTAATGTGGTACCTATATTATTTTTTGATCCAATGTGTTAATTTTTTAATGTTTAATTCGGTTTTTAGAGCTGATTACAAATCAACTCTAAAAACCGAATTAAATCATGATTTATCGAATTGTGCTTAACGAATTGTATCTTCGTAAGAAGAACTTCCAGAAGGAAGGGTAGGGTGTTCTCTCTTTTTGCCCCACCACGTATCTCACCATTTAAATATTTAGATGGTATGAATGTGATTTAACTCACATCGGTGATTAGTTCTGTTTGGTTGGGTTGTGTTGAAGGAAGCAAATCAGTAACATTTTTCTAATTTTTTGTTCAGCATCCGATAGCAACTTCTTTAAACGAACCAGCTTAAAAAAATAACAATTTCAACTAATCAAGAAATATAAGAAAGAACTTGAAAAATATTTAAACCTTTCACATATCCAATTTCGACACCATTAATTTTTTATTTATCAAATAATTTTTACAATTTTATATTGTAGTTTTTCTTCAAATAATGAATAATTATATATATGATTAGCATCTTGATTTTTTCAGGTAATAAATAATTATATTAACAATAAGATATCTTATTTTTACTATTTTATTATTTAAATTATTGCATTGTTATAATATGAAATGTAAATTTTAATTAAAAAATATTGGATTTAACTTAGATTCCATTTTATAAATTTATACATTCACTTTGATGCTTTAAAGTTTAACAACAACAAAATAATATTTTAAAACAAATTTTCCAAATCAGAACAAGAAAATGAAAAATAAAAGGAGTGCAGATGGATTATTTCCATAATAAACCCCATCCTCGTTTTAAAATTATAACCAACTTCTTCCACTTTTTATCTACTCATGTTAGTAATAGAAGAAAACAACAAAAAGAAAAACTTTGTTTTCAATTTCGGGTTAAATTAGGCCCAAACTAAAAAAGTTTTACTTGAGATCTGACATGTTATTTGATCGGCTCTTTTCTTTTTTTTACCTAAGACTATTTTTCAGACTTATAGTTTTATTGAAATCTTTTTACCTTTTGAGCAGACCTTCGGGTCGAGGCGGATCGAATCTCCTGACCCATAAACAGATCTCTAATAATAATTGTATAAGCTTTATTTCGTGCATGATTTTTGTCCTTGTTGAGTAATGAATTTTCTTACTACTATTCCCCTTTCAATAATTATTCAATTTTAGTATTAAACAAATAAATAATGTAAAATAATATTTTATTTTTTTATGTAAATTTGGAGTTTGGAAATGAAATAAAACTCGCTCTCTTTTATTTAGAGGTGACAGTGTTGCTGTTAATTAACAAAATACAATTATAATTTAAATAATTGATTCCTTCTTTTGTTTCTTTAAAAATGAGATCTTAAAAAATAAAAAAAACAGCATATTGTTGAAGATGAAAAGCAGATCAAGACTACACAAAAAAATTTTGGTTAAACCAAATATTTGTCAACGAAAAAAAAGATTGAGTTAAATAAAATATTTTCCAACGAAAAATAAATATTAGTATAAAAAAATTCGAGAATAAATAAAATAATTAATTCAAAAAATTCAGAAAACCAAAGTTTATAAAATTGTTTTCCATATTAGTTGAAATGGGGAGATGCATAATCTTTGGAGATACATCTTTCCTTCACATTCAATTAATTGATTTCCCTTTTGAGATACAGTGAAATGAATTTGAACCATACATACCAACGAAAGGCATTTCTTGTAAATCCATTTTCCCCAATGTCAACTCCTTACTCTTCACAATTTCTCTACAAAATCTTCCCATACCATCTTCTTCCAAAACATTCACTCAAGAAATATATATATATATATAGACCATGAAGTTGCCAACCATCCTCTTTGCAATCTCGGCAATAACGGCGATCTTTATCGCAAGAACAACTCAGGCATACTTCGACAAAGAAGTACCCAAAGTTCAAACTAATCAAATTTCATCACAAAGATTGAGTCGGTTCCTAACTCAGCAATATCCGAAACACAGCATGACGTGCGACAAATTTCCACGTATTTGTCGTCAAAAGGCCGGAAGTCCGGGACCGGATTGTTGCAAAAGGAAATGTGTTAACGTGATGAAAGATCGGTTCAATTGTGGGATGTGTGGATATAAGTGCAAGTATAGTGAGATATGTTGCAAAGGGCAATGCGTTAATGCTTCATTTGATAAAAGAAATTGTGGTGGATGTCATAAGAAGTGCAAGAAGGGTGAATTTTGTGTTTATGGGATGTGTAATTATGCTTAAATTTGTCTAAATTTAAATCCGTCTAAATTTAAATCGAGTTGCAAAATTTTAAGTTCGATATAATTTAAATAAAATTTATTAATCTAATTAATTAATTCGACCTCGATACTGATTCTTCATTTGAGGTATATTCTCATGTTATTTTATCAATGTTTTTTTTGAGAATTCTATCCAATGTTATGTCTAAGTATGTATTTATTGCATTAAAATTAGATATAATGACTTTTTAGGCCTTCTAATTTTATAAAAAAAAATCATTTTGGCCCTCTATTTATATTTTGGTCTCTTTTTGCTATTGAACTTGCATTTGTTGTCAAATCACCTAAAAATGAATTGAAAAGTTAACGTTTGTTAACTTTGCAAACATGTCATACACATAGATGACATGTCATCATTTAATTAATTTTTTTAAATTTTAAAAAATGTTTTTATATTTTTAATAATTTTAATTTTTAAAAAGATTTTTATAATTTTTTAATTTTTAAAAAAGTTAGTTAAATGCTGATGTGTTATCGTGTTATCCACGTGGAAATTCACATGTATACCATGTCAGTAAAGTAAAAAACGTTAAACTTTTTTCTCCATGTTGGGGTGATTTGACAGAAAATGTGAGTTTAAGCGCTAAAAAAAGAGAAACAATAAATTGAGGGATAAAATAATTTTTTCAAATATTAAAAATATCTTTTATATTTTTTAATGAATTTTAATTTTTAAAAAGAATATTTATATTTTTTAATTTTAAAAAATTAATTCAATGCTGACGTGTTATCCACGTGTATGTCACGTCAACAAAGTAAAAAAACGTTTAATTTTTTTCTCCATTTTGGGGTGACTTGACAGAAAATGCAAGTTTAAGGGCTAAAAGAGGTGAAAAATTTTAACGAATATTTTTTTTTAAGTTGGAGGACCAAAAAAGTCATTGTGCATTAAAATAAATATATTTGTTTGTTTTTTTTAAGCTTATGTTGTACTTGTAATTAATTGATTATTATATCGTTGAAGAAAAATTAATTTGTTCTTTTGGTATAAGATTTTTTATTCTTTGTATATTTTCTTTAAAAAATAAAGGCATAATGACAAATTAGGCCTTAATATTTATCCTTTTTTATCAATTTAGTTCTTATTCTTTTTTTACCTAAATTTGGCCTCAACCTTTTAAAAATAATCAAATTTGACCATTAATCTTTAAAGAAGAATTAAATTGTTGTTTTTATAAAAAGAATCCTTATTAAAGCATCAAATTTTTAAACATGGAAGTTCGCATAATAATCCACTTGTACTTTAGCATAAAACTTTTATAATATTTTAAATTTTAAATCTATTTTATTTTTGAATATTTCGTAATTTTTAAATTATTTGTTAACATGACATATCAAATAAAGAGTGTCACGTTAGCATGAAATGTTACCATGCAAGCTATCATGCCAATACTGGTAAAAATTTAATGTTTTAGTCAACATTTTCATTAGAGAAAAGCATTTTGGCTCTTTCTGAAAAGTTGAAAGTCAAATTTATCTAAAAAAAAAATAAGAGTCAAATTGACAAAAAATATAAACGTTAAAAGGCTAAATTTATCATTATACAAAAAATGAAATAGAATATAACACACACGTACTTAAATGTGTTTAAACATGTGATGTTGAAGTTGTTGCAACAACAATAACAATATAAACCTAGTAAATCAACCACAATAGGATAAGTTTATGGGTGATATCAGTTTAGTTCGATTGGATTTTTTAGATTTTTTTAACCATCGATCATAATTTGACTTGATTCTCATTTTTTCTTATTAATTTTTTATTTTGATTTGTAGACTTATTTTTATAAAATGAGTTTTGTTTTATGGCTTTTGAATATTATTTGACAAAATTTCAAGTTCTTTTTCATAAATATTTTTAAAAATAAATAAAATTTTCAAAAACTTTTAAATTATTTTCATTATTTTAAATATAAAATATTTTTATATAATAAAAAATAAAATTAATTATATATTAAATAAAATATAGAATTCGATTTGAATTCAAGTAACTACAGTTTTTAAACTTACATTTCATAAACCATCCAAATGCCTTGATTCGAGTCGATTTTCGGATTTTTTTCAGCCCTACATAAGCTTAGTTAAGACAACCTAATTTTATTCGGATTCATAGCTTTTTCATACTAATTATTTTGAGTTTTGAGTTTTTAAACTTATTTAGATAAAATAATTTTATGTTTTTTAGACATTATTTGAAAAACATTCAAAAACTATATATAAATATTTCAAGAAAAAAATAACTTTTAAAATAAATAAAAAATAATCAATATTTATTATATACTATATTTAAAAATAATTTCTTATATAAAATTTTGAGTTATTTTTATTAAATATTTTGCCCCAATGCCAAAATGCTCCTCAACACCCCAGGAAAGGAGCCCACACTGCTACAAATGCATAATGGGCAAAGCCATAACACCATTCTCATAATTCCACCAATGATACTTAAGGGTGAGCTTTTGATCGAACAGAGTCAAATTAAATAAAAAAATTTCAAGTTAATCAAATTGGTAAGTCCCATTTTATTGTCCTAACTGGATTTGAAATTTTTTTTAGATCGAGTTGAATTAATTGAAATTGTTCAAGCTAAATTAAAATTTTAAAGATGTCAAATTAAAATCTTGTTACAATATAACTAATTTCATGTTAGAGCATATAAATTTGAAACCATATATATTTGAAAACTCTTTCAAAATAAAATAAGATACTTTAGTATGCTAAATTTGAATTGTTAATTTATTTATTTAGGCCCCAAAATTATTATTTTAGATTTTTTTAATTTTAAAAATTATCTTTAGAATTTTTATATTTTTTTAAAAAATATAACTTTTGAATTGTAAGTATTTTGAATTCTAAAAATTAATTTTGAAAATTTGAAAATTATTTTGATTTTTTTTAATTTTTGTTGAAAGAGTGACCAATTTGCTCAATTTTTTTAAGTTGACAGAGACCAAAGGGGTATTTATACTAATCTGTTATTTGAGTTGTTCAAATTGTGAAATTCAACTCGACTCGAACTCGAAACTTGAGTTACTTATTCGAGTTGACTAAAAAAATCGAATAACTTGATCCAATTAACTCAAAATTCGAAAAAAAAATTAATTGTTTTAGTTGAATCCAATTTTGGTTACCCCTAAAAAACCATCATATCAAATTTAATCTCATTAATGGTCTCAACATCTCATGTTAGTCTCATTTGGCCCATTTTGTCAACTCACTAACCTTAAAAGAGTCAAATTCAACTCACATTCTAAACCAGACCTAATATCACTGCTTTCAGAACTAGACTGTTCAGGGTAATGTTTCAAGAGTAAAAGGTCAAATCGATTCAACTCACACCCTAAACTTGAAAGGGTCAAATCTAACTCACACCCTAAACCAGACCTAAGATCTCTGCTTTCAAAACTAGACCGATCAATCAAAACAAAAATTCATTGAGGTACTGTTCCAAAATAAAGAGTCAAATTGATTAATCTGTGAATTAGTTGAACCGATCGAATCACGATCGAATTGGTTGAATCGACAAAACTAATAATCTAATTGATTTAACCATCGATCTTATTTTGAAAATCTTACCTAAGAATCTTAGACTCTACAAAGAAACCATTGCACACTCCAAGCCTTTCTCCATTTATAAAAGCCCTTCCAAAGCAACCACCACTTATAGTGATTCTTCGCCCCTCCTACAACGTAAGGGTGTAAACCCCCATTGCAAGCCATCTTATTTTAAAATTATAAAATTTCAAGTTGACCGTCGGATAGTGGTCTACTCATTAACACCGTCGTTGTTGCGTGGAGGAATATGAACTGCAAACTTCCATCTCCTTTTTGTTCATTGCCAATTGTCGATGTTGCTTTAGTCAATTCAACTACAAAATGACAAAATAATAATAAAAGTTGTGATCCCTAGTCCCTACCTTTTGGGAAACCGGCTTTACCTATGGAAGAAGGGTTTTTTTTTTTTTTTAAATTCTATCACTAATTTTTATATTTTATGGAAGTTACGAATTTAACCTTTATACTTTAATTTGATCATTTTAGTCTTTGTATATTTTAAATTTTAAAATTTTCGTCTTCGCTGAATGGCAACTGTTAAATTCATTAAGTTAAGTTCTTTTATTTCCAAAATTTGATGCAGTAAACTTATTATCATATGTGTAATGTCATGTCAGCTCATCATTTCTAATGTTACTCATTAAAAAATCAATTAATGGATTAACAACTATCATTAGTACCAATATTGCACTTTTAGAATTCAAAAGGTATAGGGTATTAGAATGATCCAATTGGAGAATATGGACTAAATCTATAACTATATATATATAGTTCATGACTAGTATCTGAATTTAACTGCTATTGTTTGGGTTATGACTGAAATTTCAAAATTCGAAAAGTATAGAGACTAAAATAAAGTACAATGACTAAATCCAAAAATTTCACAAAGTATAGGGACTAATAATAGAATTTAACCTTTTTTTATTAGAAAAATAATAATTATATTAAATTATATCACGGTGAAAAATAAAAATTTGTATTAGAAATATATTTATAAAATATTTATTCCTGAATTGAATTATAGGTAGACTTTTTTCTTAAGTTAGATCATTTGTCCAAGCACGAAAGCTCGTTTGAAATTTAATAAAGTTTAAACAAAAATATTTTACTAAAAAGATGGTTTTTGACAACAACAAAAAAAATCATAGTTCAAGCCAAGCCAAGTTTAGACAAGCATAAAGCGTGTAAATATTATGTTTAGAGTACTTGACCTGAATCCAAACTGATATATATGAATATCTCTTTTATCATAGTTAACCAAGTTGGTAAAGTTGAGGCTTCTAGATGACCCAAATTAGAGTCTTGAAATGTGCAAATGTAATGTTTAAATTATTCTCTTAGATTATCTTATCAATAATAAAAATATTATTATAAATAAATAAATAAAAACAAAGCAGCCAATGCTTTTGTAACCGGACTAGTTAAGTCAATTTGATCTATTAGCCCGATTTAATTAAATAAATTATTAAAATTATAAAATAATAATAATAATAATAATAATAATAATAATAATAATAATAATAATGGTCAAGTATAATAAACCCTTGACCGTGTCAAGTATCATAAAGCGTCTCAAAATACTGATCTACGCATCCATGGACTAGGTGACTCAACTGATTTCAGGTCGACCTAAGATTTACATTTTTCAATCCGAGTTGATCCAACTTGATTTACCATTTAGAAATAATAAAAATAATTTACATTGATATTTATATATTCTAGAACCTTCTAAACTTTTTTTTTATTGTTTGTCTATTGTCTTGTTCCCTAATTTACGTGATTCACAAGTCAATTAAAAATCAAGTCAAATTTTGTACATTAATCCTAAGGAAAGTTCATATAGCTTATGCAAAGCAGGTTCTACGTGTATATTAAGCATTTAGTGTACCTTTAAATTGTCGGTGCGTTTACTTTCGATAAGGTTAAAAATAGTGGTGGTGAGATTAATCACTGTAGATGTGAGTTAAAAAGTTCTACCGCATCGCAGCCATCACCCATTGAAAAACACACTTGATTTATTTTCTTACAACATGATAATATTTAAAAAAATAAAAAAAATTGTAATGATTTTTATTTATTTATTATTTAGGTTTTTTATATCCAATCTAAATGTAATTATTTTAATTTCTCAAAGCATAATTGAAAATTTACCAAAAATAATCATTTAATTTTAAATTATTTTTTTACATATATATACTTAAACAAGATATAACTTTTCTTTCAAATTATATATCTTTAAATATTTAAAAAAAAATTCATCAAAATGCATTGGTGAATTATAAATTTATCCTTAACGTACTTTTTGTCTTTTGGTTTTTAGACTCTTTTTTTTTCAATTTAATCATTATATATATATATTTAATAATTTACTGATTTTATTTTTTAAATTTTAAAATTAAGTTCTGATTATTAACGCAGTTAAATATTTTATTATGAAATATGTTGATTTGATCATTTGAAATAAAAATGTTTGATATCATTGTTATGAACTTAAATTTAACAAAATAAATTACAAATAATTATTTTGAAATTTACAAAATAATTTACCACGTGTGAGCCATGTAAGGGAGGACACAACACCTATTATTAACAAAGTAGATTAAAGAAGCTTCATGCACTATGTGTATGCATGAAGGGTAAAATCAGATTTTTTTTTTTTGTGTGTGGGGGTAGGGGGAGAATTAAGTTATGTGTTTTTTTTGATGTTATGTAATTTCATAATTGTATTAAGTTAAAATTCTATCTTTTTGAAAGGATAAATTGCAATTTGACTCTCATTTATAATTTTATAAAATATAAACGAGCTAATGTAATAATTTTCCATTTTAAGGAGACCTTAATCCTTGATAGCCCCTCTTGATGCCGCCTTTATATATATATGTCCAAGAAATTTGATATTCATGTAGTCTTTCTCTTGACGAGGCCATGATCAATAGAATAAATAGAAATTTTTTATTTTATATCTCTCCCTATATATTATATATATATATGAGATTCTGTATGAAATTATGTTTATGAAAAGATCTTTGTTTTTCAAACTCTTATGTGCCAACAAAAACATACAATATAGTAATGCATTATTAGATCCGTGCGGCTCAATATTAGATTTGATTCGATTTGAGTTGAATTAGGTTAGTTTTTTTTCTTTTATTTTTTTTACCGGGTTCGTGTCATAACTTTGACACCAAAGATTCACCAAAATTTGGTGCTATATAGAAGAAGTCTCACAAACTCTTTGATTACGAACAAGAAAATAGGAGAATTCAAACTATATAGAATCAATCTAAAATCAATCAACCGTGTCAATATTTCGAAATCTAAGGTGACATGTTCAACATTTTTAACGATTTTAATTCATTTTTGTTAAGTCAAAAACAAATAATAATAAAAATCAATAAATCAAATTCTCTGATTCTTTGATATATGCTTTAAATAACGTTTCAACTATTCTTATCTTTATTTATGATTATAAGTTGAGGAAATAGATATATTACATTTTACTCCAAATATTACTTTTATATATCAAATTTACTATCGTTTTTATCATTTTGCTCAAATTTATCATTTCTCCATACCAAATAACATGTTTTAATAAATTAAAACTTTTTCCTCATTTTTTTTATCTCTCCTCATCATTTTTGTTTTATTTATTTGAGAAAATATATATGAAATATTTTACCAGAGAAATTAGTAAGATAAAATACTATAAACTTCAATTTTTTTATGTAGTAATCAATAAAAAAAAATCAAATTCAACTAAACTAGATAACTTAAGATACCTGATAACGTGGGAGAAAGTATTATGTATATCATTATACTAATAGTCAAATTACGTTTTACTCCCTCTATTCAAAAGATGAGTAAATTAGTCATTGTATGTTAGATCAAAGATCAAATTGTTCGTTGGTTAAAAATTCATTTCATTTCTACCATTAAGAATGGTTTCTATATGTCAACATGTGGTATATGTGGCACACTAGGTGTCATTATCTAGTTATCCCGTCAGTCACGTCAATTTTTAATAGTACAAATTGATGAAAATTTTAACATAAATAATCAATTTGCTCATTGATCTAACATACAATGACTAATTTATCATTTTTTAAATAAAAGGGACCAAATAATATTTTACTTCTAATACAAAAACCTCTTAAATAATATTACATTTTATGAATAAAATGTACCTTTAAAAACTCTCTAAGCATAACTAAGAAAAAAAACAAAATAATCATATAAATAGTTGATTATATCTGTTCTTTTTGATGCAATGTCTAAAACTACCCATAGTTTCTCTCCAACTCATAAATAGGAGGATAATGCGCTTCAGCACACTCGAGTTCATGCCCTCCAACATTAGCAACAATGTCCATGCCAATTGAGTTAAGACTCAATCGACTATACATATAAATTCCTAAACAAAAAATAACTTTTTAAAAAGTATCTTCTTAATTCTACATATTTAAACAATATATATCCAAACTAATTTTTGAATTGCAAAGTTGGCCTTAACGTACTTTTTGTCTTTTGCATTTTTGGTCCTTTTCTTTTCTCTTTCTTTTTTTTTAATCCTCAAATTATCAAATTGACCCTAAAAGGATTAAAGATTCTAGGGTGTGTTTTTTTTAAATATTTTTATTTCACGCATTTGTTAATTTTCTTCTTTTAATTTCAAATAGCCTAAATTAAAAGATATAATTTAGAATTTTATTTGTCGATTTTGAATCTTTCCAAATTTAGGTTCAAGGTTGTATTTGAATAATTTAATTAATATTTCGAGTTATTTTAAATTTGGTTCAAGTTTTATGTGGCATTTTATTTTAATTAATATATATATATTTGCATTTTATTTGAATTTCTAGAAGTAGGGTTGTTGTCTTTTAGCTTGTTTTTGACCTGTATGCATCCCCTCTCCCCAACTTTGAATATTCCAAAAACATCATTAAATATAAAAGAAAAGGGAAAAAAATATCAAATATTAAATTGATATTTAAATCACGCATGGAAATATAAAACTTTTTCCAAAAACTTCAACTTTAACTATATTTGGTTAATTACTAATTTACAATTTTATAATATATAAAGAGACTAATATGATTTTTTTTCCATTTTCGAGAGGGCCCTGGCCCTTGCTAGCTCCCTTGGTGCAGCCCTTGCTCGCTATATAAAATTATTACTTTACCCTCATTCAGAAAAAAAAAGCATTATAGAAAAACCCTTATGTTTTATTTTTCTTGAACAATATATGTTTTTTTACATAGTGTGATAAGAGTTATTTATAGCCCATCACGAACCCATAAATAGGAGAATGATGCGTTTCAGCGCACTCGAACCCAAGTCCTTTTGCATTGACAACAATGCCCATGCTAATCGAACTAAAACTCAATCGGCTATATTTAATATCTATAAAAGTGACTGCCTCTCTCAACAATTTTGTTTCCAAAGTTTGAACACACGTTCTCTCTTTGGGAGTATAATATATCTTACCATTATACCCAATTACTTATTGATCAAAATGATAATAAATTTTAAAATTACACACCTATAACCAAATATAATATATTGTAGAATAAAACATGCCAACATTTAGTAAAATAAAATTATGAAAAAAATTAAACTTGAAATTAATATTAATTAAAAATTTAAATACATTTTTTCCACATTTATTATAGTTTTTTTTCTAATCACAATGGATAATTTTATATGAATTAGTGGATGGAAGTCAATTTCAACTTAGTCATGTCCTATGGCAGGCGCAATCTCAATTTAATACTATTGTTTAATCACTTTTTTCTACATCAAAATCAACAAAAGTCTTTAAAATTTACATCCAACATCCTTAAATTACTGTTTAATTTCTATTCCAGTCTCTAAATTTAAAAATATTTTCAAATTGAGTTCTTATATCATCAATTTTTTACACCAATTACGTTCTTTCGTGAACCTAGTCATCAATTTAGACACCGAATGCTAGTTCAAATTTAACGTAGAACATATTTAAAATACGTTAATCAAATTGTCCATGTAGAAGTAGATGTGTTCATGGCTAGGACGAGGCCTGATCGAGTTCAACTTGCCCAAGTTGACCTAAGTAGTTTGTTTCACTTTTTTTTTAAATAATAAATTTGTTAATAAATTATTTTGAAAATTTTCAAATAGTAAAATAGGCTTGACCAAGCAAGATCGAGGAAAAAAAATGAGCTTAAGTTCAACCCATGAGCACCTCTATATAGAAGGTATACAAATACTTGTAATTTGATTTACGTATTTTAAATAATTTGAGCTAGCATTTAACGTCCAAACTAACAATTAAGTTAACGAAATGAGTTGATCGATACGATATTGAGGCTTTAAGAATTCAATCAAAACATTTTAAATTTTAAGGACCAATGATGAAATTAGCTCACTTTCATGTTTTGACCGTTCCTATGTTTTTATTTTAAATGGTTTGCATTTAAATTCAACAAAATATTTTTAAAATTAAAATTGAGTCACTGAATTCTTACATAAACAATTAGATGAAACCCAAACACACACACCATTAAATTAGTCGCCGGCTTGGTTTGATTTTAATTTTGTAAGCTAAAAAAAAGTTAAATATAAAATTGCCCCTCAAATTATACCGGTTTTTAAATTTAGGACCTAAAGTTATTTTTGGTAAAAGGTACTTAAACTATAAATTTCATACGGCACACGTATTTTTATACTTATGGGGTAAAATAGAATAAATTTAACGAGAGCAATCGATTTAATCGGTCGATTTTTTTAATAGACTTTAACATGAGAAAACTGACTCCATCGGTTTTAATTAAGAAAACCCGAATTGAACCAACTTTGATTCGGTTTGTTTTTTTGATTAACTGACCTTCGGCTATTGGGTTGGATTTATATGATTAAATTATAAATATATTTTAAATAATTTAAAAATAAAGTAAATTTTTTTGGTCGATTTGGTTTAAGGATTCAAAAACCGATAACCGATCGGATTAACCAATTTAATTGAGGTTAAAACCAATCGCCCCACTCCACCCCCTCCAACTAAATGGAAATCGAAAAAATCTCTCCCTTACACAAAATTGATGTGTACTTAAATGAAAACAATGATATAGTTTAAGGTTCAAATTTGTAGTAAAGCCTTTAATAAAAAAGAAAAATGAAAATTCTAACCCGCCTACTGCTTCTTTGACCCCGTTCTTCCCCTCCCTTATAAACAACATCTATAAAAATAAAATAAAATAAAACCTAAAAAGGAAAAAAAAATCAAAATCAAAGAATCCACAAACAAAATACATAAACGAAATCCATTTTCAAGAATCAAAAAACCTCAATTCACAGAGATTAATCTCTCTCTCTATTTTTTATATATATTTTTATATATAAATATAATCCAATACAAATCTGTTTCTTTGTTTCTTAGTTCATGCTCGGCCTGCCCTAGATCTTAGTCCTTATTTTTGGGTTTTCTTTTTGCATCTTCGAAATATCCTGAAAGATTTTAAAGATTTCCCTTCACTTTTTCTTTTGATCAACTCCATTCTTCAGGTAAACTCGCTTCTTGATTTGTTTCACTTTGCTGCTTCGTGTTGCTGTTTTTTGTTTAAAGAAAGGCGTGATTTAGTTCTTTATGATGGGGAGGACGGTATTGACTTGAGGAAGGAAATTGAGTGTGAAAATGTTTAAATTTTTTATTTTATTTTTTGGGTTAGATTTGAATTAGTCTTGGGCTTTTGGTAGACTGGAGACAAGCGAGGTCGTCGATTTGGGTTGACTTTTTTTTTTGGCAAATTGCAACACGTTTCTGCTGCTTCTTTTTTTTTTTTTGGTGACATAGAAATTGTTGAAAGGAAGCTGACCGTGTGTTTGGTTTTAGTAGTTACGCGAATTCAGAACTTTGCATTTATTTCATGAATTTATGATTTTTGTGCTTAACTAGTTGATAATTGTTGCTCTCAAGCGATTTGATTTAAAAGAAAGGGTAAATTTGTATTATTATTTAAAAAAAAAATATTTCGAAATGCGTAGAAGTAGAACACATGCTTGATTTACGGGTTTTCTTTCTTTCTTAAAAGATTATTTTAACTATAATTCCATTGCCCGAAGTTTTAGGGTTTAGTATTTGATTGAATTTTGTTGTACTTGGTAATCTAAACTGATGTCTTTGACTATGATTTGTTTTTTGGTCTCGACGATCTTAGTATTCTAATGTTTTGCCTTGTGGTTTTCCTTTTGCAGATCACCTTACATTGACTGATCGGAGAATCTGTGTTCGTTTCCGAATTTGCGGCTTTTATAATTTGGGGAAGAAGAGAATTGCATGAATATAAAGTTGTGGTGTTTGTACTAGATGAAGGGAGCGCAGGCGTGGCGACTAGGCAGCATGGGTGATATGCAAATCTTGCCTGGGTCTCGCCACCGCCCTCCTTTGAAGAGGCCGATATGGATTATTTCATTGGTTTCATTAGTTTGCCTTTTCCTAGTTTGTGCTTATATCTATCCACCACAAGGCAGTGCTGCTTGTTATGTATTTTCTTCAAGAGGTTGCAAGGTCCTTACTAATTGGCTTCCACCTTCGCCGACAAGGGAATTAAGCGATGAGGAGATTGCATCACAGGTTGTGATTAGAGATATTTTGAGTAATCCTCCTGTCCAATCTAAAAATCCGAAAATCGCGTTCATGTTCTTAACTCCAAGTTCACTTCCTTTCGAGAAGCTTTGGGATATGTTCTTCCGTGTAAGTTATTTTATTAACCCATTTAGTATCATGATTATTATTCTTGAACCTGGCTTTCATGAACTGATATATTGTGAAGAAATTCTTTCAAGGTTATACACAAAATCTGCCATGTAGGAGATGTTTACTAAGAAAGAATCACATTTTGGCTGTTGGCCTTAAGTACCCTGCCTGTTTTGTGTCATATTTTCTTTTCTGAACTAATTTGTAGGAGTATTTGTTTATTTTTTAATGAACATTTGTTGTTATAGATTCAAAAGCATCTGGTTATATGGAGCCTATCTGTGAACCAAATAGCACATTTTCTCTTCTGTTTGATTCTAATAAAGTAATTCAGGCTGGTCATCATAGTGGTTTTTATGTCAGTGAATTGTCTTCTATAAATGAGTCATGTATTTCATTCTAGTGAACATCATTTTCTTTGTTGATTGTGGATGCAAAGATGGGTTGTATGTGGTGAAGGTAATAGTGATATCAATCTGGTTTATTTTGACTTGATACTTTTGCTGCGGTGGAGATGGAACTCCAATTCCATTTCCATTGCGTTGTATGCATCAGGATGTCTCTGTCTATAAAATTTTAGTTATGTTTGACTGTCTGTTTACTTCACACTTTTTTGTTGAGTTCTTGTGGAAAGGCATTGCAATAATTTTTATTTTTTCTGCATTTGTGGTTTTTAGTTTCTTTCAAGATGTTATTAACTCTGTATATTTGTTGAATGTTCGCTCATTTTTCTGGCAGGGACATGATGGAAAATTTTCTGTTTATGTCCATGCATCAAAAGGAAAACCAGTTCATGTGAGCCGCTACTTTCTTAATCGGGACATTCGCAGCGATGAGGTAGATGTCTTAGATTAATTTTCTGTTAGGTTGCTGTTTATCTCTTTCTTTCATTTTTCCTTTGATATGATGTTATATTGGAATTATCATTCCATGCTTCTGCATTTTTGGTGTACATGCAAAGTGTCCTTATTTTTTACTATTGTCATTAGAAAAAACAGTGATTCATCTGCTGTGGACCTGAAAATGGCTCCAGCAGGAAACCTGATAGGCAACAACTTAATTTCAGTATATCGGAGGGAAAAGGGTAGACTGCCCTGTATCTTTCCTTGTATCAAGAGTTTGTCGAGTCCTGTCATAATTTACTGTCCAGCTTTGTTTTTAGTTTGGGAAAATCTCTTGGAATGCATACAGCATTTTAGATACAGCATCATTTTACACCCAACTACTAGACACGATTCTTGTGCAGTTAGCTGTTAGGTATGTGCATGTGTGTTGATTTTAATTTCAAAATTCTGGTCAAACTTTGTAATCTTAAAAGGCTATTCACCAATTACAACTATTATTTTATGGTAATTCATCTACTTTTATTGACATGATTATTGCTTTAAGTTTTCTTATCCATTGTGCTGTAGTCGAACTGATTGTGACATTTTGATATGTTGCTATCATATTTAATAGTGGCACTGTAGTGCACAACTTGGTGACTAGTAATCCTTGGATTTACTGAATTTGCAGGTTGTATGGGGAAAGATCTCTATGGTTGATGCAGAGAAACGACTATTGGCTCATGCTCTACAAGATACTGATAACCAACATTTTGTGTTACTTTCTGAGAGGTAACTATAGTTTCATCATGTCCCCCCCCCCCCCCCGAGTCCCTTTTTTCTCCCACCTCAAAGGATTGCTTTTAGACTTACACAAAATTGTAATTTTGCAGCTGTGTTCCATTGCATAATTTTGACTATATCTACAACTATCTGATGCATGCTAATATGAGTTTTGTTGACTGGTAAGTGAAATCTTAAGAGTGAATAGGAGGCATTCAGGGAACTGTTTTTCCTTGTCTGATATGTCTCCCCTACCTCCTTTTTTCACCAGCTTTTTGGATCCTGGACCGCATGGAAATGGAAGATATTCAGAGCACATGTTACCTGAAGTAGAAAAGAAAGACTTCAGAAAGGGTGCACAGGTATGTCTGAATTGATATAATATAGAGGACATTATTATTTAGGTAAATATACGTTACAATAGGTCAATCTAAATGGTAAATCTGTAGCTGGGACATGTTAATGAACCTTGTCTCACTAAACTCTATTGACAGTATGAAGGCCATGTGTCTCTGCTGGTGTCCTATATTTTGTCAAATTTGATCCCCATTCCTCATTGTTGATGCATTTTGTATTTTCATTTTGAATGTTCACTCCTGTCCAGCTACAAAGTCTCTCAGCATCACCTCTTTAAACCAACTTATTTAGTGTCTTGTTGTGGCAATAAATGAGTGAATTTCGTGCAGTGGTTCTCAATGAGGCGACAGCATGCTCTGATAGTTATGGCTGACAGTCTTTACTACTCAAGGTTCCGGGATTACTGCAAGGTGAATTTGATCTTAAATTGTAGTTCGATTTACTCTAATAAGCTTTGTTTTGAATTTACAACTCCCTTTGATTTATGGATGAGGTAGTTGGTGACTTTTCCACTCTCATCATTCCCGAAAGTAATATTGAAAAGTAGCCTGCCAGCTCTGGTTTGTCACAAGCCTTATTTACCTTTTGAAGTATATCAGTGAAAGTGGAAAGTATACTTCATTTCTATTTTCCTGATCTCTCCCTTCATTCTTCTGACCCCGTTGCCCCTTTCCAATTCAGTCAAGATATGTTTCAATATAGTTAAGTAGAGTGATGAATATCGTTCAATAAAATATGTAGAGCTTTTTTAGGGATATAATAGGTGTTTCTGTATTCCCACTACTTCTGTTCAGTGAGGCTGGTTTCAAGTTGTGCAATCAATGTTTATCTGCCTCTTTCTATTTAACTGTTGTGTTAGCACAAAGAGACAACATTTCTAGGTGTAAATGGCTTGCCTGTGAACTAAGATAAAATAAGCACTTCTTTGGAAAGTAAAGCTTTTTACGAACTCTGGATTTGCATAAATTTAAGATCAGGTTAGATGTTAGTTTCTGCATAAACTTCACCTGTTTAGGCTTAGCCTGATAGTTTTTTGGGTTTTCTTTAGTTTCTTGTACTGTATGACAAGGGCTGAATTGTAATCAACCTAGCTCTAGAAGCTTGACTTCTTTATCCACGCTTGATCTGAAAAAAATGAACCTCAATCAAGCTTTAGCCACGCTTTGAGCCTTGAGTTTGGAGTTGAGCTCCAGCTTTGTAGTGTTTCGGCTCACTTCAGCTTGATTATGGTTATATCTTTTTTAATAGTGAAATGAATGAATTCATCATGGAGATACGTATTATTATTTATCTGGTAACTATAATCTGTAGAAAATCGAAGTAACATATAGAATTAGCGCACAAATTTTATGTTGCTGACTTGTTTTCATCCATAATATTGATTATTACAGCCAGGTTTCGACGGCAAAAATTGCATTGCAGATGAGCATTACCTGCCAACCTTTTTCAATGTGAGAATCACAATCTGGATCATGTTTTCTACTCTTCACACTTCTCCTAATTCCCTTTTTTTTTTTCCCCAATTTTTGTGCCATCAGATGATTGATCCTGGTGGTATTGCCAACTGGTCGGTAACACATGTTGACTGGTCTGAGAGAAAGTGGCACCCTAAATCATATAAGGCTCAAGATGTTACTGAGGATCTTCTGAACAACATTACGGTAACTCGTTTGTCGCTTTATTTTTAAGTAACTACTTGCTGTTTAACAACTCACCGCCTCATGTTTTAACCGATACACTTGAGAAGGTTTTGGTTTCTCTGTATGAATTTGGGTTCTGATGAGTTTTGCATTATATTTTTTTGCAGTCAATAGACTTGAGTATCCATGTAACAAGTGAGGCTAAGGTATACATTTCAAGCACATTCTCATACTTCAACAACACGGTAAAATTGTGAGATTCTTAACGCGGTTATATTTTTCTGGTTTTCTTTTTCCTCCCGCAGAGTGAACGCTTGGTACAACCTTGTCTCTGGAATGGTATCAAACGACCGTGTTACCTATTCGCAAGAAAATTCTACCCCGAAACCGTAGATAAATTGATGACGCTCCTCAATTTTTGACTGTGAATTCTTTGGTCCGCTTTTTCTTGATCCTTCGGTTCCCAATCTCGGTTTCACACACAGATTATATACATTTTGTACATGGCCATGTTTCGCAACCGCAATTATCAAATGCTAGGGCTACAGAAAGAGCAGTTAGGACTGACTCGAATTAGGCTGGAGCGGAGGCTAACGAGTTGTTAGCGCTGCGTCCTTCCAGCTGGGTAATTTCTTGTCCATTCCCCCCCCGCCCCCTTCCCAAAAAAAATTCAGCCAGTCATTACATTATTATTGTTGTTATCATGATCATTATATATGTGAAAAGAATAGTGGGGGAGATTCATTTTTTTTTTTGTGTAAAAGTTGGAAAACAAGACTGATGCACCTCTCTTTTGTTTTTTCTGGAAAATATGAAGCTTACTTTTTAAATCCGTGTTATTTTTCTTTGGGCCAGTTCGTAGGGTTCATATTAGTCGCGGAACTTGATAAATTTCCTCAATTTTAATCTCAAAACTTGGATTCCGTCAAGGTGAGTTGATGTGGCACTTTGAGGTTATGTCATATCTCGAAAGGTTTACGGTGTGATATTGGAAAGTGATAATTCTTTTCAATTTGATCTTTGAATTTGGAGTCTGTTAAGGTGGGTTAATAGAGAACTTTGAGGTTGTGCAATGTAGGGGTAAGCAATTTTCGGTTTTAACCAATAAAATTGATGCATTTAGTTTTTTTGGTTTCGATTTAACTAGGGGGATTATTGGTTTTGACCTTAGTTTAATTAGTTAATTCGGTTGGTTAACAAATTTTTGAATCTTGCAATTGAATGGTAGAAAAATTGACTTATTTTATATTATTTAAAATTATTTAAAATATATTTATATTTTATAATATATAATAGATAATAAAACTTGGTTAATAAAAGAGTTGACTAACTTGACCGAATCAAAGTCGGTTCAGTTTGGTCGGTTTTTTTTATGTTAAAAGTTGGTTCGGAAATTTTGAATCGCCAAATACATCATTATAAAATCTAAAAAAGTTCTATAAAATCTATGTGGAAAAAAATTATAAAAGAGATAATGTGGAAAAAAATTATGAAGTTAAAAGTAGTAAATGTTACAGCTTAAAGAAATTTATGGTGTGTAATGGTCAAATGAGACGGGTGGTATTAGTCAATTTCGTGCTATTTATGGGTCACATCCATCTCAATCCTTGATTCAATTTGAGCCTATTTTTATTTTAATTAAATGGTATTTAAGTCTTTTTTCTTTTCTCCTTTTAATTTGTAAAAGAAGTTATTGTGATAATGTGGGGGTGATCTCTAATGGTTTTTATTTATTTATCTGTCGAAAAATAAATTATATTTTTAAAGTTTAAAAATCATTTAATTTAATTTATAATTCAAACTAATTCGATCATAATAATAAATTGGTATTTTTATTAAAGAATTATTTGTTACAATTTTTTTTAATCCAAAACCTAAAATTATATGTAATTTTAATTTAAGATGAGTTATTATCATGTTGTTATTATATGGTCAATATCAGCCAACAAAATTAAAATCACGGTATTTAATATTTTATATATATATATATAATCAAACAGGAAAGTCAATCATATTTTATTGAAAGATTGTGTCTATTGCTTAGAAAAATCATAATTCATTTTAAAGAAATAATATTGTTGAATAAGATGATTAATTAGATATATATTTTTTTATATTTTTATTATAAATAAAAAATTTACAATTTAATGAGCATGTTAAAATAGGTTAAAAGTCTTTGTATTTGTCGAAAGTTTAGGATTTAGTTTATCTGCTTTTCAGATTTTAAAATACAAGTTTAATTAAGAGGATAACAATGCACTGACAACCATGCTCGTACTAATAAAACTAAGACTCAATCAGTACTCCAAATGCATTTTTATAAACACTAAAATACATGCAAATATACGTTAACTATAAAGGAAATAATTTTTTTAGAATAAACAAAAATAAAAAAAGATATCGTCGGTTGAGAGTGACAATTCAGAGTATTAATATTTTTTTATTATTTTTCTTATTTTTTTCATTGGATCAATTTAAAAGATGAGAAACGTGAGAGTGATATTTGCGTATTAAAATATTTCAATTTCTAACAATTATTTGCCTATGATTTTAAAATTAGTTGAAATAATTATTTTTAATTTCAAAGGAAAAATAATTCTTAATTAGGTACACAATTTTTCAACCATGTTAATCTATGGTTTAAAGGTTTGACACTAGGTTGTCTCGAGACTTCGAATTTTAGAGTTTGAGTTTCATGAAATGAAAACTGTGGAAGCAAGCATGTCAATATAAAATCAACTATAATAACCATACACAAGAAATTAAATGAGGCACACAATTTTATTTATGAAAATTTCTTTTAAAGCAAAGCTTAAAATCTACGGGATTTGAGAGTCTACTTAAAAGTTTCTTTCACAATGTTCAGAATTATCGATACAAAATCACGATATTAAGCTAAAATGTTGATAAACGGTCACATTACACTTTGGTCTCCAATAAATTTTAATTTAATCTTTGAAAAACTATAAATGATTAAGCTAACATAATGATGAAATTTCATTTTAATTCTCATAAAAATACATGACTTAATTTCACGCGCTCAAAAATAATTTCTGATTTCGCCAACACCACGGTTCATAATTATGTATGTAGACTTCTTTTTCATATATTTGGATCAAATTCGAATCTTAAAATTAAGATTATTTCGAGGGTTTTACCTAATTATCATCCTAATACGAGTACGACTACACTCTTAGAGTAAAACGGATGAATACACATAATTACACCCAAAAGTATACCATTGCTTAATGATGAGTAGCCAACCTTCCTCCCCCTAACATTGACCAAAACTATACAAGAAAGACAAATACATCACACTAAAATCAAACCTGCAAAACAGTCCAAATCACAAGTGCGTCAGAAAGGATTATCTTTTACATATATATAATAATTTAATAGAGAAACATCAAATCCAAGTAAAAGAATGGGGTGTTGTCTATCTTCTTCTTGCTCTTGCAAACATGCATCTCCGAACACAGTTCGACTAGTTCATCTCAATGGCTACGTAGAGGACTTGGACTATCCCATCTCAGTAAGTCAAGCCATAGGGAACCCTCCTAAGCAGTTTCTATGCACCGCGGCTCAGCTTTTATCGGCAGGGTGCCAGCCACTAAGCCCCGATGCTCCGCTCCAACCAGGCCAGCTTTACTTTGTGCTGCCGTTTTCGACTTTAAAGGGTGACACTTCTCCGCTGGATATGGCGGCGCTGGTGAAGAGGTTGACGGAAAGAGCTAAATCCCACCGTGCGTTGCCGGAAACTAGGTGTTTGTCGAGGACGACGATGACCATGAACGGCCGGACGAGGAGAAGGGAGACGACGGTACATGGTGGGGTTCGAAGGTCGTATACGGTGAGGTCGTGGAAGCCCATTTTGGATACTATTAGAGAAATGTCGTTTAGTCGAAGGAGTGAATCTGATATACAAGAGATTGATTTTATTACAAGCAATGTATAGCCTGCAAATTTGAGAGGTAGGGGATGATGTTTTTATAATTGTTTATATATATATATGTAGATTTTGTATGGGAAAACAATGTCTAATAACATATGGTATTCTGTATAGATTGTTTGAAATTATTGATGGTAAGAGTCATTATGTTGTAAATTCCACTCTTTTTTCTGATAAATATTTGAAGGGTTGTTTATTGAGCTAACACATTTTTTAATAGTTCAGTAGGATTTTATCTTTCTGATTTATGGAGAGTTTGAGTGTCTAAGATTGTTTAAAGAAGAGGGGAGTTCAACAAAACCCCAACCAGAAACAATATCGATCCTTTGAAAGATCCTTCAGCTTCTAATAGATAACATATTTAAAATTTTTCTCAAAAGAGTCGACTTGCACTCAAATACTCATGTTATCATGGGGTTTCAGTCACTACTCCAAACCAATCTTGTATTTTAAAATTTATTATCAAAACTTGAAACCTAAAGAAATTAATAAAGAAGTTTTAACCAATACTTAACTTCATAATGTATTTTCGAGTATAGCATAAATCCATGTGTGTGTGTATATATATATATATTAGTAGTTCACAAGTTGGTTTGATTCCCACAAATTAAGTCTTGACCTTATATATGTATATAATTGGAGCAGTTAGAACTTATTGTTTGAGTTGGTGAAAAGTTCCAACCACCATGTAATTAGTCATACTGAGATGTTACCTACATTTATCCATTGGGGTTTAGGGTTGAAAGGAACCAATAAGCTAAACAATAAGCCAATAACATTACAAATACAGAATGCATGCAACAACTGAAAAAAGAAAAATATACACATCCAATGGCCATAACAGAAAAGGTCATATTTGCAGTATGATCCATTGAAATACATGAAAAACCAGAGAGAAAATGCTTCATTACCTTGTTAGATGCACCTTCCATCGGTTTTGAAAGGACCCTTTCTCTTAACCCTTTTCTTCATCATCTCGGCCCATCTTGTGAATATATCCGAGGCTTGGACATTACCGGAGGACTTCATCTTTCGAGCCAGTTCCTCAAGTATGTCTGATTTGCCGGCTCTAGAAAAATCGGCTGCAAACTTGTTGTAATCAAGTTGAGGAGGTTTCATTCCTTTCTCAAACATTTCTTCTAACAGTCTACATGCGTCTCCTGATCGACCTAAACGGATTACTCCTCCGATGAAAATGGTGTAAGAAACATCGTCAGGGCAAAACCCCTTTTCGCGCATCTCGTCCCAAATTGCACGGCTTGTGTCATAGTCCCTGGACTGGAAGAACGATTTCATCATCATGTTGAAAGTGTGAATTGTTGGTTGGATTCCGGTTTGAATCATTTTCTTGTATACCCTCATTGCATCGTCCGGCTTTCGTTGAGTCGTTAATAATTTAATCAGGGCATTGTAGGTTTGACTATCAGGTGGACAACCTATTTCTTGCATCTCTTTCAACAATCTAAAAACCACGTCCATATTTCTCTGATTTCCGAAACCGGTGATCAAACATGTGTAAATGGCTGCATCGGGCAAACATCCGGAATCACGCATTTCCTCGAAATACAGAATTGCGAAATTCATCTTTCCTTGCTTGCAAAACTCCCTAATCATAATAGTATAGCTACGAACATTAGGCAAAGGCCCTTTACTTTTCATGGCCTCAAACAACTTCGCTGCATCAGACGTCTTCCTACTCCTCAACAACCCATGGATCATAACATTATGAGCAACAACATCCGGCTTGAAACCCTTATCGATCATCTCATTCCATACCTTCCCTGCTTCCATCAAATTCCTCACCTTGCACCAACCGTTTAGCAATATCGTATATGAATTCAAATTGGGCATAAACCGATCTCTCAACTTCTCGAAAAGCATTTGCGCTTCTCTCGCAAGCATAACCCTCCCAAGACTATCAAGCAAGCAATTAACAGTATCAACATCCACTTTATACTTGTACTTCTTCATCAAATCGAAGACCATGACTGCCTTCCGCCGCTCCTTGGCGGCAGCAAAAGCTTTAATGGCAATAATAAAAGTATCCAATGTTAAAACCCCATTAGCACCCATCTCTTCAATCAATCTCGACATGGTTATAAACTGTCTATTCTTAGCTAAAACATTCATCATCTTATTATAAGTCCTGGAATCATGATTAAACCCCGGTTTTTGTCCGGCCCAACAGAAAAACCGAAACGCCGGTTTTCTAGCGTGCCGAAACCGGTTGAGTACATCAATGACTAAATCATGAGTAAGATTAATCCTACATTCATCCAAAACAGCTTCCATGTTTCGGTCTAAGCTAAACAATTCGTCGATCACCTTGCATACTCTCTCAACTTCCTTTGGGTCCGACCTAGATTCGGTGCTACCGGATCCGGTGTCGGTATCGGAATCTCTATCACCGCCGGTGACACTAGAGAAACCTCTCAGATTCAAATCTAGAGCTAGCAACGGTGCTTGTAAATGACGGAATGAAGAGGAGTGTGGCAAAGGAAATGGAATTTGAAGACTAAAACGATGGAGACTATGATAAGGAGAAGGATGAAGCAAATTAAACAAGGGAAGAGAGCTACCACGAGGCAAACACACTTGCCCTCCTCGACGTCGTCGTTTTTCTCGTGGTCTTGGTGTCTGGTTGAGAAAGAAAAAGTCTGCATTTGGTCCGCCATGGATGAATCTGTAAGAAAACCCAGAGTTGTAATGGCGTTGGATGAAGCTAGGGGCGGCGGCTGAGAAAGTCCTTAGAGAAAGATACATTTAACCGCCGTTAAAAGAAAAGGGACCAACTATAAGTAAACGGAGGTTGAGGGGAGGAGCAGATAGATACATCGTACAACTTTGGTAAAATCCTTTAAAAGGTCCCTATGCTATGCATATTTGGTGGCTTTAGTTCCGGGATAAATATCAAAACTACAAATGAATTTTTGTTCTATGTACAATACTATACATAAAATTTTAATTTGATTCAATTTTTATAAACTACTAGCATCATTATCGATGTAACACTATTTTACGTTTATATATTGCATACATATACAAATATATTAATTCAAACAAACAAAATATTTATTTCTTTAAATACATAAGCTTAATGTATATATTTGAATCACAATCGAAATTTCGTGTACATAATTATATGCAACAACTCGAAGTTCACGTATCGAATTATACATTAAAATAAAATTCATGTGTAATTTTAATATTTATCCCGTTTACTCAATCTTGCTATTAATTTAAAATAAATTATGGTATGTGAAATTTTTTTTGTCAAATATATTTATATAAAAAATTGATTTAAATATTAAATGAAGCTTTAACCGAGATGGTTAAGACATTAGAAATTACAGTGTTTTGAATTTAAATTCCATCAACCATATATTTTTAAATTTCACACGATTTAATATAATGAAAGTATCATTACAATAATATTTATTATTTTATAAAAGGAAATATTTTTTATAATTGTTTAATTAAATTTGGACTCGGTTAAAGTGGCACCAACTTAGTAAAGCCCTTAAATATAATATGTAGATGTAGATGTAGATGTAAACAGTAATGACGTTGAAGTTAAATCACATGATTTTCAAAATTTAAAAATGTAGGTATAGATTTGGAAAAAGCCTTTGAATTTATTTAATCGAATCAGTTGAACCGGATAAATCGAAACCTCGAAAACTTACACAGGTAGAATAAATAAAGCAAATTTACTGTTACATAAAATGTATTTCCATAATGTTGAATTTACCTGAAAACCAATTTTACCAAAACTCCAACCAATACGGGCCGGGGGAGCTGCCTGCCGGGTCCACGAGCAAGTTCCATGGAGCGTTAAAGAACAGGGTAAATTACAACAAATGTCACTGAATTATTAGTAATTTTATTTATTGGTCACTTAGCTTTAAAAAGTTACAAAATGATCCTTAAACTATTAAAAAGTTTCTATTTAAGTCATTGCACTGTTAAAGTTGTTATTATATGACTTTTTTTTGTTTACACCGCCTGAATGATTTGAAAGCTCCTATCTCTTTCTCTTCAACAATTCATTTTTTTTATTAAACAACTTTGAATATCATAAATCTACAATCCAGAGTCCAAATAGATTTCTTTTTCGGTTTTTGACATTGATTGTCAGACCAATTTCAATTTAAGGTATGTTTTTTTACTCGTCGATGAATCCACTATACTGATGTCAAATTTTCACTTAAAGTTCGCTAATCAAATTAAAAAAAAAACTTAACAACCCAGGAAATTAGATAAAAACTTCCGAATAATTTAATGACTATTTTATAAAATTTTAAAATTTAATAACTAAAATATAAATTACTAATAATTTAATGATAATATTGGTATAGGTGACCCTAAAAGTATAAAATGATGCTTTTTTTAAGTGTTATAAATATAATTAATTAAATATAAATTACTATTATTAAATAAAATAAAATAAAGTGGTTTCTTTGAGGGAATTTTTTCGTAATAAACAAAACAAACATCCTATTTGCGTCTTCCTTTTTAATTAATTTTCTTTTTTTTTAATCTAAAAATGGGAGAAAGAGAGAGAAATTGAAAGCCTGGATGCAAATGGAAGAATCTTGTTTGAATGATTTTTTTGGTGTCTCAAACCCAGGCGTAGTATTTTTTTAATCTGTTTTGTGTAATTTATTAGTGTTTTGATCGCAAGAAATGAGCAAAGAGATTGTAAAAGAAGAAGCGCCATCGTCGTCCTCCGGTGTCGTTCCGGCGGAAAGCCGTCCTTTTGGTAGCCTGAGAGGCGTTCAATGGCGTATCAATCTAGGGATTCTACCTCCTTCTTCTTCAATTGATGATCTTCGTAGGGTAACTGCTGATTTTCGCAGAAGGTAACCATTTCATCTTTACCTTTTCCTTTTTTTAAAAAAAAAATCCTAAGAAAAATTTAGCGTCAGAGTGTGAATTTTTAAATTACAGCTTCTTCTTTTTATTGTACAGATTACCTAAACTTGGTTTTTTTAAATTTATTTTCTAATTTTATATCCATTTTGTTCATATTTTTATAAAGCATTTCAGCTAATTCTAGCTTAAGTTTTATTTAAAATTGATAACTTTGTGTCTCTCTTAGATTGTTTCAAAGAACATTGTTTTCCTTAATTAAATTAATTTTTTTTTTTGTAAACTAACTTTGTGAATTTAGATATGCTGGTTTGAGAAGGCAACTGTTAGTGGATCCACATGTTCCCAAGGATGGAGCAACCAATTCCCTTGATCTTGTTATGGATAATCCACTTTCACAAAACCCAGGTAATTGTAGTGTTTATGCTTTCTTTTTTGCTGCATTGCTTCGATTTTTAGTTCATTATTGATTAAATTAAACAATTTGCATTGTTAATCCATCAGCTTTTGTTTTAACTAGTATTGTTGTTTACACCTTGTTATGTTATCTTGATTAATGTTGAATTCGTATGGACAGTGATTATCAGTCCAGTGTCTGTTTCGATTTCATAAAATGGAGGAGAATCTCTTTTCCTGGATTTACACCTTATCATGGTTAGTTGGCTTTTTCGAGCCAGGAATTGTAACCGAACTTTGTCAATGGAAAATTAGATCGCCCTGAATGTTTGGAATATTTCTTCTATGAGCAAATTTACTATGGTTTCGACGTATTTTATGATTTTAGGTGTTTTTTGCTTGATCTATAGTTAAACCATAGTGAATTCTTCATGCAGACAGCACCTGGAGTCAATACTTTCGGAATGCTGAGCTGGAGAAAATGGTTAACCAGGATTTATCACGATTATATCCAGAGCATGAAAGCTACTTCCAGACTCCTGGATGCCAGGGTATGTTGAGGCGCATACTATTGCTGTGGTGTCTTCGACACCCGGACTGTGGTTACAGACAAGGTATTTTTCTTAACTGTTCTGCATGCATGTGTTATATTTTTTCATGCTATCTCGTTGTAGGTTTTGGAAAGCTAAATCAGCAATGCCTTGCAATTCTAAATATTGACTGTGTTTTAACGATTTTGAATCTGAATGCTTTTTAGGGTAATTGGAGTTGGTAATTCAAATTTTATTCCATAGTATGCAATGAAAAACGTGAGGCTTCAAGCTGGCACTTTATCTGTTTCTCTTTCTTGTTTATTTGTAGGAATGCATGAACTCTTGGCTCCTCTTTTGTATGTTCTTCATGTTGATGTCGAGCGACTCTTGGAAGTGCGGAAGCTATATGAAGACCTCTTCATTGACAAATTCGATGGATTTTCATTTGAAGAAAATGGTGTCGCTTACAATTTTGATTTTAAGAAGTTCGCAGATTCCGTGGAAGATGAGATTGAATCTCAGGGCAATTCAAAGAAAGTTATGAGTCTTTATGAGCTTGATCCTGAGTTACAGGCGGTTGTATTGCTAAGTGATGCTTACGGAGCTGAAGGTGAACTCGGTATTGTCTTGTCTGAGAAATTTATGGAACATGATGCCTACTGTATGTTTGATGCTCTGATGATTGGGGCACATGGTTCAGTTGCTATGGCAGATTTTTTTGCTTCATCTCCTGCAGCCGAGTCACAGAGTGGTGTGCCCCCTGTCATTGAAGCCTCAGCTGCACTGTATCATTTACTATCTATAGTCGATTCATCTCTGCATAGCCATCTTGTTGAGCTTGGTGTTGAACCCCAGTATTTTGCACTTCGCTGGTTGCGGGTTTTATTTGGACGGGAGTTTTCACTTCAAGATCTCTTAGTTGTATGGGATAAGATTTTCTCAGAAGATAATAGCCCACTTGATGAAATTTCTGACGATGGTGAGCATTTCAGTTTTAAACTACTCGGTTCACGCCGTGGAACATTAATTGCTGCTATGGCGGTCTCTATGATACTTTATCTTAGATCATCCTTGCTTGCTACTGAAACTGCGACTTCTTGTCTTCAGAGACTCTTGAATTTTCCTGAGAGTATAAATCTGAAAAAACTGATAGCGAAGGCCGAGTCACTGCAGACTCTTGCGTTGGATTCTAACAGATCATCATTGCCATCTACATTTGTTGGGGCTTATAACTGCAGCAAATCTCCAATAAATGCTCACAATGTTTCATCCGATTTAGTTTGTCCGAAAACTACTCTAAACCTGGTGCCGGACAGCTACTGGGAAGAAAAGTGGAGAGTACTGCATAAGGCAGAGGAACAAAGGCAAAATAGTTCGGAAAAGAAAACTTCGAGTGGGAAAAAGAAATGGTCTGAAAGAGTAAAGTTTCGCCTATCTAGAACTGAATCTGAACCATTGCCTGCAATAAGAGAGAAATGCAAACTGGAACATACCTTATCTGTTAGGCGTAGTTTGCTTGAAGATTTGTCTAAGCAACTTGGCTTGGAGGAAGATGTGGAAACGGGAGCTTGTGTCGAGGTTTCTAATTCAGTGGATCATCATCCTGCTGAAGTTCACAGGTATGGACAAAATTGTGCCAATAAAGGTTCAATTTGCACGGTAGAGGATAGATGTGATGATGGAAGTGGAGCTGTTGTCAGTGAAGAGAACTCGTCTATTTTTTCCGAACCACCAAGTCCTCCTAGTTCTGTCATTAATGACCATGACCATGAAAATGACACAGAAAAAAGCAGTGTTGCATCAAATTTATCCGCTGATGATAATTATGTTCACCAGCGGAGTATCCCAGAAGATTTACCTCAGCCGGTTTCCCTTCCTCCTGAAGATGTTTATCTAAATTCTCCGCATGAGAATGGATCTTCAGGGAAGATGGTCTCGGCTATGAAGGAGAAAAGGCAGCTTTCAGGTAAATTCCAATGGTTACATAAGTTTAGAGGAAGCATTGTCAGTGAGGAGACATCTGATAAACGAGGAGGTATGAGTGAAGCCGCAAATTCTCCAAATCACGATAGTAAGAGAAATACGATAGACTCATTTACCGCCGGTGCCTCTTCTAATTCACATCCCACCAACAAAGGCGATGCTATGGACCAGAATATGATGGACACACTGAAGCATCTCGGGCAGGCTATGCTCGACCACATCCAGGTAAATATTCTGATTGTTTAAACTGTGCCAAGCTTCATACTGAAATAACATTGCATTACATGCGAAGAATGTCTTAAAAAATTCTATATGTAGTTTTTATGAAGGTTTGTGTATAGGTGTAGTAGAACACCTTATATATGGTAAAAATACTAAGGAGACCTTTGTATTAGGAGTTTGATTGCATGTTGTCTCCTTTACTTAAAAATTGGGCAAATTAATCCCTATATACTAGATCAAAGAGTAATCTGGTTCTTTCTATTAAAAACTAGCGTGGTTGACCAAATCACTAGACAATGGCATGTGGCATGCCACATATACTTTTATGTTGATGTACATGGACCAATTTTTAACAGTAAAAAATATATGAATTTTTAAAAAGACCAATTTACTCTTTGAATGTACAGGGATTAATTTGCCTATTTTTTTTAGTAGAGGGGACAAAATATAATCTGACTCTTAATATAAGGGTTTCTATAGTACTTTCAGCCCCTTATATTCATGTAATTACACCCGAAACCAAAAATGGTTTTGGTGTTTAGAACGGACGGTGCCTTAAATGTTGATAGGGGGGTGATAACTCGGAGATATTCGGGAATCTGTTTTTTATTTTTCTCAAAGCGTTCTATGAAAACGTAAAACTTTATTTGGTTTACTTCCATGGCATGACCATATATATTTCAATTGGCAGGTTGTGGAGTCAGTTTTCCAGCAAGATCAGGGTCAAGGTGGATCATTAGACAACTTATCTAAAAACATTGGCAAAGGACAAGTTACAGCCATTACAGCTCTCAAGGAGCTTAGGAAGATCAGCAATCTTTTGTCAGAAATGTGAGATTTTTGTTTCTCTCTTCTCATTTTTAATGTAAACCTGTATATACTAATTGTAATTACCATTTTTTTTTGCTAATAAAATGAGTTTTGTTGGTTTCTTAGCTCTTAAGGTCCTGTATGTATTCACATCTATGGCTTGTCAGTGTGAGAGAGATGTATATATATAAGGTTTTCTGTTTGCGACCTATTGTACTTTTATTTTAAGGCATGAAGAAGGAAATTGCATTGCAGCAAGTAATTTTCTTTTACCTTTCTGGAAAGTTTATGTTTTGTTGTTGTGGAGGTTGAAGGAACGTTGATTTTTTCTAGAAAAGATTTCCAAGGTTCATTTGTCTGAAGTTGTCTTAAAATGTTTAAGAGGTAAGCATTCAAATCTTTTAGTAGGTGGTCGTGCACGGTCTAATCCAACAATATATTTTTATTCTGTAAAATCCCATTTTAGGCACTAGAGAATGTTAAAGCGGGGAGACAGCTTCAGTCTGATCTGAGAATAATATTATGAATGATATTTTTTGAAAACTTCTTAAAAAAAGTCTAACCGTTTCTATATAGAGGATATCAATTTTAAATGATGAGGCAGAATCTTTAAAACTTAATAAGTTATCCATTTTTACTAATTTGATAAGAATTTATTTAATTCAAATTAAAATTAAAATAACAATATTGAAATTAAATGTAAATAATAAATAAATTAAAATTTAAAAGAATTATGCAGTCATATTTAAATATTACCAAGACAATCAAATATTACAAAAAAAAAATTAATATTTTGATCCGGATAAAAATGGGTTTCAAGAACTAGACTAAACCAAACTGATCGATTGAACCAACCAAAGTATCAATCCGGTTGACCCAAAAGGCAAAAACTCTGTAAAGAAAAGAAAAACCCATGATGAAAATCTGCATTGCACTTGCATTCTACCATTTCAACAATCCTATCAACAAAAAGAACCATAAAGCATGTTGGTCTGTAAATAAAATAAGCCACTTGCAGATCTGCAGAGGGGACTACCAAGAAACCATGCAATGATCACACGTATCCGTTAAGTATACTCGCCCATATCAAGATGATTTGGTTCTCACTAAAGTATATGATCTTATTCTATGTTGTGGAAGCCGGGAAGAAGAGACGTGATGAAGCCGAAAACAATCATTTGGATTTCCTTAACAATTCCCCACCACTGATTACCGGCATTTCCTAAACCAGGTTCTGGTTCGTTCTCGTTCTCGACCGCCTGATTACCGTCATCTGCTGGTCGGTTCTCGTTCTCTGCTCCTGCTTGTTAAGCAGATGCAAGGTTAAATAAATAACAAACATGTAGAATCACATTTATCAACAATTGCTATTCTACATGGTAAAAATTATAATTTTATTGCATGCCTAACTAAATTTAATTAGGATTTGACTTTGTTGTTTCTCATTAACTTGGTATTATCTTAGTTACCAACTATGTTAATCTAATTCTTAATTGTTCTTAAAGCACTTGTGTTTGATGCATATCTGGACATTGGTATGGAGATGTAACTCTTGAAGAATCCTCCAAACACATGGAAAATCTTAGAAAAATTGCTTATAATTGATGAAACCACAGCTTAATTTTGAAAATTAGCATTTGTTTTATCATACAAAAGCTCGAGAATTTATTATATACTAATATCTAGAGAGTAAATTTCGTTGCAAAAATATGTAAGAACAAATGGAAATAATGAAGTTTAGTACCATATACCCTGCTTAAATACCCATAATATTGAAGTTTAATACCATAAGCTTAAAAAAAATTACCTGCTACAGCCACATTTTCATTGCCCTGCCTTCCAGCAGCAGGAACATTCTCTGCTCTAGCGGCAGGCCTAGGTGGATGAGGAGGTGCAGCTGCCCTTTGCATGCCTTGCGAAAGCCATCTTATCAATGGTGTGAGAGCTCCAGTTTGATACCTGCAGAAACTCAATGCATGTTACACTTAAAAGTATCAAGAAAAGTTGTTGATGTTAAGAGTTTTGGAGTGCCGCACAAAACAATTGTCAGTGTTAATCTAAGCAAAATAAAAGAGGGGGAAAAACACTAAACTGGATGTGAAAGGTAAGTACAAAAACGGACCACACATCATCACGGTTTTACCCTCGTTATTTGAAAAAACTATACATTCCCCATTATTAGTCTAAACTCTAATGCCGCTAGTGAAGTATAGGTGATTCCAATGACAGAAATGTCCCCCTTCACCCACCCCACAAAGGGAGGGTTACAATTTCTTTTGAAGCAAAAACTCACACATTCTCTGGCAAAAATACTTCTCAAACCCTTGCTAATACACAAGGACCCGTCAAGCCACAGCAATCCATTTAGAACAAAGATGGTCAAAAGCAGGATTCTAGGACTTGTATCTTAGCTTATAAACTAAATGAAAATTGGGATCTGAACTAGGCGGTGGATTTGGCAACACAGTATTTTTCATTTCTGTTTTCCAATAGAAAAGCATGTGGGGGAGAGAGAGAATTAAAGCAAGCATTGCCAGATGAAAGATGTATAAAGAGTGGAAAAATAAAGCCTAACAAGAAAGAAGAATTTAAGTATATGCCAGTAGAAAGAGAAGTTCAAATACTTGTGACTCTTAGCAATTTTTAAAACAAAACAATCAATAAGAAATTATCCAAGAAAAAACAACCAAACAAATGCCAGTAGAAAGAGAAGTTCAAATACTTGTGACTCTTAGCAATTTTTAAAACAAAACAATCAATAAGAAATTATCCAAGAAAAAACAACCAAACAATCGACACAATAATCAGCAAATAGCAGTGCCAATGAGCTGAACAAGTATTAAATTAAAAGCAATGAGAAGTTTAGAACTTACAAATAGACAAGAGAAGCAAAGAACACAAGGACAGCCAACCTCTGTCTTGATCCATCTTGGTTGAACAAAAATATTACAGCTGCTAGCTTAAGTATAAGCAACAAATCCAGCTGAAATGCAATTTGGAATCTTCTTACGACAACTTGTCTCTGAGGTCCTACCTGCTGCTGTTGATGTTGAGGTTGCTGTGCTCCTTGCCCTTGATCCTCAGCTGCTGCCCCTGCCTCTGTCACCGACCGACTGTTAATGGAAACCATGCAACAAGGTGAGATAAACAACTGAAAAAGAGTTAAGTTAATGTTTGCTTACTAGAGTTAAGTTAATGTTTTCCTTTTAACCATAAAAATATGCATCATTGTTCCTACCCTCCTAACTGAAAAAGCTCTAGAGTTAAGTTAATGTTTGCTTACTAGAGTACTTTTTGTGTCATCGCACTCTATCTATGGCAATATCCTTCATGTATTGTTCTAATCTAACGAAATCCACCAATATTTTTCAAGTATATTAAAATGATTTCCCAACAAAAGTAGGGATTTTCTTACTCTGAATTTCAAAATCAATGGCAAGCCTGCAAATCAAAATAGGATATAACTAGAGTAGTAAAAGGATTAAGATACGTTTTTGGCCACCATAACCATTGAGACGACAAGTTTTGTGATCTTATATCTTCTAATAAACATGTTACAGATACCTTCTAAGGAATAAAATGTTAAAGGAATTTAGACTAGCCTAACCAAAAGGCAGACCCAAAATTAGTGAAGACAAAAAAAAGTCGAAGGAACAATAATGACAGGAAAACATCCAGATGATAAACCGATTAAGCGAGTTGGGCGCATAATAACACAAACATTCCCAGAGCATTTAGTAAAAAGGCCATGTAGTACCACTTGAGAAGGAAAATGTAATTTCTTCACTATGATCATAATAGTAGGGTCCAATGTAGCAGTTGCCAACATTAGGTTGAATAATAATAATAATAACACATACTGGAATACAGAAATTGAGAAACATGATAACTGAGATTTGCAGGTTAAGGGAGATAATTTGAAATTTTGATATATTGGTCAAGGCAAAACACATCAATTTGATCTAACTCCCATTGGCCAAAATTTTAAGAAACAATATGTAAAATAAGGGAACAACAAAAGTTGGTTTCCTGGTTCCTACCCCTGTTCATGAGCGTAAGGTCTAATGTCCTACCTCATTGACTTCCACATATGTACCAAAGAAAAAAGTGAAATTAAAGGGGAAAATGAAATCTTTTAAAAAATTTAAATCACTTCAAAATTTAGGAAACAGTATGCATCTAAGAAATGTACATTCAGCAAAAAGTAGCCAAAAACATTAATTAAAAACAGAAAACTTATAACCCAGGTTCCTCAAGAGAGGGAATCAAGGCAAATGGAGGATGGGAATTAAAACAAAAAGCATGCAGACTAAGAGCAACAGGAGGCTTGAATCAAACGTCTGAGATAGCTTTTCTTTCGGTATAAGTAAAGTCCTCTTCCTAGAAATTGAATGTATATACAAGTTCTCTTCCTAGAAATTGAATGTATAGCTAAATTTGTTTTTCTGACAAGAAGAAATGAGCAAAACATATAGAAAAATTTGGCACCGATTACAAGCCTGTAATCCACGGATTTACTCACGTAGGTATGTTATAGGTGAGAGGAATGAGATTGTTAGATGGAATCCCAGAAACATGTCCCATAAATGGTAGAACAGGAACAGCATAAATGCCTGCTCCACGGTTCATCTGTTCCTGATTTTGTAACGAAGTTAAACCTGGAACAAATGCAGGATACATAACCGGAAACATCTGAAAATCGCCATTTTGAAAAGTTGGGAGGCCAGAGTATCCAGGAGGAACCTGAAACATAAAAAAGCCATATAGAAACTAAAAGCAAAGAAAAAGAAAACTGCAGACATAATAAAGCAAATAACATTACAGAACAAGCCCATTTTAACGAACTTGAATCTTTTAGCAATCAATCAGTGGGCCATCTCAATTGGAAAATAAACCCCAGACAATAACCCATGATCTAATTACGAAAACCTAACTATTTTCAGGACCAATTATAACAATAAGAATAACAATCAAAGTTATTGTATTAAAACAATAAGGATTTAAACCCTTTATAGCTAAAAATCAGATCTCACGATTCTTTTAGATAAATTAAACCCATCACTTTACATCCACCCTAATGCAAAACCCAATATTTTATTTCGCCTAAATTGAAAACAAATTATAATAATTAAGCTTAAGACATACCCAGAAACACGAAAAAAGAACTTAACCAAAAATTGACCCAGAAAAAAGATAATAACTATCGAAAAAATCATGGAGGCAAACTGAAAAAGCTATTTAATTGTAGGGAAAAAAACATTAATTTTTTTAAAAAAATTGAATTGAAGATTAAAAAAACCTGGGATATTTTTGAAGTGTTAGGAGAGGATCTTGGTTGTGAGCTAGATGATGACGACGCCGTTCCGGATTCTTCAGCCATTACGGAGGAGAATGGGAATTTTCAAAATCACTTTGTGATTGTTCTAAATTTCAAGCACTAATTTTTTTTTTGGTTGGATCAGTTTTATTTTATATATTTTTCTTGAGTTCGGGTTTGGGTTTTTTTTTTAATTTGTTATTTACTACTTTGTTATTGTTTCTGAATTTATGTGTTGTTTTTGCCAATAGAAACGTGCCACGTATTTTTTAGAGAATTTGCGACGATAATAGCTTATTATTTTGTTTTGGGTAAACTACATAAATAGTCACCGAACTATCAATACTTTTCATTTTAAGCGCCTAAAATCAAAAGTTTATAATTTAAACACTCACGTTTTGATCAAAAATCACAAACGAGGAGTTGACATGTAGACCTGTTCATGGGGCGAGCTACCCACCCAGACTTGAAGGTCCGTTCGAATTTTGAGAAGATTTAGGTAAAATTATTAAGCCCAATAAATGAGTTTAGGAAAAAAATTAGGCCCTGTTTAAAATGTAAGTCAAGTTTGCGCTTGAACATTTAAGGCTCGACCTATTTTTAAGTTTGTCATACTTTATATTATATTATTTTTATATATTATGTAGTTTAGAACACAATAAAAAAATAAACATCTACTAAATATGTGATACTACTCTAATATAAACATTAAAATAATGCTAAGATTTCAATAAATAAAAAGTGTATAAAATTATTAAATATTAAAATAATATAATGTAAATATTTTTTAAAAATTTTAAAAATAATAGGTTTAAGTTAAGTTTTTTGCAAATATGAGTGAATTTAGGTAAAATTTTAAGTTTGTATTTTAGGTCAGACCTAGTTTGGACAAACATAAAATATGTTAATATTATGCTTATGCTCGACTTGAGCTACCCATGAGCACCTCTGCTGATGTGACAGTTAAAAAAATCAATATAATAATAAATTTAGCTCTTACTTTTATTTATTATATCAAATTGGTCATAATTTTAAAAAATTAATCCTCAAAATTTACAAAAAAAAAAATCTCAATTTAATCTTAATTTTAAAAATTTTAAAAATATATAAAAATACATAAAAAATTTAAAAATATATAATAATCCATCTAAATTTTATATTAATATCATATAAATACAATTATATTAATATTAAATAAAATAAAAATCTCCCACCCCTACCTCTCCCCTTCCCCCTCTAATTCCTGATGTCCAAAGAAGAAAACTTGACATGCAAGTGCTACTCTCCCACATGTGAACAAAACATTTGATACATCAAATTTCGACTTTCTTGTTTGACCTCGTATTTATATATAAATGTTTTGTCCTCAAGGTGCCGCGAGGAGCTCGCCTTCAAAATTTTATCCTCGGCTCTGAAGGGGGATTCAAAGCCCTCTCGATGCCTAAACATAAGTCTTGCACATTAAGAGGCTTGAACCCCACGACCTCTGAAGAGGTCCTACCATGCACATCGTTCTTTGGCAATCAATGGATAGAAGTAAACTAATCTTTCTCTTAAAATTTTCATCCAATTCTATAGTTAAAACTAATTTAGCTGATTAAATAACCAAACGATTATACATGACATGTCACGTGTACCTTATATTAAGGTATAGATTTTTTAATAATAAAAATAGATAAAACTTTTAACAGGAAAAATCTTTTTGCTTGTTATACTTAGTTGATGGATAAAATGCAACCTGATTTCTTGTATCAAGGTCTCTATAATACTTTTACCACAATCAATGTTACACTTGTTCAAGGCTTCAAGCATTGAAAGGCGTCTTGACATTCTTCAAAGCCGAGGACAAAAACCTTGAGAGTGTGCACTATTCAATGGTTGCTCTGCAGCTTAATGACACCCCAATAGAATAATACTCGCACATCCATTCATTTAAAAGAATAACATTCGATTTAAAAGTACAGTCAATTTCATTGGAACAAAGAAAATTATGCAATAATATCATTGGTGGTGATGAACCATTCAATCCAAGAAACCCACCATAACATTCTATCACCTGCACTCTTGACACTTAGGTCTGTACAAAATTCATTAAAAAACTCGGAGAATCCATGGACAATGGCAGGGTATCTTGATAGATACTAAATTGTGATGACCAAACACAAGAATTTTAATAGCCTTAAGAAAAGAACACACCCATAAGCCATGAGATTTTGTTTTTTAAGTAACTTCAGAAAGTAACTAATCATCCAATCGGTGATTGATGCAAATGTACAGTAAATAACGATAATAGGTGGTCTACCTATCCTCGACAACTTCAATAGTAGAATGAAGTTAAACAAGTCTTGAAGCAAACTATAACATTAAACTCTCAATCCCAAAACTACGGAAATTGTATCTGTACAATATCTTGCATTTTCATTAAGCAGCCTCTCCCAGGATGAACTAGGTGAAAGGTACGCAAAGCCTGCATATGCTACACATTAATAAGAGACAAATACATATCCCTACATATATGTATGACAAAAGGGTGGAGATCTACCAACACAAAGTTAGATCTGAACCAGAGAGAAAGGGGAAAAACAAAAACCCTGACCGACAAAAACAGCATTTATTGTTTAGCATTTTGTAATTGTCTGTCATGGCTGAAACAAGATAATCATTCAAATGAATTAAGCTACTAGGTGCTTATTGCAGATAAAAACGGTGAGGTTTTGCTCTAAAAGACGCATGGTGATTTGTTCACTGCTATGAAAGTAATACGTATATATTATTGATTTTCAGCTCTTGCAGCAAAACAATAGTTTTCTAGACTTCACTTGTTCAAGCATGAAGACACCTTTCATTCCATGTTCTAGCTCCAAGAAACCCAATTACTTTAAGCACACATTAAGCATTGACATAAATTTGCCAGAAACCATAGTACTACAAAACATATCACAAATTTCCAGGCAATAACAACACCCTAACTTCCATGAAGTAAAACCAAAACAAAATTTCAATTAGATGTATTTAAGGAGTTCCATATCCAATCACTGATGGCTTCCACTGGATTATCCAAACTAGGGATCCTAATTGCCTTATGCCTTAGCAGCTTCAAGAGGATTAGGAAATAGCCCTTCAAAGTATCAACAACCCTCAATAGGCTTTTCCCGGTGGGTAAGGTAATAAATATTTCTGTATGTTAAAATCAAAATATATTCATACAAGTCTAACAACATCTGGACCTTGATTAAATTCGCCCTGGAAGCTCAAGTTGCTTTTCTCAATGGAAAAAGTTACCAAGAGTTAGTAGGTTAAATCCCAACATAAGAACCATGTAAGCTAGAAGAAAAGCTTGACAAAAGGAGAAAACTCAAATTTATACCCTCCACTTATATATTGCCATGTTAGTTTATGCTTTCTTTCTTTTGCTTTCAAGCCTATGTTGTGTTGCATTTCACTGTCATTTTGCATTTATCAGTCTCTTTTGGCTCATCAATTTATCTTATCAAAAACCTAAAACTCTCACTTTCAATCATCATTTTAACCAAGACTCTCATCAATAATGATGATCCCATCCCCACTCTCATGACTAAGGAAAAAGCACCCGAAGAATTAAATCCAGGAAATTAAAATCCTTGACCAATAGAAAAACAATATTATTACTTGACAAAATTTGTAAACATTTGGATTGAAACAACACCATAGACCAAATGTAGATGATCTGAAGTTCTCGTTTTTTCTCTTTTTCTCTAGGGAGAACTATCATGGAGTGTATTTGGGATGAGATTGGGATAGATAATGACGGTAGAAAAGCAAGTAAGAACTGTAACAAGATATTTCCAATTAAACTGCAATGGGCTTAAATTGTTTTGTGCAAGTCACCCATGACAACAAAGTTACCGTTTTGTCTTTAGTTGGAAAAAAGAAATCTAAATTCCCTTCTTTGTTTGTTTCTTTTGTAAATTTCTCTTGATTCCCTTTTTGTTTCACCACCTGAAGCTCTCCTATGCCGGATATAGTTGTCCAACATGATTGTGGCTAAACCTCCATCAGCTAAGCTGGACCTAGCCTTGATAATTACCATGTAGGATCACCAAGGTAATTTAATTATAGAATGGAGATTACTGTGGTTTTTAGAGTGACCACTCCATACCAAATTCCATCTAGTGTTAATTCCTTGTTTTTCTCTCTTTCCACAACTTTAAGACTCAAGCATGTATCAATTTTTTATTTTTTATTTTTTGCTTGGAACCTTTAACACCAAGTTTATCACATTTAGTTTTGTCCAACCATCAATTTAATGGTTAACAGTGCTACCACTAGTCTCTTGTTAAGGTTTTCTTGTAGCTTACTATATGGTAGAACCTTTTGAAGTGTACATTTCATTGTGATTGACTTCAGGTTTTTGATCCTTAGTCCAAAAAAGGGCTTCCATGCATAAAATTAGAGTTAAAGCTGTTGACCAGTTACCTCAGAAAAACTAACGAAATTAAACAAAACCATATTCTTTTATGACCAAATTATCCTTCATGTCTGATTTATGGCACATGAAGCCTAATCCTTTAAGTGTTCATGCCTATCATCTCCAGGATTCAAACCTATGTTCTTTATCTAGCAATGCAATGTGGCTTACCATTGCAATCAACACTTGTTGGTTAAATTTCCATCCTAAAGTATCATGAAGGTTTTGGAAGCTGATTAAAGTTAAATCAATTGCATAACTTTATTGAGGCTAAAAAAAATTACACTTAATTTTCAGCTATTTAGCATATTGCAATAGATGTTATAGAACTAAGCTAGTCACTCACCTGAGATGAGATGTCGTGTTTGAGAGAGATGGAAATTATTCAGTAGGATCATCGTCACCGTCCACGTGTCAAGAAGTTTTGTCGCCTGAACCAATCAAAATCTCCACCTTAACTTCCCCCTCCTCCTGCTCTGGAAATTTCAATTCCACATCCATGCTTGTAACATCTGTATAGTGTCCATCTACAACCAAAATCCCGAAATTAACTCTCTAGCACAAAAAAGGCTAAAATATGCTGTTAGTCCCTGTACTTTGATAAAATTTGAGATTTGATCTCTGTAATTAAAAAGTTAAAAAACAAGTCCTACCTTTTTTTGTTTAAGTCCAATCATTAAAATAGTAAATATTTTCTGCAAAAATTACTTATCATTTTGATTAGACTGTCCTGGTATAACAAATTTCAGTCAATCTTGACAGAAACTACTATAATGATTTGACACCTCAGTTATACCGATCTCTTCAAAGCAATCAAATAAGATGAAAGATACAATACTAAATTTTACCTGAGACAAAAAAGTTGACGCAGGGCCAGCCGCGTCCGGTGGTGAGAGAGAGGTACTCGTCGGGAGTGAGCTGATTGGTCAATTGATCCATGAAATCGGATACTCTCTTGGAACCTTGGCGAGGAAGAGGGACCCAGAAGGAGGAGCCCGGGAGGAAAGGGAGCCAATCAGGGGTGGATTTTTGGACAATTATGGAGTGGATGATTTCCTCCATTTTGTTAACGGCGGATGCCGATGAAGAAGCGGAGTCCAGGTCGATTTCGTAAAGTTCAGCTTTTGATGAAAAGCGGCGGAGGAAGGAGGAGTGGTGGTGGAAAATGGAGTGGCAGAGGAGTAGGGTTTTCGGTAGCATTCGGGCCATACCTTTTTCTTTTCTTTGTTTTGGGTTTGGGGCAGCAGCGTTCGGTACGTTTTCAATGGAGTTTGGGATTTTTTTTTGTTTTATTAATAGTTTGGTCCTATACTATATCCTAATCTGTATTTTAGTCCTTAAAGGTTTTGGTTAAATCACTATTTGGGGTATGAACTTGACAGCAACTCTCACATTGGGCCTTAAACTCTTTTTCGGATAAAGATAACCCCAGAACTTGGTAATTATTCCAATATTGGGGCCTGAACTAAATAAATGTTCCCACATTGGGGCTTGAACTTTTCTTTGTCCAAATTAGTCTTTGAACTTGTCAATTGTTCGCTTGAACTTTAAGTTTTTTAAAGAAATATCAGAGACTAATTTAGACCACAAAAAAAGTTTAGATCTCAATATGAAAACAATTGTTAAGTTCAAGGATTGACTTTGACCCAAAAAAATTCAGGCCCCAATATAAGAACAATTGCCAAGCTCAAGACTCAAAAAATGATTTAACCATTGTTTTTGTTAAAACTAAACATTATCTATAAACTTTATCTCAATTTATAAAAAAAAAATTGATATTAGCTTATAAGAATATGGCATGTCATACGCTTTTGTCTAAATTGATAAAATTGATAGTTTATGGACCATTTTCAACCAAAAGAGAAACTATAAGGATTAGTTTAAGCATTGGGCATAGTTTACAAGCCAATTTACTAATAAATCCTTTTTTAATGGATGTAATTGTTAGAAGGGTTACATCTTTATTTGGTTTCTAAAATTAGTAACTATTCTTACATTTGGGTTTGAGCTTTTTTTTTGTCCAAGTTTTGTCATGAATTTGGCAGTTGTTCCCACATGGGAACAATTGCCAAGTTAGGATCTAACTTAAAAAATTTAGGTTTCAATGTAAGAACAATTATCAAGTTCAAGGTTTAACTTAAAAAAAAGAGTCTAAGTCCTAATATGTGACTAGTTGCCAAGTTCAGATCCTAAGAATTGATTTAACCTTTGTAGGAAGAACAATTATCAAGTTCAACTCTTGAAAGTAACATTGTTAGGAGGAGAGTCATCACAGTCCCTAAATGTGAACTATAAAATGGACATGAATAATAAAATTTTTAAAATATATAAACAAATTAATATATTTCTTAATATTGAAGCCAAACTCATATATCAAATTAAAAAAAAAATTAAAGTGAAATTTGAAGCCAAACTCAAGGATTAAATTAGAAAAAAAACTAAGATACTAAATTGAACATGGAAGCCAAATCCAAGTACCAAATTGTATATTATCCCTAAAAATTTTACATTTTAACCAAATTGATCAATCTTCATATCGAAACCATAGATACTTCCCATTTCCGCACACGACGTACCGAGCCCCACCCCAGGAAATTAGGGTTTGATTGAAATTGGAGAAAGAAATGGCGATGAGGAAAATTTACAGCGAGATAAAGGGGATGAAATTGAAAGAAGTTCCCGGGTACTTCAAGCCGATGCTTTCTGTGGGGTTTGTGAAGAAATCTATTCAGAGGGGTTTAGACAATTACCATGCTAAGTACATTGAGACTGATTCCATCGAACCTCTTTACCATATCTGTTTCGGTGGGATGATCTTTTCTTATCTCGTCGCTCTTCCCAATGAGCGTCGTCACCTCGAGCACAAGCGGCATGCCGAGCAACATGGTCATCATTAATCCCATTCAGGTGCTCTTCATCCCAATATTTATTGTTGGGTTTGTGTTTTCTTTTCTTTTTTTGGTAGGTATTTATGCTTCGTTGTTGAAATGTGGGTAAAATTGGGTTTAGATCAATGGGTTCTTTCTTTTTACGAATGGTGATTCAATTGAGCTTTTGTCTGTTCTAAATCTTGCTTGGATTTCGAATCTTGAAATGCCTTGGGCTTGCTAATGCTTATTGAACTTGCGATGCTAGTACTCTTTGGTTTTTAGATATAAATTTGGTTAAAGAGTGTTGTGGTTGCTTTAGTTTTATGTAACAAGCTTTCAAAAGAAGTGATTCGATTGCATTTACGTGGTTACGTTTTTCATTGGATTGTGAGGCAGTTTTGATGTTTTAAGGTAATGAAGTTTATGTGATGATGGTTTGTAACTTCCTTCATTGATGCACTTGTTTGCTATGTTGCTCGGACTCTTCATGTTTCTTTACCTGTTCTGACATATGGATATGGGATATAGCCTCCAAGGATCCTCTAAATTCGCGGAAAAACTTAGAAAAGACTAACCATTCTTGTGTCTGATACATACTCGTGTCCAACACTCACACTTGTCTGAGTATCTTAGCTTGTTTGTATCTGGTAGCTTTATTTGGTCATAGAAGATTTCTGCCTTCTTTACTAGATTGTTTTAGCTAACATTATTAGAATCGGGAATGAAATGTAATGATCTTTCCTCGATAATTATTTTCATTGTACTCTTTTTGTCGGCATCCTTGGAAACTTTGGTGGACTGATTGTCATCTGATAAACAAATGTTGGGTTGAAGGGAGATGTATATGTGAGCTCTGCAGTTTGAGCATGCTTCTGAGACCCTAACATTCTGAAAGACCATATAGTATATATACGTATTATATTTTGAGGCAATTTATTGTTCCCGTAAAGTAATTGGAGTATCGGAGTGTGATATCGTGTTTAAACAGCTTTTGCTCAATCTGACAGGTTCAAAAAGAAAGTTTTTATTGTATTATGTATGTGCATAAGTGCATAACTTTATAGAGATGGTGAGAAGTTAGTCTATTATGATAGCTCGAGTCCACTATTAAACCAACGCTTCGTGCTGCTGTAAGTGTAAATTTTGTAAAATAATAGGATATGAATTCCATCTCATGATGATACCAAATCCTGTTGTTCTGTGTGACTAAAATTTGAAAACTCGGGTTTATTAAAATGGTGTTATACTGTTCTCAATTGCCATTATTAAAATGGTGTTATACTGTTCTCAATTGCCATTCTCTATTACTTATATTTATCATGAGCACGCACACATATTTGATAAATGTCTTCTCATAGTTGAGTTTTTTTGTTTCATAGATGTCCAAGTACCATGGAGGCTCCTGTACTAGAAGTTAGATTGCATTTTGTCCCATTTACTTAAAAAATGAGCAAATAAGTCCTTGTACGTTAGATCAAAGAGCAAATTGGTTATTTCTGTTAAAAACTTCATCCATTTCTATTGTAAAAAACTAGCATGGCTGATAGAAGAACCAGATAGTTACACGTGGCACGCGTATCTCATTCTAACGTGCAAGGATCAGTTTTTAACCGTAGAAATGGATGGATTTTTAAACAGAAAGACCAGTTTGCTCTTTTTTCTAATGTGCAGGGACTAATTTGCCCATTTTTTGAGTAGAGGGGGAAAAATGTAATTTGACTCCTAATACATGGGCCTCGATGGTACTTTTACATTGGTTATAATGATTTTTCATGCATTATATTAAACATGAAGTACCTACTGTTCTGAAGCATAATCATGCCTAATATCTGATTACTTGTATTTATATCTATGCTTAGCTTATATTAATGATTTCCTAATCTAATTTTTTGCAGCTTAAAGATGGGCCGGGTTGGGCTTTTCTCGGGTTATGGGGTGACCATTTGGTTGTTATTATTTGTGAACATTGTAGGCAGGAAGATACTGTCTTGATCAATGCATTGCAGCATTAAGTAAGAAAATAAAGATATCTTTTTGTTTGTTTTTATAAGTAAGAAAATAAAGGTATCTTTTTGTTTGTTTTTATAAGTGAAAGGCTACCATGGAAACACAATTTGATTTTTTGCTATGGTAAGGCATGTATTGCTGATTTCTATTTATTTATTCATCTTTTATTTCCATGTTGTTTTTTATGTGGATAAGTTGAAAAAAAAAGTAAAAATTAATAAATTACTGAATTAATTATTATCGTTTAAATGTAGGTAAACTACATCAAGATTACTAAACTATTAGTAAATATACATTTTGGTCATTTAATTTCAAAAGGTTATAAAATGATCATTGAATTATTTGAAAGTTTTTAATTTATTGGGTTGTTAAAATAACTAATTTATGAGTTTTTTTTATTTGCACAACTTGCATCAATTGAAAGCTTTCATTTTTTTTCTTTTACAGTTTAGTTTTTTCATGAAATATCTTTAAACATCACGAATTTGAGAATTTAAATTCAAACAGTTTTCTTCTTCGATTTTTAACATTGGTTGTGTTCGATTTAGATCTAAGTTATATTCTTCTTACTTGTCGATGGTATTGATCTATAGTATCAATTGTTGAATAATTGTTTGGAACTCACTAGCTAGATTTTTAAAAAAAATTAACAATCTAGTGATTTGAATTTTTTTCAAAGTTTGGTAATTTAAATTAAATTTTTTGAATAATTTAGTAATTATTTTGTAATTTTTTAAAGTTGAGCGATTAATATATAAATTTATGAATAATTTAATATAATAGTAAAAGAATAAAATGAGCTATCTCGAAATTGAATTTTATTTATAAGATTTCTTTTAAATAATAACGAAATTGCCATTACTCAATGATGAATCATTACAATTCATCCAATTTGCCAACCAATTAAGTGTCTTTATTTATTATTATTATTATAAAATTTAGAGTTAATTTTTCATTTTTATTTATAAGAAACTTCAACTTTTTAGATTTAAAAATGTAAATTTAATTATTAATGTTGTTAGTATTTTTTTGTTAAATTTAAATTTATTGTAATATTTCTTATGTTACATGATTAATTTTTCTATTTCAAAATGTCTCCAATGAATACAAAAAAGTCATCAGCCTAATAATTGGACTTGGAAATTTTTTAATCTTAAAAATAGAAGGATGAATTCTAAATATATTAAAAGTATAGGGACTCAAAAGCATATTTTAACATTTGGGAAATCCAGTTTATTCTAAAGAAATAATCAAGCAGGGCTGGCCCAACGTGAAAAGCCTTTGTTCAACCTTTTCTTTTCCTCCTTCAATTTGTTTAGATCTTCCCCATTCCCGTAGGCCACGCAGTGAGCAAAATAAGGAAAATTTAGGGTTTTATTTGAATTAGGGGAAAATGGCGATGAGGAAAGTTTACAGCGAGATAAAAGGTATGAAATTGAAGGAAGTTCCTGGTTACTTCAAGCCGATGCTATCTATGGGTTACTTGAAGAAATCTGTTCAGAGGGGTTTGGACAATTACCATGCTAAGTACATTGAGACTGATTCTATCGAACCTCTCTACCATGTCTGTTTCGGTGGGATGATCTTTTCTTACCTTGTTGCTCTTCCCAACGAGCGTCGCCACCTCGAGCACAAGCAGCATGCTGAGCAACACGGTCATCATTAATCCCATCTAGGTACTTTTCTTCTCGTTTTTATTTTTGGATTTTTGGGAGATTCATTGGCATGGCTTGTCCTTTTAGATTGATGATTGTTAGTTCTTTTTTTTTGATGGAATGAGAAATTTCATTTATAGTTGTTGAAATGTGGGTGAATTTGTGTTTAGATCGATTTTTTTTTGTGATCTTTTATTTTCATGATTGATGATTTAATTGAGCTTTTGTTTGTCCTAAATATTTGTGTCTTATTTTAATTGAATTTTATTGCTATGATGGCTTAACGCGTTTGGTGAGTCTTCTTAAAATTCTAAATGGGGAAAAGTCTTCCAAGTGTTATCTGTCCGGACAGAACCCTCTACGAGTTTGTATTGTCCTTGGGCGGGGTTTGGTCTCCCGGCTCTGCGGAGAGAGCCCGACTGCCTGAAATGGTGGATTGAACAGAGTGAGAGCGCCTTGTTGAAATGGACTGTGCTTGACTCATGGCTAGCTACCAAGGAGTTGTGAGCATCCACCGGTAGGGTTTGAACCTAAGTTGCCTAATGTTGTCATTTAAGGGGCATGGGTTCAAACTCTACCATAGGCAAATGTCCATATTCCCTTTGTAGGTAGCTGTGTGCCATGCATGGTCCATTTCAAAAAGGTGCTCCCACTTTGTTGAACTCCCCAGTCCCCACTTAAGACACTCGGGCTGTCTGCTCTCTGCAGAGTTGGGTGACAAAACCTTGACTTGGGACAATACCGACCTATACAACATTTTGGAGACTTCTCTCGAACAAGCTGGCTTCCCCTCAACAATTACCCACTTCTAGAAGATAATGAATGTATTGACACTTGGCATTACATCCCATGGGCAGAGAAGCAAAGCAAATATGTTGAGTAACAGATCATATGTTTCGTGAACCATATAGACTGTTGGCATACATAGTATCTTCATTTCCTAAGCTGACCAGATAAGTTTCATAGAAACAATAGAACAAATATTGTGGCTGATATGAGAAGATGGCATTTGGTACATTTCTTGAAATTTTAATTGCAGTGTAAAGGTGCTATGTTTACATTTGTAGCGTTTTCAATGCAATCACATTTATTCGAAAAATTTGGTTATAAGGGCTATGTTCAATTTCAATTGATAAATAATTGTGTGTTAGGATCTTTTCTCTCTTTTTTTTGTTCTGGGGCAGTGCCTAGTGGAGAGTCTAGGAGGGTGGTGATAGGAACTTTGTTGAAGCTGTGTGTGAAATTGGTAGTAAAGGATGTGATTTGGTATTCCAATTCTCGAAGATAATTAATCTCTCTTGCTCTATGTCTATGCCTAAAAATACGAAACTCGGTTTTGTATACAGTGGTATGCTGTTCTTATAAGAAAAAAAAAACTAATTGGTGTTAAAATGCCATTCAACTTTCCCTGCATTCCCTGATTTTAACAATATTAGCTTATTATTTTTACTGGTTGGTCATAAGATTTTCATGTATTATTTTTGCAGCTTTAAAGATGGTTCGGATCGTTGTTGTGCCCTTCTCAGTTTTATCCGGTAACAATTCGATTTGCTTAATGCTTTTTGGTTGTAATTTGTGAACAATGTAGGCAGAGGAAGATGCTGTCTTGATCAAATGCAAAAATAAAAGAGTACAATTTTCTTTAAAATAAGTGAAAGACTATTATTAGACTACCATGGAAACACAATATGCTGTTTGGTATGGTATAGACTACCATGGAAACACAATATGCTGTTTGGTATGGTATGTGTTGCTGGTTTCTGTTGATTTGATTAATAAGGGTTTGTTTCATTTTTATTTTACTTGATGATTATCTTTTGCTACATAAATAGTATTCTAAGAACCATAAAAAACTTAAATCAAAAGATCGTAGAAGAGACACTAAGCTGTGGTATAGAGGAGGCCATCCCTTTTGTGCAACATCTAATGCAAAGCTTTACTGCAATTTCAATGACATCGACACACTTTTCCAACCGCACGTTTTGTATATGGTGTTTAAAACCACTGCCTCATGGCATGCTCCGATAAACTCGACCATAATTCGATTTGTCGACACTGTAACTTCCAATGCCGGTAACTCTAATAGCTTAATTAATATGATTTTTTTGTGTATAGTGGGATGGTTAAGGTCTCGAGGTCTTGGTCTTTACCAATGTTGCGAAGGTTTCATTGGTCAAGGTCTTTTTAGCATATTACGGAGTATGTTGTATTATTATGTAATGTAAGATTTGTTGTTTATAGATGACGAAATGTAAGATTATTTAAAGCATATTTTATTAAATTGTATTTAGAACTTTTTTCTTGCTTTACAAAAGTTAAAGATTATAATATATTATTTTACTAATAAATGGATGCAATTTTAATAAAATAAATTTTTATATATTTTTTAAAATAAATAAATAAAATAGAATGGGAATGGGAATGAACAATAAGCAATTAGAGTGCTCTTTTATCAGTGACAATAAGAAGAAGAAAAATAAGCTTTTTTGTATTAAAAATATGCTATTTGTTATGGTTTAGGACAAATTAGACTAAAATGATAAATATAAGTAAAAAATTATTATAAAAATAATATTAATGCAATAGACAAAATGTAAAATAGTATATTGAATGTTTATTTTTTTAACTTGGGGTAATAAATAAGGTTGGATTGTAAAATGAAGAAAATATATAATAGAATTAAATAATTTAATTAATTAGCTTTTATTATTCATTTTGATTTAACTAAAATGAATAAAATCATTAAAAACAATATATAATTATAAAAAATGTCTGAGTTCAAAATATATATATATAATGTCTCTTTAAAAAATAATGTCACCTTATTAAAAGGGATAAATTTCAAAATTATATACGAACTTTGGTTCAATGTGTAATTTTTTATATGAACTTTAATTTTGTGCAATTTTATACATAAAATTTTGGATCAATTATTGACATAGGATCATTTTATATTTATATATTACATACACAGATAATTATATTTATCCAATATAAAAGTAAATTGATGTATTTATTTCTTTAAATGCGTATGATCGAATCAAAATCAAAGTTTCATGTATACATTTGAACTACAATCAAAGTTTTATGTGTATAATTGTACCAAATCAAATTTCATGTATCAAATTGCATATTGAATCAAAGTTTATGTATAGTTTTGAGATTTATCCCTTTCTAAAAAAAATCAATTTTTATATAAAAAAGGTAACTACACCCAAGGTTACTAAATTATTAGTAAATTTATGTTTTGGTCAATCAATTTAAAAGAAGTTACAAAATGATTATTGAATTATTTGAAATATTTCATTTAAGTTACAGAATTATTTGAAAATTTTTATCTAAGTTGGGCTGTTTTTTTCTTTGAAGTTCAACTAATGAGCTCCAAATGATGATTTGACGATTGATATAATGGATCAGTACTCATCGATGAATAGAAGAAAGCTATTTGGATTATTGATTCATAGATTTGTGATGTTAAAAGCTGCTTCATGAAAAAACGAACCTGTTGAAAAAAAAAAGAGAATAAGAGCTTTCAATTGGTGTAAACAATGCAAACAAAGAATGTCATATTGCTTTGATTTTAATAGCAAGTAACTTAAATAAAACTTTCCAACAGAAAAATGATCATTTTATAATTTTTTGAGGTTAAATGACTAAAACGTAAACTTGTTAATAGTTTCGTGATGATAAGATATAATTTACCGCATAAAAAAATTCACTTTAACCAGAAAATGTTACCGAATCAGCCGTAAATCCCCAATTTAAAGTTTGAACCGAGTACCAAACTCACAATTTGTCCTTTTATTTTCTTAAAACGGTGACGTAGCTCGGTTCTTCTTCGTCCTTCCTCTGCAAGCTATTAAAACGGAACGCAAAACCGGCGGTTTAAATTCTCAAAGCTACAAAACTAAACCAGAAGCACCGTTCTCTCTATTTCATCTAACACCAAAAAAAAGAAATTCAAACAACAAAGAAAAAATTTTAAATAAAATGACGGAAGAAATAAAGTTAAGCGTTGTAGTGAGTTTATTCACATGGATCCAGAGGAGCCGACCGTCGGCGAAGCGGTCTAAGTTTCGTAAATTCCTCGATACGTTTTGTACACCTTCCGATTACTTCAGTGCTATGCGGCTTATCCTTCCTTCACTCGATCGAGAACGTGGAACTTACGGCCTCAAGGAGTCTGTTCTCGCAATTTGCCTCATCGATGCTCTCGGCATGTCGAGGGATTCTGCTGATGCTCTACGTCTTATCAATTGGCGCAAAGGTGGAGCTAATACTGGTGCTAATGCTGGAAACTTTGCTCTTGTTGCTGCTGAGGTTTTGCAGCGTAGGCAAGGTACGGTTTCCGGGGGACTTACTATCAAGGAGTTGAATGAGTTGCTTAATCGATTGGCTTCTGCTGAAAGCAGGTGATTTGTTTTACTTGTTATTGCCTTTCGTTTTGCTTATTTGAAAGTTAATTGGAAAAGAAAAAAAAGAGATGAAAGTTGTTGTGGTTGACCTAAAGTGAGCTAGAAGTTCGAATGCAATACATGTTAGGAGATGATTGTTTCATATAAATGTAAGAAGATATTTAAAAAGAAAAAGAATGAAATTGAGAAATTTCAAGATTATCATTTTTATTTTAATCAATGGATTGTTTCCCGCTTTTTTTTTTTCTGGAAAAAAATTGAACATTGATTGTCGAACTCAGGCTAATAATTCAAAAGTTGTATTTGTTACTCATGACATTGGTTCCAGTAGTATCCAACTGTTTCAAATTCATTGAAGTTTTGCTTTTGTAACCAAATGAGCTTTTGACTTTTTGTTTCTTGAATAAAAAACAATTAGAAAAAGTAATAACTAAATGTAGTACAAGGTGTTGTAAATGCATTACATGAATATTTGGTCCTGTCCTCTATGTTTTTGACGTCAGGGCTGAGAAGACTGCAATCCTTGCTACTTTGATTAATAAGACAAATGCACAGGAAATGAAGTGGGTTATCATGATTATTCTAAAAGGTATTATTTAGCACCTGAACTCTTGAGTTTTCTGTCTGCTGTGAAAGCTTTGATCCCTAGTTTACTTTTCCTGCAGATCTCAAGTTGGGAATTAGTGAGAAGAGCATATTTCAGGAATTTCATCCAGATGCCGAAGACTTGTTTAATGTCACGTGTGACCTAAAATTGGTTTGTGAAAAGTTAAGGGATCGTACTCAGCGTCATAAGCGTCAGGTGTGTTATACACATTGAGGCTACTCTCAGATTCTCTTTTAACTGCCTCTGTTGGGTTAAGTGTCTAAATTTTTATTGGCCTGTAGTGTTCTAAAGCTATCAGTTGAGGGACTTCTTTTTAGACAAATCTATCCTTATTTGTACTGAAGTAAAAAAATATTCCATGAACAATCATCTAATCCAGATAGTAATAGTATATTATCCAAGTGACATTACTCTTATTTTCAGGACATTGAGGTTGGAAAGGCTGTACGCCCACAACTAGCTTTGAGAGTTCGTGATCCAGCTGCTGCATGGAAAAAGGTAAGGTGTTGCATAGTTGGCTTCAAAAAGTTACAGCTGATCTTTGTCCCAAATAGTCAGTAATGGAGTAATAGCATCCATTTTTTATTTTATTCTTAATGACATCAGAATTCAAACTTTTTTAAGGATTATTGTTACTCTCAACAGTTCCTATCTCTTCATCTTATGTTACTTTCCTTTAACTTTTTTATATATTTTCCTAGTGAATAATCTTTAATTCTCTTCCCCTTTCCTAGCTTCATGGTAAGGAGGTAGTTGTTGAGTGTAAATTTGATGGTGATCGCATCCAAATCCACAAAAATGGAACAGACATACACTACTACTCCAGGTGAGCAGCTACAACCCCCCCCCCCCAAGGTCTCCTTTCGATATATCAAGTTTAGTGCAACTGAAGCATAGAATACCCTTTTTGGTGGTCAAACCTCCCTGCAACAGTAGGATCCATTCCTCCTTGAGCTATCAAAACTGGAACGAAAAGGGGGGAATAGGAAAATGGCTTTTCATATTGCTCTTCCTTAGAGAAAAAAGGGTGTTCTGTTTATGTGAAGCGCACATGAAGTTGGTAATTATAATGTGTTCTGTTGGCTCTAACTTAACAGGAATTTTCTTGATCATTCTGAATATCAGCACGGGATGTCAAATATTATTACACAAAATATTTTGGTTGATAGGTGAGATTTTCTAGTTTAAAACAGTCAAACTTGTATTATTTTGAAGAATTTTAGCCTTTTTACTTGTATTCTATTTTTCATTTCATCCAAGGGTATGTTCTGTAGATGTATACTTGATGACTAATGGCTCCTTTTAGACGTGTTTTTATCATTTCTGCTTAATTGTTTCCTTTTAATGTTGTGCAGGTGTATACTTGATGGAGAAATGTTAGTTTGGGATTCCACTTTAAATCAGTTTGCTGAGTTCGGGTCAAATCAGGAAATAGGTTCTTATATTTCTTATTCTTATTCCCACATATTTTCATTTTCTACTCTTTTCTACTTGAGCATCTTGCATAGTTATTATAAATTAATGAGTTGTTATTATCCTGTTTACAGCCAAGGCAGCAAAAGATGGCCTTGATAGTGACAGACAGGTTTTGTGCTGTACAGAACTTGTTTTTCTTATCACTAATTACAATTGTGGAGAATATTTTCTTGAAGTTTGATGTATATGTTAATTTTCCTTTTTCCTTTCTCTTTGGTGCAGTTATGTTGTATCCTTTCATGCATAACCTGAAGCAAGTTGCAGGTCTTGCTTTCTAACATGTTGATATTGTTATATTGGCCTAAAATAAATTTACTCACTTCTCGGAACATGTGAACTTTTCAAGTACCCTTAACTATGGGCTAGATGTTGCATTTGACATTCTTTATGTTGGGGATACAAGTGTTATTCACCAAAGTTTGAAGGAACGGCATGAGCTTCTTCAAAAAGTTGTGAAGCCTTTGAAGGGTCGTTTAGAGATTTTAGTGCCTAATGGTGGTCTCAATGCACATCGTCCTCCTGGTAAAGAATAGTAATATTACAACCTCCGTCCTGGGTATTTTAAATTTTTTTTTTTTAGTTGGCACTTATTATTCATGCAAACACAACATTTTCTTATGAAAACAACTCAACACCAGATCCAAGCTGAATTTATAACTTTATATAATTAGCATGGATGTCACCTTTTATGTAAGTCCAGAACCACTACGGTAGATATGAGTTGATTCATATTTGCTAATAACATGAACTGCTTGCTAGTAAGACAACCTTTTTGGTTCAAATGCAGAATCAAGCAGTGGTTTGCTCTATGCAAAGTGAAAAGGGGAGAGAGAAGGAGATTTCTATTGTGTCTCGAAATTCGATGGAGTGTAGTCTAGTCACATAGTTAACAAATACAAGTGGAATTAGAATTTGATGATTAATGGTTCACTTGGTTCTGTTACATCTTTTGAAGAATCTCCATTTTCTAACTGTTGTAGTCTTAATCTGATGTTTGTTGAGTGTCTTAGCCTCTGCAATTATGGGCCTCTGTTATGTACTTAAAATTCTCAACATACTGGTGGGTGAATATTGTATGACTTAGGGGCTTTCCCATGATTACCCATTGTATAAATATATGGCGAGTTCTGTGAATTTCTGAATTGCACACATATTTTTTTAGTTTTTACTTATGAGAAAAGCAGCAATGATTTCTACCCTAATCTTGCAGGGGAACCTTGTTGGTCATGTATTGCTCACAGTGTGAATGATGTTGAGAGATTTTTCAAGGAAACAATTGAAAATAGGTCTGTTGTTTTTCTAAAAGCTTCTCATATCTATATATTTATATATATATTAAGTTGTATGACCTTTCCTCAGTATATGCAATATGCATTAATTTGGAATTTTCTTTTGATTGGTCATTTATGGGTGTAAATAAACTGTTATCTACTACTTGTGCTTTTGGAAATACCCCTTTTCATATGTTTGGTCTTGCAGAAATCTCAGGTCAATTGTGGGTTTCAGTTTTTGGGTTGTATCTATGAATCTTGGCTTGGTTCACTATGATGATATAACTGTAGTCTGCTGTTAGAGTGCTGACTTTTAGTTCCGGTGTCCTAGGAATCAAACCTTGGCAACCTTAACTGTGTGTAAATATATTACGTGGACTGGATTATAGCACACTTACAACGTGTGTGAAAAAAATTTATGTGAAAATATATTCATAAAAAATTATATAAAAACAAATGAGGCTTTGGTTGAAATGTCAGCATTAAGGCTTTGGGAACCTTGATGTCCTAGGTTCAAGTCCTACCACTTGCGGCTTTATTCTGGGTTCAAATTATTTTTTATAGATTTTATATAAAAATATAAAATGTCAAAAACACCCTTATGATAATATTTGTTTCTTTGTAGATAGAAGGGGTTTTACTCAATTACGCATTTTAAGTTAGTAAAGGTATAATAGCTTTTATTATTGCTTAATGTGCCCTTGCAAATACCTGAGCTTATTTTGAAAGGTGTAGGCCTATTATTACTTCAAATAGATAGTAGCTTAGTTTTTTCCCTATTGCTATGGATATGCTTATGGTTTATTCTTTGCTCTTATTGATTACACTGTTGTCATCCATATTTTTATTTTTCAATTCTGACGCTACACTGCTTCTTATCATCTTAGGGATGAAGGAATTGTAATTAAAGACCTTAATTCCAAGTGGGAACCAGGTGATAGAAACGGGAAGTGGTTGAAGTTGAAGCCTGATTACATTCGGGCTGGTTCTGACTTGGATGTTCTCATTATTGGTCTGAAATATTCGTCTTAATCTTTTTGTTTCTTTTCTTGCCATGTAACACATGTTGTCTCAATCTTAAAACTTGCAATTTCTTGCGTGCATTTCAAGATTATTATTTTTGTTTTTAGGAGGGTATTACGGCTCTGGGCGTCGAGGAGGAGAGGTTAGTTTTGTGTCCCTTGTACTTATTTGCTTTTCTTTTTCTTTTTACGCTCTAATCTATATTTAATTTTTGCAGGTAGCTCAATTCTTAGTAGGCCTAGCAGATCGTCCAGACCCCAATGCCTATCCCAGGAGGTAGTATTTAGCAACTCTCTTATCTCTAAGCTCAGTTGTGCACCTATGCCTATATTAGTGAAATATTTCTTTTACTTTCTTGCTATGTTACTTTGAGTTGGATGTGAGTGGTGGTTGCAAGTATGTTCGACATGGAAATGTTTATTTTTCCCAAGTTTTTCACTGTACTTGGAAGATCTTTGGAGGGTCATAATAATTGTATTCCCTTGTCTTGGTACATGTTGGACATAGTTACAGAAAAGGGGAAAAAATAGTCAGAGCAACTTACCGTCTTGCCCATGGTCATAGAAGCCTTTAGGATTGTATATTATTATCTTTTACATTTATATATTATGGATGGTCTGCTGAGCCGTGGTCCATACAGAAATCAGTTGTGTTATCTATATCAGCCTATGCCCCTTTTGAAGTTTGAGACATTGAAATCTTGAGTTCAGAGCATTGTAGTGTTCTCTTGGTAGACCACAGATTGTTAATTTTGTTATTGTCATTGTTTATTCTCTTGAGGACCTCTCTCTCTTAGCTCCTTTGATCTTTTATAGAAAAACAGTGGGCCTCAAATGCGCAGAGGACCAATATTTTAGCCATTTATCGCTTTAGGTTTTAGTTGAATCAACCTTTATGAGTAACCACTGTTGCATAGGCGTGAGGCACAGGACAGGCTATGTGTTGAGTTGCATGGATGCTCTTATTTGGACCAGTTTGTATGGACCTTGATGGTTTCACTCCTCAAAAGACAGAAAGGATTTAATTAAGTTTTTTTAGTGTAGAACTCTTTTTGAGAGCTAAGTGGGCTCAAATAGTTGATATTATGCATCAATAGTTTTAGCAAAAGCATTAGAATAATGTCCCTTAGAGGACACCATGACAGGTAAAACTGGAGACTCAAGTTCTTTAGCCAGGTATAATCCGCCAACTCCCTGATCAAAGGTCCTTTTCTTGCAGATTTATATCCTTCTGCAGGGTTGGTACTGGGTTGACTGATGATGACTTGGAAACTGTTGCAAAGAAATTGAAGCCTTATTTTAGGTACTTTTCTGGAAACTGTTGCTTCCAGGTTTCTATGAGCTGCATTGACTGGCCATTGAAATGACCAAAGTAGCTTTTGCAGTGAGCCTAGCTTCCAGTTACTGGCCTTATGGCCTAGGAACTAAAAGCAGCCTTCTGAATTGTGTTGCTCTATTTATTTATGTATATATTTTAAGGCCTGGTGTGACTTTGAGCATCAGTATCCAGTTGGTTAATCTTAGATTATACACATGCATGCATGCACAAGTGTATCAACTATACATTATTCTTGAATCAAACAACCAGAGATTGATTACTTACTGTGCCAGAATTTGGAAAAGAAACATCTTTCAGTGATAATTACTTGGGTTAGGTGGTTCCTCTTTTACGGAGGAGACATTTTTATATGATTTACTTGGCTGTTATGTGGTGTCAGGAAATATGAATATCCGAAGAAGATGCAACCAAGTTTTTATCAAGTTACTAATCACTCGAAAGAGAGACCTGATGTTTGGATTGAAAGCCCAGAGAAGTTAGCATTTATTTCTTCCTCTATTATGATGGGAAAGGTCATGGTTTTTTTGAAGCACAGTTTTTCAATGTTTGTCTTTATGTTCAATTTCTTGTTGCAGATCAATCATTCTTTCTATCACCAGTGATATCAGGACTATAAGGTCTGAGGTGTGTATTTATAGCCATTTTTTAATTTATATTTTGGTCAGACAAAAGTAATAGTGCTACTCTAGTATTTGGACTTCCCCATTTTCCTTGTTTTATTTAATTGTTTACTCCTGTTCTCTTGATTTATGCTTATTTATGTTCTCTTTGATTTTTTTTCAGGTATTTGCTGCGCCGTACAGCCTGAGATTTCCACGTATTGATAGAGTTAGATATGACAAGCCTTGGCATGAGTGCCTTGGCGTGCAATGTAAGGGGATAGGAAGTATTGTTGCTTTAATTAATGAATTTCTATTTTTGGGGTGTACTCATGTGTCCTCTTTCAATTTCTTGGTTTTGTTTCAGCATTTGTAGAACTGGTGCATTCAAGTAATGGTACCACTCAAAAAGGGACAGAACAGGAAAACCAGCCTGATAGTAAAACAAAACACAAGGCACATGCTAGAAAGGCAGACAAAAAGAATGTCTCCATTGTTCCTTCTCATTTTATTCGGACTGACACGTCCAGCGTAAAGGGAGAAACCTTAATATTTTCAAATCTTATGTTTTGTATCCTTCAGTGAGATTTCCTTAGTTATCAGTTTCATTTTTCTTCTATATTTTATGCATGCATCTGCAGGTGTGTCTATGCCCTCTCCCTCATCGTATGCATTAGTTTTACTACAAGTTCTCCCCCCCTCCCCAACTTTTCAAGATTCTGTCTGTAGATGGCGTGCTGCAGAATCTACCTTTAGTTTTAGTTTGAACTTCCCTTGACATGCATAGACTTTGTTAATGTGCCTCCGACATATTCTCTTGATTCATTTCACAAAATGGTTGTGGAGCATGGGGGAAGGTTCTCGATGAATTTGAACAATTCAGTTACTCATTGTGTTGCAGCTGAAAGCAAAGGTCTTCTCTCTCTCTCTCTCTCTCACACACACACACACACACACATACACACACACACATGCACGCACATCCCCTCCAGTGCTCAATAATAGAGTTAACAAGAGAACTTGTCAGGGATCAAGTATCAGGCAGCAAAGCTGCATGGGGACATTATCCATTACTCTTGGGCCTTGGGTTGTTGCTCACAAAAAAAGCTCATTCCTTTGCAGCCAAAGTAAGATTTGCATTCATCAAATTGGAGCTCCCTCCCCTTCTCTTTTCTTTCCTCTATTCTGACAATTCCTTTTACCATATGTTTTCTTTTAAAGGTACTTCCTTTTTCTTTCTGAATCATCAAAGATGAAATTACAGCAAGAAGTTGATCAATACTTTGACCCTTACTATTGGGACCTTGACCTTGTGGATGTCAAACGGGTATATTTATACTCTAGCAACTCATTCTGCTGCATTAACTACCATTGTGCCTGGCAATGATGGACAAACAAGAAATTAGGAAATTCATTCACGATGTTATGATGATAACCACTAATGTTGCTTCCAAATATTTGGTGATTGACCTGTATATTGGATAAAGTAAACTTATGATAGATTTATCTTGTCCAGCTCTTAAACAATATCCAAAGATCTGAAAACTCCAAGACAATTGACTATTACAGAGCGAAGTACTGTCCAAATGATAAATGGTCCCTGTTTCATGGCTGCTCTGTTTACTTCTACTCTTCAGCTGAGTCTCTGTAAGATATATTGCCAATTATGACTCTACATTTATTCTGCTTATTTGTCTTTATTGAGTGAATAACTTCAAGTAGGTGTCTTAGAGTTTGCTACACGGTTGGTTGTTGATTTTCATTCTCATAGGTTGTAGCTTTTATTTAGGAAAGCTGATTGGCAAGTCTTGCTGAATCTAGCACTGAGGAGGTTAAAGCATGAAATTTTAATGGGTGGTGGCAAAATAAGTGAGAATCTCAGCAATGCTACCCATTTGGTAGTCCTCTCAGTACCGGGATTGGATGTGGACTTTGACTCTTTTATTAAGAGGTAATAATGGTCAATATAATTTATTGTTGTGGTTAATGTCATTTGTTGTAATAATGAGCTTCTTTTGACTAGTCTAGGAATCTTGGTTACACTATATGTTCTAACTCTGTCACATAAAATATAATATTGCATCTTAAACACACGCATTTCAATGGTGCTTTTCTTGTGATCTTTTATTGGAGAATATGACAGTTCCTTTTGCTTGCTTAAGGATTTGAATGCCAAGATACGGGTCTCATATGGCATGGGACAGGATAGTTGTCAGTTTTGTTTGAAAGAACTATCAGCCAAACAAACAATTACCGTCCTACAGTTTGCAAATTCTGTAGTTTCAATTGTCTTTGCATTAAAATTTTACAGTTGTCTGTCCAAGTCTAGGGCTGGATTTTTTTTAACTTTGTTCCTTTTGTAGTTGTTCTTTTGAAGAGAAAAATCTTGTGTGGAAAAAGGGGCTTCATGTTGTCAGATCTCAGTGGTTGGAAAATTGCTTAGAGCAGGGACAGAAGTTGCGAGAAGACCAATATAGCTTGAAACCCAATGATTTTGAAGAAATAAACTTCGTAGAAAGGTTTGTGCAAAACACACTTTAAGTTCTGTTAGCATTCTATTCTTAAATATGCTACTGCCTTGTGATATGTTAACTTATTTGAATGCTGAAACTTTACCAACTTTAGACATCGCATATCAGTTCTAACTCTGACAAGACCAGAATTTCGAGATAGGGTTAATCTAGCTCCAAGCAATATGGAAATAAACACCAAACAACCTTTGCATCTATTTTTATATACAAAACCTTTCTTTGAACTAGTCTTTTGCGACTCATTAAAGCCATATGATACTGAGGCTTCACTTACAAGACTAGGATATATCTGTTTCAAGTTCCACTCTGCATTAGAAATCTGCTCTTCATTCATCTTAAATAGAGTTGTTCAAATAGATTTATTCATGCTCTTGATTTCTTCACTTGATCAAATCATTAATCTATTTATCATGATGTTTCTAGCAGTTGGTTTGTCGAAAAAGATTATGTTCTAGTAACTGTAATATTTTAATGAACTAGTCACTAAAACCAAGGCTTACATGGTATTTGCACCTTGTAAGAGAATAAACGTGTTGGAACTTTTGAACGTAATGCACATGCATTATGAACAAGAAACTGCTTTGTAAGGCATCTTTATACGAGACTTTGTGCCCTTTTTCGTCCTCTGATGTAGATGTCCTAACTAGTAATTGCTTTATGTTATCACTTTTGTGCAGCAAATTGGACCAAAATCTGGAAAAATCCAAGCCAGATTTCAACGGTGTTCAGAACAAGGGTACATGTACTTCACCTGAAAGTAAAACAAAACAGAGAGGAGGCAAAGATCACCCCGAAAAATCAATTTCATCGGTTACACCTAGTCACACCTAGTCACGGGAACAGGAAGAGAAGACCTGCTAGCAAGAACACAAAGAAAGGAAAAACAGTTGTAACCCGAGCTCAAAGAGTACCAAGACGTCGTGGAAAGATGTCTGTTAAGATTAACGAAGATGGGTCTGAGGAAAGTGGTTCTGATGACAAAACAAATGAGGAGATAAAGAAGGGTGAAGGGTATAATACTGAATGCTACAGAATGGCCGGTAGGGAAAATTTTGAGTTTCATCAAAATCAAGCAGCAGAAGAAAATGCTAGCATAAACTGGCCTAAAAAAGCTCACGATACCGTGATGTGTGAAACAAATAATGACCAACCTGGCAACAAAGCCGAGAAGTTCGACCATATGGAACTAGATGAAGGGAATTACGGCCATGAGATTTCAAACTCAGAAAAGCTAGAAGTTATGGTCGATCCGGTTCGCGCCATGTTACTAGACATGATCCCAAGCCTTGGAATAAAGCATGTCAAAACCACAAATTCTGTTGTCCAAAACGAGAAACCTCACATGGATAACGATGCAGACATTCGTGTCGTAGAGGACGAGAAACTAGATGCCGATTTTATTCCACAGCCTCAAAAGAAAAAGAAAGTGAGTTACAAGGATGTTGCCGGTGAACTACTCAAGGATTAGTAAAAACGTTGTATATATTATATTGCATGGCATTGTACATTTTTATATTATGCATTACATAAATCCTAGGAGACGATAGTAGTTGTAGGTCACCATCGCACAATACTTGGATTGAGCCATTGTATACCTTGTTTCATTTACACTCCATGAGATGATGCATTTAGCTTTGGCAAAGTATATATACAGAAAGTTATTTTCAAAATGAAGATCATAGAAAGCTGCTTTGGAAAGAAAAAAATAAGCACACGTGTATTCATTAGTCATATGGTCTAACATTAATTTTGTTCGGGTCAAGATACCATTCAAGTAAAACTTTTTTAATAAGGTCGAAATACTATTCAAGTAAAACTTTTTTAATAGTGATGGCCTTAGGATTTAAACTTACTCATTTTGAAAGAACACTTTGATGGTTTTTTTTTTTAACAATTAAGAACATTTTTTTATAATCGAAATTACATTTCTAGATTAGTTCGTCAATCATACTCGTCTAAATTAATTATAATATACATTATTATGTGAAGTCGGGTTAATTTTTTGCATAAGTTGAAACCAAAAACTAAAAAAAGTTAAACATATACGGATTTAGTTTTTATATTTTTTAAATCTTAGAAATTTTAATATTGATTTAAAGGGTAGAATTTAAATTTGTTAAGTTAAATTTTATTACTAATATTGTATTATATTTAATTTGTGGATTTAATGTTTATTTTCTAATTTGATTATTTTTAGGTTAATTATTTTTCAAGTTTTGACTCAAAACTGTAATAATATGTTTGTCAACTAAAATTTTGAAAATAATAGAGTTTAATATAATAAATTTAAATATAGAATAACCTTAAAGAATTGAATGGATATTGTTTAATTCGAAATTGAAATTTCAAAATTTTAAAATATACACTAAAAGATGTCCAAATCAGAGTAAAAGAACTAAATTCATAATTCATCATAATATAGGGACCAATAAAATAATTTTACCTATCACGATAGATTGGGTGCCCTAAGGCTGAGGCTTAAACCATTATACACGAATACGGATTTGATATATTCTCTTCTTTTGCGTCAGGCACGGCCACCGGCGGCGATGGAGTCTTTGTTAGCCAATTATGCTTCCTCCGACGACGATGAACCCCAACAAATCACTCACCCTCCTCCTCCTCCTCCTCCTAAAGTTTCCTCTCTCCCTCAACCCAAATCTTCTTCCCTTTTCACTAATCTTCCGCAGCCTAAACAATCCCTCAAATCCTTCACAAAACACCACGACGAAGACGGAAACGGCGGTGGAGGAGGTGAAGTAGCTGTTCGTGTTCCCAAACCTGCTGTTCCTCATCCCAAAAACCCATCCAATCTTTTCTCTCATCTTCCCCAACCCAAACCACAACAGCCACCCAATCCTCCTGTCGCCAAAAGAATCGTTCAATTCAAGCCTCCTATAAACCCCAATACCCACGTGGATTCCGACGATGACGACGAGGAGGAGAACGAAAGGCCAAAGCGGGGAGAATCCGAAACCCTAGCTCAAGGTCCTTCCGTGAAATCCTTTCTATCAAGCATACCTGCTCCCAGGAACTCCACTACATTAGGTGTTGCCCCTTCTTCAGGTTCAGGAAGAAGATCCATTATTGATACCCAAGTCATCCCCACGTCGACTTCATCTACTTTTGAAGACAAAAAGGAGGCAAGTATTGATAATAACCCACCTAATTATTCGAATTACGAATGGGGTTCGGATGTAAATGCTGGAACCACTGTGGGTTATAATAATTATGTAAATTATGATCAGTCTAGTGTTGATCAAAATTCAGGAAACTATGGAAACAATGATCAAAATATTGGTAGTTATGCAAATTATGCTGATTATAGTAGCTATCAATCGAGTAGTGATCCGAATATTGGGGGTGTTGATGCTGCTACTAGTTATGGGAGTTATGAGAGTTATGGGAATTACCATGTACAATATGAGAATAATTGGGGTGATGGGTCAACTACGGCTTCTATGTTGCCTGAGACCAAAGGGATAGCTGACTTTGGGGTGAAAGTTAAGGGAAAGAGAGGGAGGAATGATTTACCAGTGGAAATTGTTGAGGTGAAGCAGGATGATCTTACGAAGAATCGGCCCAGGGAAGACCAGGTCAAGATGACTGGAATAGCTTTTGGGCCTTCTTACCAGGTATTGAACTTCTGCTTGTTTGATTTAGGGTTTATTTAATGATATTTGCATTGCAATTTCTTTACTCTTTCAAACAAATTGTTATACTACCTTTCTGTTTGGTCTGTCTTGTGTCTTATCTATTTATTGCACTTGCTTGTGTTGCTTTTATGGTATGCTGTTCTTCATTTTTCTTTGAGTACACGGATTTGGGGATATGACCTCCAAGGATTCTCCACATACGTGTAAAAACTTAGAAAAGAGTAACCATATTTAACAGTCACACCTGAGTAACATAGCTTTCATATGCTTGATAAGTTACAAAATAGACGTGATCAATGAAATCATTAGATCCTGATTTAGCATGTGCTAGTTGTTAGTCTTTTCCCTGCAGCTAAAGTGGTAAAGGTTTTAGGTTCAAGTAGATTATTTCCACGAGATCGATCAGTAGTATTCCTCCGCTTAAAAGAAACAGGTTGTCTGGTTATAGATTGTTGTGATAGTAAAGTTATTTAAATTTTGGGGTCTAGCATGTAGAAGTTATAAATGCGGTGATCCAAGCACAGTAGGGATATTACTAAGTTACTAGTAAAGTTGATAGAGATATAAATGTCGAAGATATTTCTGCATTGTGAATGTTGGAGCGTCTTAAACATTGGTTAGTAATAATTTTCTAATGTGTCACCTCTTTCAGTGATGATAAATAAAGGTAACAGAGAAGTAGTAACACCATAGATGTGAATGTTTGCATTAAGTCTTTTAAAGTATTAACAAAACAGAGCATCATCTAAGACTAATGATTACTAACAAATCCTGATTAAACCTTAACAGGACCATTTAGTTTTAGATATCCACTCTGAAAATTATCACACCTCAACCTCTTTATGTGTCCCTAACACGTGTGTGCACCTGACAAAGAAAAGGAAATTTACTCCCATTGACATTAGTATAAACTGATAATGCTCACAGTGTCTCTATTTAGCTTATTACTTCCAATTTGAATAAAGAGGCTTACATTATGCTCTTCTTACTCCTCAAAACTGAGATTATGTTTACCAAGTCCTTGCTCTCTTTGTTAATTTGAAATGTTTTCGTATATGATTTTCATTGGTTGTTGAGGAAGATGACTACCAGGCTTTGTTTGGTTTACCAAATTATAAATAAAGATGGGAATAATGAAAGAAAGAGCAGTTTGAAGGATAATGGCATGCCTGGCAGAATAGATGAGGCATTGATCAAAGGCATAAAAGCAAAAGGCATAATCTGGGATCTTCAGACTGAACCTAGTTTCAGGGAAAGCAAAATTTTGATAACTATGTTATAAGTTATTTCATTTTTCTTTTAGGATATAAGTTGGTTCTACTTTTTAATTGTTGTTCTTCAAGTATCATAGATAGTTTAGTAATTGCAGCTTAGAATCCATCGGTTTAGAATGTTAAGTCCTTATGGTACAGAATATGAGTATCATAGCACCCTATCTGGTAATGCCAGCTTTTCAATTGTCTGTGATGATTCTGACCCTAGCTTTGAAGCCCCTAAATCTTGTTCTTCTTTTAATACCCTTTAATATTTGTGGTATTTACCATCTTTGCTTTGCGTGTAGCCTGCTTCGTCAAAGGGTAAACCGACTAAACTTCACAAGAGGAAGCATCAAATTGGTTCACTGTACTTTGATATGAAGCAGAAAGAGATGGAGCTGCAAGAGAGGCGATCTAGAGGTTTGCTCACTAAAGCTGAAACACAAGCCAAGTATGGATGGTGATTTTGTAGTATTATTGATCTCCCCCTATGAAACACACCAATGTTGTTTGATCTTGTTTGTTTGTTTATTTACTTGCTTGTATCTGAGACTAGGAAATAGTGTCAATGATATGCTCTAGCTCTACTATTTCTTCAAGCTGCATTTACTGTTTGGTTGGTTCAAGAAAATTTTCTTTTACAGCATTTTTATTTTAAATTCAATTCTGCATACTACATAAGTTTTTATACCCGAGAAATATTTGAAAATGTTAAGTATTTGAAAAGAAAAAAAGGTAATATGATAAGTGCTTTTTGTGTCATGAGAATTGAGAATGTACATGTCAAAATTTTAGTCAAAACTTGAAAATTTTAAGATTATAAAAACAATTAATCTTAATTTATTAAGGATTTGTATTGATTAATTAACTAATAAGTTGATAGAAATCTCATACAAAATAATATTCAAAATCATTCCATTAATAAAAACTTGATTTTACATTAAAATCTTGGAAACAATTAATGTGACTCATATAACTTTGTTTTCTTCATGTTCTTCCTCCATTTTTGCTAAACATTTAAATCAAATAATCTAAATTTTAAAGCAATAATATTTGATGCATTTATCTGTGCATAAGTTCAATGCCCCATCAGTGTAATAGTATGGTCCCTCATCATTAAATTAAACAAAAAAATATGATCTAAAAATAAATATTAATAATTTTATTTAAACATAATTAAATGTTGTTTGTATCAATTATAAATAAATATTAATATCTTTGAGATTCGGATCTATGGTTTAGGATTTATGGTTTTGGGTTTAAGAGTTTATGGTCTTGGGTATTGGATATATAGGGTCTTGAGTTTAGAGTTTAGGGTTTTAGTACTTATTTATATTAAATTATGGTTTAATTATGTTCAAATAAAATTATAATTATTTATTTTTAAGTCTTTCACTATTTTTTATTTTATTTGATGATGAAGTGTTATGCTATTATTCATTGATGGTGCATGAAACTTATGTGCCAGCGAGACTTCAAATATTCTAAATCTTAAACACAAAAGTTTTCATGAAATCACCATACAACTAACAATTTTCTTTCACAAAAATAAAAATCGCCTAAATTTTTTGGTGGTATTATGAGAATGCAATATATTAACCAATAATCAATAATTCAAAATTATTAAGATAATTAATCTTAATGTTCTTTAAAAATTTGTATTAATCATCTAAAAATGTTAAGAATATCATAAAAAAAAGCAATAACTTAAAATTATTCCATCAATAAAAACTCAATCTTGTATAGACATCACAATCTTTCACAATAGAAGCCATGATTATAGTTTTCTAAAGATAAACCAATAAAGTTGAAAAGAAAAACTTTCCTTTTATTGTCCTCTTCCACTTTTGTCGCTGGTGAGGCTACCAACGGGTCTTTGATGGCTTCTTTCGCCAACAACGATCCTTCCTTCCCCTCCCCTCCCTTCTTTTGTTTCTTCCCTTCTCGTTATTATCGATCTGTCAGATTTAGTGAAGTGTAGTATATTCGTATTTGTACACTTATATTTTTTAAATAAATTGGTTTAATAAAACATTTATTGATTACATTAATATTATTTGTATATTATCCTTAACGGTTTTTGCACGCGAAGCAAAATGAAAGTAAATATTGGTTTATTAACTATCTAACATTTAACTAAAACTAACGATATTACGCGGTCGGATTATAATACAAAAAGATAACTTGTATTAATAAATAATCTAAACATGTCCTTAATCCAATCGGAAACGAGCAAATTAATTGAAAAACTATTATGTCGTCTATTAAGTTCAATTGAGGAGATACTTTTAGAAGATAGAGACATGGAGATGACTAACTGGATTGACAATATATCGAACAGGACTCTAGTAGAATAGATCCTAGATCTGTTCATGGATTTATTTACTTGTGGTGTTTATAGTGTGACATACCTTAATATTGAGTGGATGATGGACTATGTAAGCGTGACTTGTATATTTTGATGTAAGTAAAAGCCAAAATTCAAGTAGATAAAGAATTAAAAGTAAGTGCGTTGGGTATACGACTTCTGCAGTATGTAGCATTATTTACAATAGTGGAATTCACAGCCCAACTAAAAGGTAAATGATATCCTCTCATCGAATTTACATGATGATGAAAAGTAAATGTGACCATGAGTCGTTTATCTTTGTGATAAATGACTTGATTACTATTCGATAGTAATTGACTTTTCATTAAGAAAAATGTAATAGTTATCATGAGATAAAATAGAATCATATTGGGAGAATAAATTCATCCCCAAGAAATTAAAAATATCGTATGTGGGTAACACATTTATGACAGGGTTGTTCGACGAGCACTTATTAAGTAATCTTCATAATGGTATGTAATTAGGGAGAGCTCGGCCATGTTACTATAGTGAAATGATTTTGTGACTAAATGAGCTTATAATTAATAGACGAAAAGCTGGAACTTAATTATAAATTATTTGAGCCTTAATTATATATGTTCAATTGGTCCCTCCACTAGCTCGTTGAAATTAGAAATGAATGGAAATGATGAAATTAGAGAAATGGGTCGCATTCACAAATGAAAGCATTTTCTCACTAAGTATAAAATTACATTAGAATTAATTTAAAGTTTTCGAACTATTATTTAATTAATTAAATAATTGAAGTTCAAAAATGAAATTAAATTAACTAGTCATTATGAATCCACTGAATAAGGAAATTAGAATATTTTCTCATTGTTTCTTTTACGGTAAAATTGTTATGATTTTAACAGAATTAGAATTGAGTTGAGAAAATTATTTAATTGAGAAATTAATTTAGATAATTCAATTAATTGAATAAATAATATTGATATTGAGAAATAAAAAATAAGTATTGAGTTGAATTAAATTATAAAGTGCTAGGTCAAAAGTTTAAGACACACTTATAATTTAACTTAATACATAAGAGGCCCAATCTATCTCACATAACATTATATGAGAGGGGCGATACCCTTAAGAGAATCTAAGAGGGTGTTCCCCCCTTCTGAGTTAGACTAGTAGAGTATTTTCTAATTAAAATAATATTATTTATTTAACACTTATTCAATCAGGATTCTCCTATTTCTGTATAAATAATGGTAATTTATTTACTTGGAATAAATTCTATTTTTTAGGAATTGTGATTTTTACCAGTTTCTATTGAGAGAATTACTTTTCTATTAAAAATAATAATATCGTTTATGTTCTGTGTTTGATTTATGTTGCTCAATCTCACACTTATGCAATTTGAGGTAGAGGCCGATAGTAGAGAATGTCGTTCGGTTGAAAGACAGGATCAACCTGAATCCGTCTCGTACAAAGTATAAATATTTTTCGGTAAAGTTTATTACTATGATTATTACAAACCGGCTCAATTTAAAAAATTTTAAATTTCTGTTGCAACTGTAAACCGTATTTTTTCAACACGGCATTGGGTCTTTTTTTTAGCCTCGCCGATTCCTTTGCTTTTGTTAACCTTATATGTTGGTTTTTTGACCATCGACAGCATGAAAGTGCGAGCCTAAAAGCTTTTTTGGTCTCTCCCCCTCTCGCCTTTTTTTTCCTGTTTGATTCGTTTGCGGCATAATAATTTGTCTGCCTCAACCTATTTGGCGGTGATGGAATCCATGGCCACCCCAATGTCATGGTGGTTGCTTTCTTCCTCCGGTGCGAGTGCTGTTGCAAATGTTTCCGTGTTTCCATAACGACATTGTCTGGAGTTTTTTCCGTTTTCTGTATCCATAGTCCCTCCTCAACCTATAAATAAAAAGATAATTCACTTCAACACACTCAAATCCACGTCCTCCTGTATTGACAACAATACAATACCAAATCATATGAAACTATTTTGTAAGCCTCCTATTACTGTAATATTATGTAGCCAGCAAAATAAACATATTTGAAACATGCTCAGATTTAAGGAAAGGAAACGTGAAGATAAATCAGATAAGAACACAGTTTGAATGCAAAATATAAATATATATATATAATGATGTTTCCACGTGGTTCTAAGCATTTTGGAGTTTTGTTTAGATACTTAGAGTCATATGGGAAACATGATTTAATGTGTGATGGATGGGCACACAAAATACAGAATGTTTGGGACCATTAAATTGAAAACAGAAGTACAACAAAACAAAAACAAAATGCTACCAGATTCTACATTAAATCATGTTTTCCATATGACTCTAAATATCTAAACAACATGCAATAAAACAAAAGTTACCTACTTTTTTATATTTATTATTTTCATTGTATTCTAAAGAAATAATATATTTTTTTGTCACTACATTTGGCAATTAGGTTCATTTTGATACTTGGTACTTTTTTTTGTTCAATTTAGTACTTGAACTTAACAACTAAATTCATTTTGGTCTTTGAACTTGGATTTCGTTAAAACTTAATGATGTGACCAGTGTTCTTAGAACATGGCTAGATTGATTAGGCAGACTGATTAGACCAAGAACAGTCCAGTGTACTGGTTCAAACAAAGGCGTTGAACTGATTAAACCAGGAATTGCTCAGAACTGATAAAATTAAAAACTAGGATAAAAAACCGATAGTTGAATCGATTTAATAATTTTTAAAAAATATTTATGAAATTATATTAAATTTTCAATTGATGTGGCAAATCTCAAAGTGCCACATCATCAAAATTTTTTATATTTTCAAATTCAAGAACAAAAATGAATCCAGTTGTCAAGTTAAAATACTCAAGTAAATTTAATTTATCAAAGTTTAGAATCCAAAAATTATATTATCCCTATTCTAAAAGATATATCTAATGATCCTCTTAAGAAATGTTAATAATAAGAGTGGGACATGAAATTGTCAAAGCTTCTTATCATGCGAGAACCAATAAGTACTATTGGATGTAGTGATAAAGTATATTGTATTTTAATGGGAGAATTCATGTTCGAATTTCGTAAATGACATTATTGAGAGGGGCAACCATTGATCTCCAAAAAACGTAGCATTCACGGACAGTAAAATGAATATAAAAGATACCTTGATTATATAAAAACAATGAAAAGATGAGACAATATCCCTTGCATCTTTGTTTTCATAATTTATAATTGATATTTTTATGAATAACTTCGAATTTTGAGTTCGTAATACTTTTTACTTTTACATAATTGAACTCATATTCGAAGCAAAATTAAAATAGTTCTAAGGAGAATTTATATATAGTGAGATTTAAGTCAGAATATATTAAATGACAACTCATATCATCTTAAAGCATTAAGGCTCGAGAATCTCAACTTTTACTAGCATTACTAAGATCTCATTGACTACTCTTACATGCTTTTAGGATATCTAGTTCCAAACCTAAAATAGAATAAATAAGTCGAAATATCAGCAAAGGGGTTCCATATTCCTAATTTCTTTAACATATGAATTTATGTGCAATTAAAATTGCAGTATGCATGGTGCTATCAAATGAACCCTAATTCTTGCTCTAAAATATTGTCATGGGATTAAAAAAGGATATGGGAGTGAATAAGGTTTCTAGAATTGGATTGGTGATCGAATTGATCAAGTCATTGGTTTATCCATCTAATTGGTTCCATCAATTAGATCAAATCTTCCAATTCGATTAAATAAATCATTAAAAATATTATAAAAAAATTCGATTCAACTGGACCATACCGATTCCCGAATTAACCAGTCTAATAGTATTCTCCAAACTAATACCTCAATTTATTCTCAATTCAACCAATTAATCTAATTCAATTCAAATAACATCAACACATCCAATGCCTTTGAAAAAAGAGATTCATGGGAGTGTTGGGAATGGAAAAAGCATTTATATAATTGAGTATAAATGAGTCCCTAATGAAGACAATTTTAGAGTGACCGTCTTTCAGGGTGTAGGCACGAGGCTTTCATGGTGCATGAGCTAATTGATCAAGCTCGAACCTATTGGAAACTGGACTTGCTGATTGGCTAGCTAGATGCTGACAAACTCAAAGCCATTCCCATCGAAAAAAAAAAGGACGATGGTTTGATTTTACATTTCACAAATGCAACACCAATTGCAACTTATTGTAATGTAATTTGGCATAAATATGGTGACACCATTTTGACTAAAAAAAATTGGAATTTTTACTTCAAATCTTTGATGAGTTTTAGTAGCAATTTATTGGATTGAGAGGTGGAAATAATTAAATTAAGAACCTTTTGAATCATTTTAATATAATCAAATTTCCTTAATTAAAGATATCTGATTTCTTACAAGAATTATTCTTAGAAGATATCTACTTTTTGATACAATGTCTAAAACTACTCATAACCTTTCCCCAACCCATAAATAGGAGGATAATGTGCTTCAGTACATTCGAACCCACGTCTATTATTTGATTTAATATTGAAGACATGCTTGAACTAATTTCAAGGGTATTAACATTTATGTTGATTAAAACTTTGACAAGTCAATATATGTCTATTTAAGAAAGGTTTGTTTATTGATTAAAGTACGAAATTGAGAGCACTTATCTTGTTCACTTTGAAAAACTTATTTTAATGTATATTTGTTGTAAAACAAACTATTCTTCTTCATCTTCTTCTTCTTCTTCTTCTTGCAACTAAGCTTTCAAGGGCAAAATCTTAGTGTAGAGAGTGATCTAGTTAATGTATAAAACTGAGGTTGCAACTTGGTAAGAGAGTTGAATTTAAATAACATCTTGCACGGAAGATTAATAATGAATTACTCTCTAGATAAAGCCAGAAAAATGTAGAAAGTTTTTTGAATTGTGTCCATATTGAATTTTAATTCTTGTAGTTACTAAAATCAATTGTAACTTAAAATGCAACTAAAAGGAAAACATCAATGACTTTCATACACAATTGTAAGAACACAACAAGAGACAATTCAACTCTGTATAGAATAGGGGATTATTGAATTGTAAAGAGTAATGGAAACATCTAATTGTTTGATTTATTGTAATTATACACTGTAGCGTAAGTAATTATCCAAAAATAGTTGACTTAATTATAGAAAAAATATTAATATATATTTTATAATTATAGGTGTTTTCATCCATTTTACAATTTGAATCTAGTATTAATATGTGAACCGGGGTGATATTCAAGTGAAACTCTCTTAACAATGTTGACTTCAAGATTCAAATTTGATCCAAATATCTAAGAAAAAGTCTACATTTACTTTTTCCAACCACCTGTTAGTACAACTTTGCATTTTTAAACAATAACTTAACCATATTAACCCGAGACGATAACTTTGGTTAAATGGTACAACTACACTTTTAATTCCTTTTAACTTATGCCCCTAAAACTTTTTAATTTTATGCATTCCAATCCTCCAATATAAAATTTCCGACTTCATCATTGCCTTTAACAAAAGATGATTTAGTTAATCTTAAAAAGGAGAAAAAAAAACAAAAAACAATAAATGAATTAAAGGGAGAAATGTTATTCTATTGAAATTTCAAACACAGGACATGGAAGCATACACTTATTTTACAAGATGATGATGATGGGACTAAGGGACGTAGAGATTTCAAACATAAAGACTGCCGAAAACTAAAGACTCTACTTAGGACGAAGAAGGAAGGAAAAAGGAGCATGATGAAAATGAGGTAAATTTGACAGATTTATTATTATTGTTATTGTTATCATTAGCTCACATACTCATTGGACTTTGTGGATCGTTCAGTGCTGCAATGGCTGTTTCAATCTGCACCTTTAACTCATCCTTCTCCCTTTCATCAGCCTGCATTTTTATGTCAAGCCCAAAACCAAATAAATGATACTAGAATTTATGTGAATATATATGTTTCCAAAACAAATTGCTATATTTAAAAAATAATTTAGAGATAATAAAGTGAATTAGTAATATACAGTGAAATGAATAATTTATGGTAAAGTGAATTAGTAATATACAGTGAAATTAATTACATTGGGATTTAAATTTTTTAAGTTTAATTTAGTCCCTGAACTTGACAATTGTTCTTACATTAAGGATTGAATTTTTTTTTGTCCAAGTTAGTCCCTAATATTTCCTTAAAAACCTTAAAGTTTAAGCCCTAATGTGAGAATAATTGCCAAAGTCAGGTTCCAATATGAGAATAATTGTCAAGTTTAAGGACTAACTAGGACAAAAAAAACTTAAGCCTCAACGTGAAACTTGTTGACAAATTCAAGCCCCAAATAATTATTTAACCCTACAAAAAATCATAAATTTCTAGACATGTTTAACTAATAAAATATAATTATAATTATCCATTAAAATAAAAATAAAAAATATACAAAAATTTGAAAGTGGTCATTACTACCTCGAGTAATTCTCAACAACCCAAAGAATTTGAGCAAATAATTGGTATCTTATTTACACTCAATTAAGTTAGCTTTATTAATTATAATGATTATTCAAATATGACAAATCTGTAATTATAAGTAATTATACGTAAATTTAATTATCAAATGGCTTTTTAAATACATCTTAAAATCAACAAGTGATAAACAACTTGAAACAAAAAGAGTAAATTACATCTAAGGTCACTAAATTATTAGTAAATTTATGTTTCAGTCACTTAACTTCAAAAAATAGTAAAATGATCACTAAATTATTTGAAAGTTTTCAGTCATTGAATTATTCGAAAGTTTTCATTTAAGTCATTGAAATGTTAATTATATATATAAGTCCAACTAGCAAGCTCCAAACGATGAATCAACGATATGTATGATGGATCGATACCATTGACAGGTAGAAGAACATACTTTAAATCTAAATAAATCTAATAGCCAATGCCGAAGATCAGAGAAGAAAAATATTTGGATTTTGGTTCATAGATTTGTAACGTTAAAAGTCGTTTTATATATAAAAAACCCTAAATTGTAAAAAAGAAAAGGAAAAAATACTTTTGATTGGTGCATACGATGTGAATAGAAAAAACCGTACAACAATTATTTTAACAGCCCAATGACTTAAATGAAAACTTTGGAATAATTTAGTGATCATTTTATAACTTTTTTAAAATTAAGTGACCAGTACATAAACTTACTAATAATTTAATATTGGGTTGTATTACAAAATTCTGTTGAAAGCGAGATGTGCGGCTATATTTGAGCATAGCTAAGGTTTATCCCTACTTTACTCGGCAAAAACAAAAAGGGGAATTTAAAAGAAAAAGGGGTAAGGGTTTGGCAAATTTCCCAGTATTTAGGCAATTGACACGTTCTTTCTTCTTTATCTTGCGGAACCGAATATGTGGATGACAGAAGGATGCATAATTTATAAATTAACATTCCAAAGGATTCATTCATATTTTTTTTCTAAATAAAAAATCACTTATAAAGTACCTATACTCATGCTTTTTAACTTTAAAGCAACCTCTACCATTATTTTGGAAGATTAAACAATTTGCTTATAAATAATATAAAGGTACCAAAGAAAAACCTTAATTGTATTTATTTATGAGAGAAAATAATTGATACCCTAAACCAAACCTAACCAAACCAAAGCTTTGAAGTCTACGTATAGTGATGTGAAAATATTCAGAAAATGATAAATAAATTATGGAAATTTCGAATTGTTTAAAAAATTAATAATAAAGACAAAAATGTGAAAATAAAGAAGAGCAATTATGTACTGTCAATTTTCATTTTTTAGTATACTGACATTTAAGAAAAGGAAATGTAAAAAGGTAATGTGTTATTAAACCATGCGCATAATATATTTTGTTTTTTCACATTAGATAAATTAAATAAGAGCACGTTTTAAATGCAAATATATATTTTTTATTTAACACATGGTGGTTCCTTGTGGGAGTTTTGTTTAGATATTTATAGCCACAGATATATATATATATAAACATGATTTAGTGTGTTGGTCCTATTATAGTGTGATGGGTACAAAAAAAGGCATAATTTTGGCACTGGAAAGTTTTGATAATTACGAATTGTATACGGTAGGGAGAAACAAAGAAGAAGAAATAAAACAAAAACAAGATGCTAGTATATTCTACAAGTTTTTCAATGCGGTCCATACTCCTATCATTTATGTGGTGCATGTAGGGACAAAATCAATGATCTTGTATAAAAAAAATTAAATAATTCTTTTAAAGAAATAAAAAATATATTTAACAAAATGTATTAATTAAACAAGCAATGATAGTTGTATACCTACTCTTTATATTTATTATTTTCTAGAAGATATATACTAGTATTTTAGTATACTAGTTCTTATAACCCTAAAACCCCACCACAGTTTATTAAATATTTTCTTCTCTATTATTGCTTAAATGAAAGATACTTTAGAGTCATAATTATTAAAGAATTTAATTAGGGGTAAAGTCAAAAAATTACTTTAGAAGTTAATAAATTATATTTTTTTAGGTTAAAGTGTGATTTTATCATTATATTAATTTGTAATTTCATAACTTTTGAAGAGATTAAATTTCACTTTTACCATTTTAGGGAAAACCAATAGCCTTATATACCCCCGTCTACTCCCCTAAGCAAAGCTAGCAGGTTGTTTTAGAAAGGGTTATAATTGAATTATAATATATTTGGGAGAGAGGCAACTTAACATTAAATTTTACTGATTCTGAAGGGGATTTTGAGGCCCTGCCCACCTCATTTAGCTTCTCCCTTGAACTGGCAAGGTTTTTTTTTTTTAAGCGTTAGAGGGTAAAGTTTGTTAAAAAAATCAAACCCATGCTAATATAAACTAAAATACAAACACAATATTTATCACTCAACTTTAAATTCAGTTTACAAACTTGTCATCTTTTGGACTCTTATTTGAAGGGATGCCAATTATAAATCATGATCCTTCTCTAACATACATATATATACACAGGATTTATAACCATAGTTTATCATGGAGTTACCCAAATGGACATGATTGACACAGTTGACTAGAGGCATACCAAAATTTATATATCTTTTCTTTTTCTTCATGATATACAAAAGTTATATATCTCGAATTAGAAAATATTAAAAATAGCATAATCGATCATAGAAGACTGATATATTGGACGTTTAAAGTGGGGAGTGATATGGGTCCTTTCACTTTCCCTTTTCCTTTCCTACTTTAGTTTTTGTGTCGGAACAGGTTTTATTCGAACACCCTGGATTTCACTTACCCCAAATTCTGTCCATTTATATTATACAAAACAATTCATTTATTTTATAGGATCACCATGCATTTTTAAAAAATATATATAAGTAAAATTTAAAAATTAACATATGCCCTCTTTTTTACTTTTTACTATACTCTACATTAATATGTGATTACCCCAATTATGTTGATAGAATTTTTTTTGAATAATCTCATTATAAGTTTTGATCACATTTATTATTTTTTTACACAATATTTAAAACTATCCATAATCACTCTCTAAACCATAAATAGGAGGATAATACGTTTCAGCGCATTCGTACTCTTGTATTGGCAACAATACACATATTAATCAAGTTAAGACACAATTGTCATGTTTATAAAATTTTTAAGCTCCAATGATAATGTAATAAATATTTTTTTTATTTTGTATCTATATATAAAGGATTTTAATTCAATAAAAGGATTGGTTTAAAAATCAAATTATTTAGTAAATTAATTTTTCTAAAAAAATACTTTTTATTTAAAATATAATTACTAAAGTAATTAACTACATTCTTGTCTCTCTCTTTTGTTTTTTTCTTTATTTATTTTTCACCTATCTTAAATTAGTCTATAAAAAATGGTAATGGATGATCCACTTTATTAAAGTTTCTCTATCGGTTTCCAAAATTTTAGGCCCCACGTTTCTGGCCGTTTTTTTTTATTTGATACCCCTTCTAACTATGTGTTGTACGCCACCACTTTTTTAATAATTTATTTGTCGTTACTTAATCCAGTTATTAATGCTTTTAATTTTTTTATCACAAAATATTTTACGGATGAAAATGTTCACTATTTTTTTCCCTTAAATAAATTTGGATGTTTTTAATTAAAAGTCTAGACGAATACTATTAATTATAAAGAGGGTTGAGATTGTTGATGAGATGTTAATGAGTATTCAACTAATGAAATCAACCCAGATTAGTAAAACTTGTTTAATTAACTTATGTTAAGTTTGGTAATAAGCATTGTTGTTTTAATCTGTCTTTTCTTCTTTTATATATAATTATAGGTGTACTAAGTTGTTTTACAATTTAAGCTAAATTTTATTCTAGTTGAAGTGATATTAAAATAAAACCTTTCTAACAGCGATGATTTTAAGATTCGAACCTAATCTAAATACTTAGAGAAGAACTCCACTATCAGTACTTCTAATTTGTTGGTTATTTTTTTAACTTGTTTTAGTACAAGAATTAGCATTAAACTATTTTTAATTTCTAATTTTCAGTCACTTACATTATTTGTTTTTAATAATTAAAGAATTTATTAAAGTTTTACTGTTTTTAATGATTGAAGAATTTATTAAAGTTTTATTTTTTAATTTTAAGTTTAAATTTATACTAATTATTTTATTAGATCGGTTAAATAAGTTTTCCCCTACTATTATTATACTAAAAACAGAGCATTAATTGGTTATGCTAGGATCTAAGTTGCTTAGAGAGTTAAATTCGATTTTTCTATTTTGGTCTTAAATAATATATTGCCCATTTAATGGGTAATTGTTGTTTCGTACGACGACACAACTAACAAAATAAATATAATATTTGACCCTGTGAAAGGGAACGAAGAACAACAGTTCTAGAAAGACGAAAAATGGACTTACCTCAACAAACACGGTTTTCAACAGTTTACCGGAGACCGCCGTGATGTTGGCCGTAATAATTTTAAGCTTCAATGATTCAAATACCTCGCATAGTCTAACCATCGTGTCCGTCTTTTTGCTGCAGGTTATACTCACCACCATTGTCCTTTCTCCCATGTGCGTCACTTTCAGCTTCGAAAATTCAAAGTGAAATCCAAAAGGAAATACAGTTACAGGTGTAATTTTGAGAAAAAATAACTAATTACATGAAACAGGGAGAAAGTGAAGGGGGAGTTGGAGAGTGTACTTCAAGCACTTCAATAGGGCAAGCTCTTGATCCACCATAATCAAAAATGTTATCGAGTTTAGTCTTCTTAGATCTCAGCCCTGGTAACTCTTGATCATATTCGAAACCTGGATTTTTCTTCAGTTTTCCCGATTCTAACTCGCTGATCTCGGCCTGGATTCTACCCTCTTGATTGTGCAATTCTTGGATGTAATCAATGGCGTCCTTAATTATCGAAGCCTTGTCCATCTAAATCGATTCAAATCAACAACATCAAACTAATTAAAAATCAATTCAGAAAAAATAACAAAAAAACAAACATATATTCACAAATCTATGACGATTTGATAACATACTTTGCTGATGTTTGGAACAACAGCTCTAAGAGCAAAGAGGCGTTCATTAAGCTTTTTCCGTCGGTTTCTCTCAGAGACGATGTTCTTAGCAGCAACGGAAGAAGCTGCTCCGTCAGGAGAACTCGAATCATAGTAACCGGAGAACTCATCAATTGGCCAACTGCATCAATTCAATTCGATTCAAATAATTAGATTCATTTTTCTTTTCTCTTACTGTTTTCTAATGTACTAATTGTCTAACCAAAGGCAATTCACTTTTGGTGAAAATTAAAATGGGTAAAAACACCCCAAAAAATAAAAAAAAAATCAAAAAAATTGTTGTGAAAAGGTAAGAAGGTACCTATATTCTTCATTTTCAAGGAAATATTTCGTCTCCCAATAATTTTTGTATTCATCACCAATATTCTCAATATTCTCCATGGCAAGCATATGTGAGAGAAAAAATAAAAGGACTGAAAGGAAAATGGAAGGAAAGATTTTGGTTTTTCTCAGTACAGAGCTTTGGACAAGTGAAAATGAAACGAAATTTGAGGGGGGAAGAGATCGGGGGGATTGGACATTTATATCACGTGGACTGTGTTGATTAACCGTCAGATTCTTCTGTAGACATATCAGAGCCGTACAATTTAATCCAATCCTGTTGGGTTAAGGAGGACCGCGTATGTATGAGAAGACCAAAACATCAGTCTATGTTATTGGACCGTGTAGTACACGCTCCTTTAATAATTGAATCTTTGGCTTAGTTTCTTTCCTGGTTGTTTTGTAAACAGCTCGTCAATTCACGATTCACATGTCAGATGTATTATATAAAATATTTTATATTAAAATATTAAATAGGATTTGAAGTTTAAGGTTCGAAGTTTTTATTGGGTCGGTAATGATATGAACCGATGAATTGGTAATTTAATTGACTTGATCAGGAGTGGTGCTAAGGGGATTAGCAGGGATCTCGACGCCCCTTAAAATGAGAAGTTTTAACTTTTGGCGTTTTACTATTTATAAAATTTTTAGTTAGTATAGATAAAATTGCACTTTACCCCTCTCAAATGATAAAATTTTGATTTAGTCTTTTAAAAAATTAAAAAGACATAGACTATTAAAATTGAGAAATTATATATTAACTCTCATAAAAATAAATAATTTAATTTCGGTCAGCTCAGAAAAATTTTTTGACTTCACGTCCGGTTTTGAAAATTTTAATTGGATTTTGGATTTAGATAAGGTTTTTTTATATAAATATTTTTAATAAAGTATTGATTTAGTTTATTATGAACCGAGTTTGGAGATGGACTTTGTGAAATGAATTCAGTATCTTTAGTTTCTATAATACAAATATAGGGGCGATGCCAAAAAAATTTTTTAGAGAGCCGAAATTAAATTGTTATTTTTAATAGCCTATATTTTTATAATTTTTAAAAGATTAAATTAATTTTTTATCATTTTTAAGGGGGCCAAAGTGCAATATTACCTTTACTTAAAATTTTTAAATTTTTAAAGAACCTAAATGAACAATTTTCCATCACCTGGATACGTCACTGTATGAATGTGAGTTTTGGGATGTTAAAGATTGTGTTTCAAGGCCGTCTTAAGAAGAAATCAAGCAAAATAAGATTAAGAGAAAGATTGTTAGATTAATGAGAAAGAGGTCCCTAACATCTTAATAGTTGGAGGAAAAGAAAGCAAAAGTGGTTCATATAGTAACAGTGAGCGAAACGGGAGTAACTTAAATCGTGGAAATGGGCTTGAAGGAGAGTAAAAAAGTGTGGTAATACTAGGCAAAGTTGTGAAGTGTTAGGCCTTAGATGGCAATAGTCTAGTAGCCGAAAGCGACATTAGCTTATGCTCTGATTCAAGTAGCATAAGGCACATGGAACCCCTTGTCAATCAGCAAGGACCCCCTTGCAGAGTTAAATACTCTTGTGTGATTGATAGCAAAGCAGTATTGTGACGGAAGAGTGAAAAAAACCCATATCAATGAGTGAAATAGAACATGAAGCCAGAAGAACTCAGGGCTCCGATCAAGGTTGCGCGTTATTTATTCGTAGTTTGATTTCGTATTGAGTTTGGTTGACATTATTAATGCTTGATAGCTAGCGTTGCCTCATCTTCGCATAACAAGTTATATTAAAATATTATTGAGGTATAAAATAAAGGTTATACGTTATTAAAAAAGTAATTAAAACTAATTATTTATACTATTATTTAATCTCTTGACTGAGTTGGTGTCAACTTCAACCTTATCATCAACTCGGCTAGGAAGTTACGGTCTTCCATAATTAAAAAAGTAATATTATTCGAGAGTATTTTAGTCTTCTCACTTAAAAAACTCCAATAAAAATATGCATATGGTGAGATTTGAACCCCCATTAATTGTATTAATAAAACCTTTAATTTACCATTCCACTAAAGCTTTATTTATATATTTATACATTTTAATTTTATTATGCACATTTTATTATCTTCATTGGTTGTATATCTATCTATGTTATTATTTAAGCTCCTGACTCAATCGGTGTCACTTCCAACCGGGTCACAACTCGATTAGGAAGTTACGGAATGCTCTTCCATAATTAAAATAAGTAATATTATTTAAGGGAATTTTAGTATTTTTCACTTTAAAAAACCAATAAAAATATGTATAATGGTGAGATTTAAACCCACTCCAATTGCATTAATAAAACTTTTAATTTACCATTCAACTGGAGTTTTTATTTATTTATTTATATTTTTAGACATTTAAATTTTATTATGCACACTTTATTATATATCTTTATCAGTTGTATATATTATATTAATAATGTATTTGATAGAGTTGATATCATATGTTAACTCGGCACCGACTCAAGATTGATGACAAGATAAACAACTTAATCTGATATTTTTCATTTTAATAACGTAAATATTTCAAGTGTTATTATTAATTAATTTCAAACAATACATTTTATTATTTATTATATTTGATTTAAAAAAATATTTTATTATTTAATATTTTAGAACTCTGACCTTCTAACCCTTTATAATCTTGTACTAAAAAAATTCTAACTTAAACTCTCTTACTAAAAAAATTCTAACTTAAACTCTCTAAGTAATATTTTTTAGGCATCATTTGGACTTAAGGCTAGTAAAAGAAAACATCACATTAATATTATAATTAATCATATGATCTTAAGACCCCCTTTCATCCCATGATTAAATCTCTGCCATCCATCACATCTCTTCAAAATTATTGCATCAAGTATTAATAGTATAAGTACTATGGAGATCCTTATATTAAAAGTATAATTATATTTGATCTTTTTTAATCAAAATATAAGTAAATTAGTCCTTATATCAAAGAGTAAACCAATAATTTCTATTAAAATTTCATTCAGAAATTGGCATGATTAACGGAATAACTAGACAACTACGTACACGTGGCATGCCACGTATACCTCATGATGACATAGAGATACCAATTTTTAACCGTAGAAATTGATAGAAATTTTAACAAAATAATGAGTTTGCACTTTAATCTAACGTATAAGAACTAATTTGTTCATTTCTTTAGTAGAAGGGCACAATGCAACTCCTAGTACAAGAGCCTTCATAGTACTATTACCAATTTTAACCAATCAATTAACCGTCAAGATTTATATGTTAGTAATAATAGTTAACGACTTAAATTAACATCAATACCATATGTCTTTAACTGATTAATTAATTATGATCATATGATTAAAAGATTATATGAAACAGTTCACCATATCAACATATGCACAACTTTCATTAAAGTCATGTTACGTAACCACATTTATTAAAAAAAATCAGTTATACTTAACCATTAATGAATTGTTGAATAATTTATGTGGTTACGTATCATTAATTGAATGGAAGTGATATATGTTGGCGTAACATAACTGTTTCATACGATTTTTTCTCATATATATAATAATTTATAAGCTTAATACATTATTTATATATGAGTCTAACACTTTTTTTAATGTGGTATCTGTATTATTTTTTAGTCTAATCTAGTACTTAAATTTGACAAAAGTTATATATTTTGATATCCAAATATAACGATGTTAACTTTTTAATTTAATTCAAGTTTGAGAGTTGATTTGATGAAAATCCATAATTAACTAATAATATTAGCAATTAAATTTTATCAAATCAATCTAACATATGAATTAAATCACATCCATCGGATTGCATTTGACAAATCAAAATCAAAATTTATTCTATTAACAAAAGCATGAGCATTCGGACCTAATAATGTTTGTTATAATAAACGTCAATAACGGCAGTAGAACAATCCCAAAGCTACAAGAAAAGAAAATAAGAACGCCCAGATTTTACATGAAAAATCCTTTCGGGGAAAAAATCACGAGCAGATGAGGAGAAATTCACTAATGTTGAAAAACGAATGATGCAAGAAGAATTTCGACTACATCTATTTAAGGGTTAAAAACTCGAATCTAATCAAAATCAAAATGATTTTCATGACATCAATATGATATATTGCGATAGAGATTTCAAGTGAGAGAGAAATAAATAGTTGAATAATTCCCCCATTGTAATGGCAAGTGTCAACATTGGGTTGAATAGGACACAATTAATTATTCCATCCTAACCATATGTGCCGTGATATATGAATTATTTAATTCTCGTGTCACGCACACGGCTAATTAATTAGTGTATATGTAATGCTAGAGTACTAGAATCCATGTTACTCATTTGCCGTAAAAAAATAATATATATTATATTTAAAAAATAAAGTAATAAAATTTTAATGTAATTTATTAAAATAGTCACTTTTCTTTACCTCGGATTTTAGTCACTTCCGTTATCACGTTATAACATTTTAATCATTGAGCTGTTAATTGCCGTTAGCGGTGTAATAGTAAGCTGACGTGGCACATTAAATCATTATTGCAAACAAAAAATTTAGGTTAATTTATACAATCGGTCCCTATGTTTTTTCATTTTGAGCAATTTAATTTTTTTCTTTTATGTTCTTATAATTTTCTTTTTTTTTTCATTCTCTTCTGCTTCTCCCTCTGTTTTCCTCCCTTCTCCATTTCTTCTAAGTAGTTTTTCTATGTTTTCCATTTATTAAAACTAGTCCCTATACTTTTACTTTTTTGAACAATTTAATTTTTTTCGAGTAAGGCGAGTCTGTGGACTAGGTTTAACAAATGAAAAACATTGAAAAACTACGTTAAAAAAAATGAAGAAGGGAGGAAAACAAAGGGAGAAACAGAAGAGAATGGAAAATAAAGAGAAAAAAAATAAAGTTAAAAGAACATAAAAAAATTAAATTGCTCAAAATGAAAAAAAATATATAGGGACCAACTACAGAATTTAACCTAAAATTTTCGTTTGAAATGATGATTTAACATGCCACGTCAGCTTACCGTTACATCGTTAACGATAATTAACGGCTCAGCGACTAAAATGTTATAACATGATAACGGAAGTGACTAAAACGTAACATGAGGCAAATAAAAGTGACTATTTTGATATTTTACCCAAAACTTTAAGTAAATAATTATCATAAGAAAGAGAGAGAGAGAAGATGTAATTTTATAAATGATTAGTTATATAAAAAAAAGTTAGGAATTATAAGAGAAGGGGATAATGTTTTAAAATGATGCATTTGAATTATGAGGTGTGGTGTGATGGTTATTTACCTCATCTCTTAATCATGTAGTCAGGGGGTTCGATCTTCGCTCATGAAAATGAAACACATTTCATGGCCAACTATTTACTTTTTTGTAAAACACCCACAGAAAGGAGATTAGTCATTGTTGTTGTTACAGCCCAAAAATAATGTATTTAAAAAAAATCTAATGTATGTGTTAGTGTCAAATATAAATCAACTTCAACACTAGTTGCAATGTAAGGAAAAAGTTGACAGAATATTATGATTTCTCTTATTTGATTCGTAATTTTTTTGAACAAAATGATTTGAAACTTTAATTACTGAATATTAAAAATTGTTGGCAGCTTATACGAGGAGACTTATATGCAACACAAGTAAATATTGAAATTAGGAGAAGGGATTGTATGAAACTGTGATTCCATGTCATCCTTATCCCTTTTCAATAGGAGTATGACAAATCAGATTTTTTTTCTCCTAATTTTTAGCATCTTTAGTTGGATTTGAATTTTTTCAAGAGGAAAAAACTGAAAATCGGGAGAAAAAATCTAAATTGTCATGCTCTTATTGGAAAGGGATAGCGATGACGTGAAATCACACTTTCATATAATCCTTTCTCTCAAAATTAGACTTTGAATGCAATCAAAGTTATCTAAAATAGAAAATTTAGTCTTTAAAAGGGTTTGATTACTAGAGCTCTACTAGGAAGCTAAATATTGAAGACCTTTTTTAATGACTATTTTAATAGAATAAGTTGTCCAAGTTGATTGTATTTCAACAAACATTTTTATTCTTATATTTAGGTTAGATATTCGAATGGAATGGCACATTACTTGTTCAATTAAAAATTATTTTTTAGTGTAAACTTTGTAAGTAAATTGAATTAAGTCAATCAGTTTATATTTAAGCTTTTAAGCTTACATAGAAAATTTTCTGATTATGTGAACAATATTTTTGTATCTATCTCTATTTTCCTTCTTGTAGTTACTTTGTCCAGTTGCAGCTGAAAAAAATAAAATACAAAAACAACATTCTTTTAATTCATAAATACCTACACTATACTAAATATAGTTTATTGGTTTTATACCAAAAATATCACATCACTATTAACTAATATATAGTTCTACAAAAACCATACACTAAAGTTCCCCCTAAAGTGTTGATCCATGGTAGCTCTCGTAGAAAGATTAAAGTTAAGGCCTACAACAAGCCAAAGAGAGGCACCGGAAAAAAGTGCGCAAAAGCAAAACAAACCCCTAAAACCCCTATAAGGGAGATAAGGATAAGCAAGTCTTGGCAAGGAGAGGCAATAGGCAAGATTCGATGGAGTAGATCCAAAAAGTCACTCCAGATGGTCGGCCATGAAGAGGAGACCAGTAGCGTGCGACAAACCCAGCATGCACAAAACAGAAAAAAAGGAACAACAAAAAGAAAGGAAAACATAATGAAAAGAATCAACGAAGGCAGAAACAAGGGGAAAAAGAGAAGAAGTGGATGGCGAACAACCGCCGGCAGTAAAGCCAACTAGCTGGCCATTCAACTGAAAGAGGAAGAGACATTAGGGTTTCAAAAAGGATAAGGGGAGCAACGTGAGAGAGGACAAATTCATGTTACAATGCTCTCTATGAATGGGAATAAAGCCCTTGGTTCGAATCGCTTTTCCCTAAGTAATTTCAATTTGTTACTCAAATCAAATAGTATTATTCCACCTAATGAATTCTTAACATGTGTGTTTTAATAAAAAAATATAGGTGATTAATTGATAAAAAATAAACTTAAAAGACCAAATTGAACATCGAAAATAAATTTAAATATCAAACAATATATTAACTCAAATTTTTTTATAATTTTTTTATATTTTCCTAATAAAATTAAATCAATATAAATCGTTTTCCTCTTCTACTCTTTTATAGGTTTAATTGGCCAAATATATTGGGAAAAAAAAGTGAATTGGCCAAATAGATCAATTTTTTGAAAATTTAACGAAATGGACTGTTTTTGAAGAGAGAGTGTTGGACGAACTTTCCCTAACATATCAGTAGAAAGCTTGCCTAGCTGGATGAGGTTTCACTCCCTCTAAAAACGACTTATTCCCCAAAATTTAAAAAAAAAATCAAATAACAATTTTTTGGCATATATGACTAATTTAGCCTCTTTTATATATATATATGAGAAAATATTTGACACACTTAAAGTTTTTAAATTTCACAAGTAGAATCTCATACATGTTTTTTTTTTAAATATTAATCTCATTACCATATCTATTCTTTTTGATACAATACTTAAAACTACTCATAGCCCCTCCCCAACCCTTAAATAGAAAGATAATGCTCTTCAGCGCACTCAAACCTACATTCTTTTACACCAATAAAATTAAAACTCAATCTAAAATTCTCATACATATTCATAAATAAGCAATGTGTGATCATTACCTAAAGACAAATTAATATTTGGGGTAACACCTTTGTTGATTATAAATATATTTTTTAATTGAAAAGGGAGATTCTTGAAATGATGTGTGCTACACTCAACCATAAATGAATTGATTAATTTATTCAAGAAAAAAACCAAAACAAGGATTTGATTAAATTATGTGGCTATGCAAATAGAAAGAATCAAATTTATTGTAGTGATAGAATTTCTAGGAATTATCTTAGCAACCTGTATTAACTTCCAGCTGTTTGCATGAACTTAGATCATGAGAGACAATGGAAGCTGCTTCATGTTGATACTTGTAATTTTCTTTTATCATATAATATAATAAACCTTCCTTTTAACTTTCTCAGTTTTTATAGAAAAAAGCCCTTTGACTGGGAATAGAAGTAACTTTTTAATCCAAAGAGATGTTTTAACCACCTACATAAATGTATTTATATATCTATACAATATATAAAGATTTTGACAGTGTTGGTGTCACTGATAATTAGATTTTAATTTGATTATTTGGTTTTTATATCAATTCTTAATAAATATGTTACATAATTATTTCACCCAAATCATATTAAATTATGACACATTTACAACTAGGAGCGAAGCCAGAAATTTTTCTATGGGGCGAAATTTAATTGTTATTTTTACGATAGTAAAAATATAATTTTTAAAAGATTAAATCAAAATTTATCATTTTTAGGGGAGTCAGGGCCCCTGCCAACCCCCCTAGATTCACCCTTGTTTACAACGTGGGTGAAAAATAGAATTATATAACAAATATATTTATAAAAAATTGATATATATATAATAAATGTGGTTTTGGTTGATTGGTGAAGTATAAATGTTGACAATTATATAGGCTTGGGTTCAATTCTTATTATGTGCATATTTTTCAAATTTTCTATATAAAATATATAAAATAATGAAAATACCTTAAAAATAATATAATTTATTTTGTAAAACAATGATATTTTCATCAATGCCTAACTGAATTGATGTTCGATTGATTGCTGACCCCTACTCAATTGAGTTCTTAATATGTAGCATGTGTGTAACACCCCTAACCTATATCCGTCGTCGGAATAGGGTTATAGAGCATTATTGGAATAAATAAAAATCAAATATAGACATTTAATATTATTTAACATTCATGTCAGGAATTATTCATAAAGTCCCTTATATGAGCCCTCGAAGCTCAAAACATACATTAGAAACAAGTCGGGATTAAATCGGGTACTCAGAGAATTTTTCGCAAAATCTCAAAATTTTTCCAATGTACAGGGGTCACACACTCGTGTGGATCACACAGTCAAGAGACATGCCCGTGTCTCAGGCCGTATGAATATTCGAAATAGGGCAGACGGTCGTGTCCCTGCCCGTGTGCGTACCCGTGTAACTCTCTAACTTGGGTCACATGGCGAAGCCACACACCTGTGTGCTAGGCTGTGTGATTATGTAAATTTGCATTAAATAGGTGCATGGGTCACACGGCCAAGCCACACGCCTGTGTGCCAAGCCCTGTGATAAATTTTGAGCATTCTGTTTTGAAATTTTTAAGATGCAAGGGACACACGGCCATAATACACGCCTATGTGCTAGGTCGTGAGTCACACACGGCTAAGACACACGCCCGTGTCTCTGTCTGTGTAGACAAAATATGACAATTCCTAGCCATTTTTCTCACCCAAATTTGTCTTCCACCTATACCAATACTTTAACATATTTTCAAACCAATACAAAACATTTACACCAAGCCAATATCAAGTTTAATACATGTCATAGCATCCCATATACCTAAGTATTCAATCTTATTTAAATGATCTTATAAACACATATGCATATTACTAAATCATTCATCAACATAACAAACATGATAAGCCACACTTATATACATATCAAATATATCCAACTCAAGCCATTCCAATGGCTATTTACAACAAAATACTTTTAAGCTACATTTGGCCTATTTACCCTATACATGCCATTATAACTCAAAAGGAATTTTGCTAATTTTACTGAAATGAGTCGAAAGATAGTGTGATATTGCTCCGACCAGTTTCCAACCAAAGCGAGCTTCCGGATTTCTATAAAACAAAGGAAATGGAACAGAGTAAGCATTTAATGTTTAGTAATTCGTATAACTGGAATTTAACTTGCCAAATATTTCACATTCAAGGTAAACAAAACATGCTCAAACAAGTTTGGCCGTTTGCCTAAACACATATCTTTATCAAACTTGTTATTCATGTAATTCACATAAATACCAAGGATTATGATTAAGCTCATCAAAATTCAAATTCCACATACATGTATTTGTCACTTCAATTGTCCATGAACACGTAGATATTTTTTCTTTGTATTTCAAGTATTTCTCATAAGAACTCATCTTCAATTCATATTATCTCATATCGGAACTTTACCCGTTAAATCATTTAAAATATCGATGGATACTAGGGTAGTACACTTGAAGTGTACATAGCTGTAAACCGTCATTTCATATTCGGGAATGCTTATACGAGAACATAAACATGAAGCTCTTTCTCGAGCACATATAACAAGAAGCTCATGTGAGCCATGTAACGAAAAGCTTATCCAGGCTGTTTAACAGGAAGCTCATAAGAGCCATAATCAGGAAGCTTATGCTAGCCAATAACAGGTAGCTCTAAAGAGCCATTAACGGTAAGCTCCGGGTAGCCATATATCGGGAAGTTCAAGCGAGCCATATTGGAAAGTTCCGAAGAGCCATTAACGGGAAGCTCATAAGAGCCATTTATCGGGAAGCTCATGAAGAGCCATATATCGGGACGCTCATAAAAGCTGCGATGTGTCCAGAACACATCCAGGATCACAACCAATCAGGATGCTCCGAAGAGTTATTAACAGGAAGCTCACAAGAACCATATAATGAGAAGCTCGAGAGGGCTAATAACGGGATGCTCTTTCGAGCTGTGGTATGTCCGTAACATATGCAGGACCACAACTAACTCGGGAACCCTGTATCCATCAAATCTCATTTATCCAATCGGGACATATTATTTATCGAACATTATTGGATATGTGATTAATTTCATACATATGATTTATACAATTCACATATACAATATTAAATTAAAACATATAAATATACAAAATTTAATTACACGAACTTACCTCGATAATGTTCGTGCACACAAAAGTTACTAATCCGCTACATTCTCTTTTCCTCAATTTAACTCCGTATTTGATCTATCCGGATCTATACGAATGAATTCAACATCAATTTAATACAATTTACATTTAATTCAATCCAATTCATATCTTAGAAAAAAATACCATTTTGCCCTTATACTTTTAATTAATTACGATTTCATTCCTAGGCTCGGAAAATGAAATTCACATAATCTAATCCTTATTCCAAGCCTAGAAATTTTCATATGTAACAATAGCAACCCATGAATTTCATAAAAAATTAGAATTTTCTATGAATTTAACATCTTTTCAATTTAACCCCTAAATCATGATTTTATCAAAATTCTTTAATAAAATACTTTTAAATACTCATCAACATCTCAAATTCATCATCTAATAACTAAAATCATATGAACTCATCAATGGTAACTTCCAAAACTTTCAATAAATTAAAAAAACTAAGGTAAAGGTTACTTAGACCTAATTCTAACAATCTCAAAAACATAAAAATTTCAAGAAGCGGAAAAGGATTTGACTCACATGAAGAAAATATTGAAGAACCAGCTTAAACCCTCTTCAATGGCTATTTTTTTAACCAAAAATGATGATGAAAATGTCTAGATACTTTTAATTTCCAATTTGTTTCATTTTAATTTGGCCATTATTTGGTTTTTATTTTATTATTTTCTCAAGTTATGCCGCCTCATCACTTACTTTAGGCATAGTTGTGCCTTAAGTCCTCCCCTACTTGTTAGTTAAGCTATTTAATCACTTAATTATCATAATTAGCAAGGTTTACACCTTTTTCAATTTAGTCCTTTTCAACAAATTAGACATATAATTAGTAAAATTTCTTAACGAAATTTTCATACGACATTCCTATCATACCATAGACCATAAAATAATATTAAAATAAATTTTCTTTCAACCTCGAATTTGTGATCCCGAAACCACTGTTCCGGTCTTACTGAAAACGGGCTGTTACAATGTGTCAATTGAATATCAATTTAGTGACATCAACTCAATTGAGAAATGATTAGAATTTCATTATCTTTACAAACTGGCAAATATTACTATAAGGATATTTTTTGTATTTTTATATAAAATCCATAAAAATCTATTTAAACCCAAAATAAATCTAGAAAGATACCTAGACATGATGGTAATTGAACATACCATAGTTTCCAAAGGCTCAACTCTACCATTTCAACAAAAACCTTATTTATCGTTTTCATGATTTTTATATAAATACATTTTTTTACATATTTTTTCTCCTACATCATTGGTGTGTCATAATCAAGTTAGGAAAAGATTTATAAGCTATTTATTATATAATTTCTAAACTATCTATAATCTCCAAAACCTCGATATTAGAGGATAATATGCATTTAAGTACACTTAAACTCATGATCTCTAAATTATTATGGTAATAACGATAATGTTAATATGGCAAAAAAATTAAAAATATATTATTAGAGTAATTTTATCTTTTAATATTTTTATATAAAATACTTAAATAAAATAACATAAACATGAAAAAACCTTTTACAAAAGATAAATATATACTTTTTCACATAAATACTTTAAAACATATTCTCTTTTAAAAAAAAACCCCTAAAATTCTCTTTTAAAATCTACAATTGATTTAAAAGATCAATATGTTGATTGAGTCTTAGCTCGATTGGCATGGGTATTGTTGCCAATGCAGGAGGACGTGGGTTTGAGTGTGCTGAAGCGCATTATTCTCTTATTTATAGGTTGAGAAGGGACTATGGATAGTTCTAGATATTACAAAGTAAAATCAAATCACTATGTTATGTTATTTTTTGGGCAATCCACATATTCAACATTTTTTTTTGTAGAGTTTATAAATAGAAATACAGTACAAACCCGAATACCATTAAATTATAAATATATATATCTTAGCAACTATAAAATTTTCTTTTAAAAAACATAGGCTAAATAGGTAATATATGCCGATTTTTTTTAATTGGTCAAATATGTCTTCTTTTTTTTTGAAGATTTAGTGAAACAAGTCGATTTTGGAGAGAGTATATGAAAGTGAGTCTAGCTAGGCGAGCTTTCTACCGACATGTCGGGATAGCACATCCAGCTGGAAGCGTTTTCTGAAAATTCCAAAGAAAACGCGTCCAGCTGGGTGAGTTTTCCCTGACATGTCAACAGAAAGCTCGCCTAGTTGGAAGAGTTTTCCTGCCAACTGTACAAAAAGCGTGCCTAACTGAACACGCTTTCACACATTCTCTCCAAAATCAACATATTTCCTTAAATCTTGAAAAAGAGAGAGCCCTATTTAACTAATTAAAAAATCGACATATATTACCCATTTAACCAAAAATATAAAACCAAAATATTACCGGACAAAATTTATATATAATAACTAAGCATAATGAATTTTAAACACATAAACCACGGTAATTATTCATTGTAGAATTCAAACTTTGAAAACTAAAACACTCAAAACGCTATTTGTCAACAATATCACGTTCAATGATTGAAAAAGGTTGGATTTATTCTTAATTTTAGGGATCAATCAGAGTTTTAATTTTTGACAGACTATGAAATGAACGATTTTTTTATTTATTTCGCAAGTTATATTCAATGTACTAAATTATTAGCAAGTTTACGTTTTAATCATTTAACTTTAAAAAGTTATAAAAATTATCATTAAATTATTCGAAAGTTTTCATTTAAATCAATGGGTTGTTAAAATTGTTTTTGTATGGCTTTCTCTGTTTTGCGTCATTTGCACCAGTCGAAAGCTTTCATTCATCTTATCTTCTATAGTTTAGTTTTATTTCATTAAACAACTTTGAAATTCACGAATCTATAAATCAAAATCCAAATAGTTTTATTCTTCAATCTCTAACACTGACCATCAAATCGACTTGGATTTAATATATGTTATTCTACTCGTCGATAGATACTGATCCATCGCACCGTTCGTTGAATCGACACTTGGAGCTCACTAGTTGGATTTGAAAAGAAAACTTAGCAACCCAATAACTTAACTGAATTAACTAAAATTTATATGTTTTTGTCTTTTGGTTAAAATAAGTATAAAACATATATAAAAAATAAATTATATAAAAAATATATTAAATATAATATATATTATTTAATTCAGTTAATTACTCGATTTCGAACCGAATTAATTGATAATTGAAATTTTAAAAAATCATTAATCGACATCAGACCGAACTAAATTAAAGCATTGATTGATAAACTGAATTAGATAGGTTTGGTCAGTTAATTCGATTTTAACCGAACTATGAACATCTCTAATTTCTGTTGTGATTTGATCAAACTATTACAACCTCTTCAATTTTATTTTTTAACCACAATCATTAATTTAGAAAAGATTACACGATATCTCATTGTACTAAAATATCATCTTAAACGTGTCTAAAATTTTCATGCTAATTTTGGGTTTAAAATTTCAATCTTATTTTGACCTGTGCCATTAGGGTGGCTCTGCAGTGGGCATCATAGTAGGGTCCTAGTGATTGAAATAAGTCGCATGTAAGGAAATATGTTGCCCAAGTCATATGCTTGTACGAGTCTTGCCGCAATTTTCAGTTCAGTCCACACACGCTGCCGGCACCAGTCGAAAACTTTCATTCATTTTCTCTTTTATATATAGTTTAATTTTTTCATTCAACAATTTTAAAATTCGCGAATCTATAAATCAAAATTTAAATAGTTTTATCCTTCAATCTCTAACACTGGTCATCAAATCGACTTGAATCTAAGATATGTTATTCTATTCGTCGATAGGTACTGATCCACCGCACCGTTTGTCGAATCGACATTTGGAGCTCACTAGCTAGATTTATAAAGAAAATTTAGCAACCCAATAACTTAACTGAATTAACTAAAATTTATATATTTTTGTCTTTTGGTTAAAATAAGCATAAAACATATATAAAAATACATTATATAAAAATATATTATATATAATATATATTATTTAATTCAGTTAATTACTCGATTTTGAACCGAATTAACTGATAATTAAAATTTCAAAAAATCATTAATCGACATCAGACCAAACTAAATTCGAGCATTGATCGATTAACTGAATTAGATCGGTTCGGTCTGTTAATTCGATTTTAACCGAACTATGAACACCTTTAATTTCTGTTGTGATTTGATCAAACGGTTACAACCTCCTCGATTTTATTTTTTAACCACAATCATTAATTTAGAAAAGATTAGACGATATCTCATTGTACTAAAATATATCTTAAACGTGTCTAAAATTTTCATGCTAATTTTGGGTTTAAAATTTCAATCTTATTTTGACGTGTGCCATTAGGGTGGCTCTGCAGTGGGCATCATAGTAGGGTCCTAGTGATTGAAATAAGTCGCATGTAAGGAAATATGTTGCCCAAGTTCATGTACTTGTACGAGTCTTGCCGCAATTTTCAGTTCAGTCCACACACACTGCCGGTTTAGGGCACCAATCGAAAGCTTTCATTCATCTTCTCTTCTATAGTTTAGTTTTTTTTTCATTAAACAACTTTAAAATTTACAAATCTATAAATTAAATTTAAATAGTTTTATTCTCCAATCTCTAACACTGACCATCAAATCGATTTGGATGTAAGATATGTTATTCTACTCGTCGATAGATACTGATCCATCGCACCGTTTGTCGAATCGATACTTGGAGCTCACTAGCTGGATTTAAAAAGAAAACTTAGCAACCCAATAACTTAACTGAATTAACTAAAATTTGTATGTTTTTGTCTTTTGGTTAAAATAAGTATAAAACATATATAAAAAATACATTATATAAAAAATATATTATATATATTATATATTATTTAATTCAGTTAATTACTTAATTTCGAACTGAATTAACTGATAATTAAAATTTCAAAAAATCATTAATCCACATCAGACCGAACTAAATTCGAGCATTGATCGATTAACTGAATTAGATCGGTTTGGTCAGTTAATTCGACTTTAACCGAACTATGAGCACCTCTAATTTCTGTTGTAATTTGATCAAATGGTTACAGCTTCCTCGATTTTATATTTTAACCACAATCATTAATTTAGAAAAGATTACACGATATCTCATTGTACTAAAATATAATCTCAAACGAGTCTAAGTTTTTCATGCTAATTTTGGGTTTAAAATTTGAATCTTATTTTGACCTGTGCCATTAGGGTGGCTCTGCAGTGGGCATCAGAGTAGGGTCCTAGTGATTGAAATAAGTCGCATGTAAGGAAATATGTTGCCCAAGTCATGTGCTTGTACGAGTCTTGCCGCAATTTTCAGTTCATTCCACACGCGCTGCCGGTTTAGGGCACTACAAGGTCGTAGCATTCGTTCAATGCACGGATGTCACCTTCAAGGCTCTACACATATAACCCATTTGAGTGGTTATAATTTGGTCAAATTTATAGGTGAGCAATCGGTTAATTCAGTTGAAAATTTTAAAAATTATTTGATTGATTAATTTTATTTTTTTAAAAATCAAAATTAATTGATTTTATGGATAAATTGAATAAATTGAATAATTCTTTGTCGATCAGTTAACTAATTTAATCGACATTACTTGATTTGGATTTAATTTTTAGTTAAGTTTGGGTATAGATAATATTTTTGAGTGGATTGAATTTATTTTGGGTGTGAGCTCGGGTAATATACTTGAGAAAAAGGGATTGTATGAAATTGTGATTCCACGTCATCTCTATCCCTTTTCAATATGAGAATGACAAATCAGATTTTTCTTCCTGAAAAAATTCAAATCCAACTAAAAATGTTGAATATTTGGAGAAAAATATGATTTGTCATTCTATTGGAAAGTGATAGAGTTGATGTGGAATCACAGTTTTATACAATCATTTCTCTATATTTGAATATGGGTTGGAGTGTTGATAAGTGTACGTAACATATAGTAAAAAATTTTAAAAAATAAATATAAAAAAAGGACAGGTGACAAAATTGTAACTCTCTGAAAATTTTAAATTCCATTGGTAGTCTATCAAATACTCACCATTAAGATAATAGATATTTTGAAGTTGATTAATTTGATTAACTCAGTTTTGGTTTTTCAAAACTAAATCGTTTTACTCGACCCTAGCAACCGACCTAAAACTACAACCGAATAAATCAACCCGACAACATCGAAACCAACCAGTTTGGTCGATTTAGTTAGTTTGACATGACTTTTGCACAACCCTACAAGTTGGTATGTTATAAGTTGGTTTTATTAGTTTATGGTTAAAATGGTTAAGTCGATTGGATATACTTATTAAACTTTATAACTTTAATCAATTGATTTGACCGACTTAATATATATTGCTTTTATTTATTTTAATGTATTTATAATATAAAATAAATAAGGATTAAGCAAAATCATAATAATAACGTGACTAGCGCGACTTGAACACAAATCACACCTAAAACAATAAACACCCTAGTCATCAAGCCAACACACGGCTTCTAATTTTATTATCCTTCTTCAACCAAATAATAATAACAGCCATGCCACACGCAAATAACCTTTACACAATGGAACTCTTATTTATTTATTCAAAACTAATTTCAAAACAAAAAGTTAATTTCATACTTAGTGGAGTAAATGGGGAGTAATCATGAATGATTTGCGAAATTAAAGTTATATATATTTACTAAATCCCATCCTTTTCACATGCTCATTTGTTAATTAATGATTAAGCTGAAGAACAAGTTAAAAAGCACATACACGTACGTCATTAAGAGGGTATATTACTCGATTCCCATTGGTATTTTTGCCAGTGCAGAAGGACATGAGTTCGAATACATTGAAGCGTATTATTATCTCATTTAAGGGTTAAAGAGGATTTATGAGTAGTTCTAAGCGAAATATATAAGCCTTTACATCTTTTGTCATTTTGATTTTTATTCTTTTTTTTAATTAAATTTAATCATCAAGTTTTTAAAATGAGTAAAATTTTTTTAATAAAAATATCGACTAAAATGTTAATTTTTTTTTAACTTGGCAGCTCCCATGATAATCCGTGTGCACTTTATACTCTCTTTTTTTAATGTATGAACTTTTTATATATTTTTTAAAATTTTGTATTTTGTATTTTTTAATATTTTTATAATATTTAAATTATTTTTTTACGTGACATATATGACAAATAGTGTTATGTTTTACTAACCTTTTCTATTGAAAAAAGTAATCTGATTGTTTTTTGAAAGGTTAATAACTAAATTTAACTTTAAAAAGAGAATAATAATCAAATTGATAAAAAGATTTAAACATTAAGGATTGAGCTCATATTGCATGTTTTGAATTGAATTTTGAATTGAGATGAATTCAATTTAAATTTAAATTATGCATTTTGAGTCAATATTGCAGTTATGGGTAGTTTTATGCATTATGTCAAAAAGAGCAAATATGATCAGAACCTATAATGAGATTGTTAAAAAAATATCAATACTATTAGATGAGTACCAACTCAATTACGAAATAATTTTAAAAACTATTAATTATACAAAATAAAATATATTATTATGACGGTGTTTTTTTATCATTTTAAGATTTTTTATATAAAATCAATAAAATCTCACATATGATATAAACTAAAGCTTTATTTAAATAAATTTTTAATAAATATATATTTTACATAATTTTTTCAACACATTGTGGGTGTGTCATAATCTAGTTCATATAATGTATTTGTTTTATGCACGTATATATTATATCATGGTTATATTATTTTTATTTTTTATATTGTATTTAAATTATACTATATTTAAGTACCTGACTGAGTTGGTCACAAGTCAATTAGACACCATCTCAGTTGATAAAATGACTAAAATAACAAATATTACTATGAGGGTGTTCTTGTATTTTTATATTTTCATATAAAATCTATAAAAATTAATTCAAACCCAAAATAAATTTAGAAGAAAGATAAAACTTAACAACTTTTCTCACATTTGTTATTGAAAATTCTTCCCCACGTGAATCTCAAAACTTTCAATTTTTCTCATTTTAGTCTCTAAATTGGACTTTTATTGAAGTTGGTTGATATGATACTTTGAAATTATGTAATGTCATCACCTAAATTTTTTTAAATATTTTTACGTTTCTTTATTTTTTTTTATAATTATCAAATAATAACATGATAATATTTTAGAGTACCATATCATCACACATTAATGTAATATAAGTTTGAAAACCAAATAGAGAAAAATTATCAAATTCAAAGATTCAATGTTAATTTATCATTAATTTGTTTCTTACATTAATTTTCTAGGGTTAAATTACTTATTGGGGCCTGAACTTAACAATTATTTTCATATTGAGGCTTGAACTTTTTTTGTCCAAGTTAGGTCCTTGAAAACCCTGATATTTCCTTGAAAACCCTAAAAGTCAGCCCCCAATGTGAGAGCAATTGTCAAGTCCAAGTCTCAACATGAGAATAATTGCCAAGCTGAGGTCTCAAATAGTGATTTAACTCATTTTTTATAAACATATATTTTCCCCTACATTATAAGTGTAAGATGAATATTTGATACACGTATAACATACATATTTTTTTATTTTACAAACAGTCTTAAAAAATTGATATGTATCTTTTTTTAATATATATGTAAAAAACTTATTTATCTTTTAACTTTATTCGTAAACTTAACTGAAAGTATACCAAATATTATAATGATTTGAAAGAGAGATAGAGATCTCACGTTTTTAACAAAAGCAAATCACTTTTCACTTTCACCCATTACCATTTCATCAATCACCGGAAAGAGAAATGGTTGGTAAGAGAGAAATCAACGGATTTATCTATCCATCCAACCCAACTCTAAGTCGGACTCGTGCTGGAAGGGACCCGCGGGGTGTGTGTGATGCTTTCCAACTCAGTGAGTCATTTAACGTGATGTCACTTTTCATTACGTTTTCTAATGACGTGATGAGTGGCTCAGTGAGCCAACGAAAAAAAAGAAGCCTTCTGTCACAACGTTCCATATTAGATTTGGTTGGATTGCTATTTCATTTTCCACTTTCATCTTTATTTTTAATTTATTTTTTCACAATGTCTGCCCTTTCAATTCACACGTGAAAAATCTGATAATTTGCATTTTTCCTTGTTTATTTTAAAAAATGAGAAATTAAACTTTTTCACGTGAAGAGTGGACCACTTTGGTCAAATGATGGAATTGGTCTGATAGATATTTGGTTTACGCGTCCATTATTTTAATGGAAGTGATTTCGACTTAATCTTGATAAATTAGTTTCAAATTATATGTTTTCGTGTTGAAGTTGAAGGTTAAAGTCATTGGCTGTCCTTATCTATGCCTTTGCTTTCATCATTGTAATTGAGCTCATAATGTTGTGGCAGATTGGGTTGTAAAAGCCATGAATAGATAAGATATGTTCGGTGAATTAGGTGGGACGAATTTCATTGACTTCTTCTCTTCCTGTCAGGTAGGGGTGTTCATTCGGTTAACCGACCGGTTAACCGACCCGAAATTACTATAACCGAATTAATCGACCTTTCAAAAATTTTAACCGTTAACCGAATCGATTTTTTTTAAAAAAAATTTAACCGAACCGAAATTTTTTCGGTTAATAAGGTCGGTTAACCGAATTAACCGAAAATTATGTATTTTTTATTTTTGGTTAAAAATTACCCGAATTACCCGAATTATCCGAATTATCCGAATTAACTGAATTAACCGAATTAACCGAATTACCGAAAAATACCCGAATTTTTTTTATTTTTTATTTTTAAAATTTAAAAAATTTATAAATTATTAAAGTAAATTGGGTTTTAGACTTTAGTAAATTGGGTTGTCTTTTAGTTTTAGTTTTATTGGATTGGGTAATTGAGTAAACTTTAGTTTTAGTTTTATTGGGTTGGGTAATTGAGTTTGGGTTGGGTTGGATAATTTTATTTATTAATTTTTTCGGTTAACCAAAAATTTTCGGTTAACCGACCGGTTTCAAACCGAATTAACCGTTAACCGAAAAATTATAAAAAAATTAACCGACCCCCGACCGAAAAAATTCGGTTAACCGACCGGTTAACCGAATTCAGTCGGTTAACCGAATTCAGTCGGTTAACCGAATTTTTTCGATTTTACCCGAATTATGCACACCCCTACTGTTAGGGGTGAGAAGTTAAATCTTTGGTTAAAATGGGCGTATAGCCTTTGTATTTTTCAAAAATTAAAAATTTAATCTTTCTATTTTTAAAATTTTAAAATTTTAAAATTTAGATTTAATAATTAATACTGTTTTTTGAAAATACAATTATAGGGAATATAAACTAAATTCTTGTAAGTTTACCCGGTGATGGTTGGAGGAAGCTACCTGTGAATGTGTGATTGGGGAGTGGGAGTAGTACCGTGCGGCACGACATGGCCGTCGGACCCGCCTACACATTGTCGAGGTTGCTATCCACGCGGCAATATGAAATTTAAGACCAGACCATGCAGTTGACTTGGACAATATTCATTGATGTGATAACCCAACCTCGTTTCTGTTCCGTTTCCTGCTCTCCAATTTCCTCGAAGTACGTCACCAACAAGAACATCCTCCTCCCACAAAATTTACCAAAATAAAGGAAACTAACTGCATCTTCTTGTTCCATTCAAGGGTTTAGGTTAAGCAATTTTGAGGCTCTCACGGGGGGCGGAAATTCGTTAGTGGTATTAGATTGAGAATCAATGCAAGTAATTAGTTTAGTGGAAGGTATTAGATGGACTGATTTGAGAATTAAGAGCTAATTTAGAGGGAAAGATAGGGGCTTGGCTCTCTTCAAATGAAAAAAATTTATCTTTTAGTCCTTTAATAAATTGTAGAATTAAAAGTTATTGTGTGGTAAAATTTTACTTTAGTCCTTTTAAAATGAAAAGATTTATATTTAGTCTCTTTAAAAGTGATGAAACTATAAATTAATACAAGAGTCTTAAGAGATTTTCCAAGATGAAACTCAATTATGCTTGGTACAATCAGCGGTAGAGTCTTAAGAGATTTTCTAATACGTGATAGTGACGACCCGTTTAAAAGTACATGGGTATGGGCCTAAATGAGTGAGTAGTCTTTAATCAAAGTGATTGACTTTTACTATTATAAAAGTTTTCACGCACAATAAAATTTTACATGCACCAATATGAGATTGAAAAATGTATGCTTTTATGATCGTTTCAATAGAAAATTAAGATCATATACTTGTCAATATATATTAAAATGACGTAACAATGATATGAAATAGTGATAACAATAAACCTTGAATTCGATATGTATCGACTTGGTCTGGCCAAATAGGGACAAGTTTTTTTAAAAAAAATCGGGTTTTCAGACCGACATTACTCTATTATGAAAGTATGAAAGATGCAATTTTAACCTATAGTTCACTCATTTTACCCTTGTCTCTCTAATGATGGGACGGGTGCAGTACAGTCAGATCCATCATTTTCTCTTCTTTTTTGTTGGATCTCACATTATGAAATAAAATGAATGGGGACCTAAATGTAGTAACTCATCAAATTCAAATCTCCAAGTTTGAAAAACAACTCATTTGATTGCTGTGGTGGTTTCTCTGTTATTTTCAGACATAATATGTGACAGAAATTGACCCAAGTGTTGATGTCAGCCATGCAATGATTTATTGGGGTTGCAATTTGTTGTATTCTTCATACAATTTGATTGGCAGAAGGATGATTTGTTGAGATTCTCAATTTATTTGTATCCTTAAAATAGTTTGTGTTATCAGTTTTTGTATACACCTGTGTATTTAGATATTGTATTTAATTTGTTAAATTTTATTAAAGTTGTGTGATTCGAATCCCATTTGATCCGGTTTGAAAAGTTCGAGGTGTAACTCTTTTGTTAAAAAAATAAAATAGAGAGGCAAAATTGAGGATCTCTGTACGGACCTTGCCACACAAGTTGAATCCGTATAGGACTATACTTCTTTTATTAGATGTTGGTTAAAAACTACGCATAGTCAAAAAACCTCTTGTATTGTTGTTTCTCCATATTAGTGATGAATTTCTCCTCCTCTACCCATCGTTTTTTCCCGATAAGAGTTTTCCACGTAAAATCTGTGTTCTTATTTTTCTTTCTTATTGCATTGCGATCATTCCTACCGCCATTATCGACGTATAGTATAACATTTTAGTCACTATATTTTTCGAATTTAAGAATTAAAGATAAATATCATAGCTATACACGAACTTTAGTCAAATGTGCAGTGTGACACACATGGACTTTGATTTTGTGTAACGGTATGCAAGAAATTTAAATTTGATTCAATTTTCATAAACCATTAATTCAATTATCGCCATAACATCATTTTATGTTTATATATAGTATACACAAATAATTATATTTATTAAATATGAAACTAAATGGATGTATTTATTCTTTAAATTGTGTTTTGTTGAATCAAAATCAAGGTTTCATGTATGTAATTGCACCAAATTAAAATTCATGTATCAAATTGTACATTTGGCTAAAGTTTATGCATAAGTTTGAGATTTATACCTAAAAATTCCAATCTAGAGGCTTGCTCCATATTCTCCAATTTGATCATTCATAATTCATATATTTTTCAAATCTTAATGTAAACGACAGTCGTTAAATTCATTAATTGGTTTTTTTTGTGTGAGTAATATGTAGAAATAACAAGTTGATATGATATTAGACATATAATAATATGTTTGTGCATAAGATTTTGGAATTTTTAGAACCTAACCAAGAGCGAAGCCAGAATTTTGTTTTAGGGGCGAGATTAAGTTATATATTTTTAAGAGTGTTAAAATGCAATTTCACCATTGTGTCGGCCTTTATCTTTATGGTTTTCAAAAGGACTAAATTAGAATTTTAACATTTTAAGGGGACATACTATAATATTATCATATATTATGATTTTATGTATTTTGAGGAGTCTAAAGCATAATTTTTCCATATTAGAGGTGGTAGGGCCGTTACTTACCCTCCCTTCGCCTTTAAACTGAACCAATCTTAATGAATTTAACAATTATTTTTTGGGTAGGAATGAAATATCAAAATTCCCAACAATCTGACACGAGGTTGCTTGGTATAACAATTAAAGAAAGGAAGGAGTTCGTTTTTCTTTATTAATTTAATTAGCTATCCAACAATAAAATTATATATGTACCAAAACGATATTGAATAACATACACTTTTAAGATCGTTTCAATAGAAAATTGAGATCAAGACCGTTTCAGTAGAAAATTGGGATCGAGACACTAGTAATTATATATCAAATAAAGTAACAATGATGTGCTAAGGTGGACTGTAATGGTGGCAAGGGGCCTTAAGCCCCCCAAAATTTTGAGAAAATTTTATTTCTCTCTTGAAATTTTTAGAAAATTTTAATTAGGCCCCTAATTTTTTGAGAATCTCATTATACTTTTTAATTTATTGAATTTTTAAATAAATACTCTTAAAATTTTTGAAAATTCTCATTAATCTCACAAAAAATTAAAATTTTCATTAGACCCCAATTTTTTTTTAAATCTCATTAAACTCCTAGATTTTTTAAAAATTTTAATTAGACCCCCAAAAATTTAGTTCCAAGATTCACCACTGACAATATGACATAAGGATGTCAAAAAAACCCGAATATGACAAGTTCTGCCCTGCTCCGATCTAAATAGGGGTAGGCTTTCTCATTCTTTCTTGAAATCAGGTTTTGGACCAAGATGGGTCAAGTTTCGAGTAAGAACAAAAAATACACAAAATTTTATATGCACCAAGATGACAATGAATAACATACACTTTTAAGATCATTTCAATAGAAAATTGAGATAGAGATGCTTATAATTGTATATAAAAGTAAAGATGTCAAAAAAATCCGAATATGACAGGTTTCAATCTACTAGGATCAGGTTTTTCTTTTTCCTTTTTTGAAATTAGGTTTCGGACCCAAGTGAATTGAGTTTCGAGTAAGAATAAAAATAGGCAATAATAACTTTAAAAACAAATTTTGTACAGCGTTAGTTGACCTTCTTTTCCCTGTGTAGAGATGGATGAATTTGCTTTAGGATCTTATTGGCTATGGTCATGGAGAAGCTGAAACTTTCGTAGCAATTTCAGAAGAGGTATGATAAATATGCTTACGGTTTAAAGAGATTTGCTTTTGGTACTTTCAAAGATTCTCCTAACCTTTCATTGCTGCTTTTATGATTTTCTTTTCACATAGATGGCTCATGGCTGTATTCAAATTGCTTTTTATTTGCCAATGAGGTCTTAGTAAGATTTTTGGGATTTTAATAGGGTTTTCACCAAATTTATTTTGGTTTAAAGCCTTTTTAAAAAGTTATTTAGATTTGGTTCAAGATTGATTTTGATTGTAGCTTATTCAGATATGTATAACTTTATAACTATAATTGTACTCGTGAAATTTAATAATAATAAAAATTGCTTTAGATATCTTCCTATTTCTCAATGCATATATCCCTCCAAATGAATTTTAGTGGCAAAGTCAAAAAAATTTATTTTAGGGGTTACAAATGAATGAAAATTTTAGTGGACAAAGTACTATCTTGTAATTTCTTAAAAATTAAAGGAGCTAATAGGAAAATTTCCATTGAGGAGGGATGGCTCGGCCTGAAGGCCCGCTCAAAAAGTGAGAGTGTTTAGGCACAAATATAGGCTCGAAAATGAGTTTGGGCAATAAAATAATGTATGTTTAGAAAATGGGCTAAGCCTTAAGTAAGCGCCTGGGCCCGACAAGAATTTGCAAAAGAAAAAAAAACTGTTGCTGTTTTGCCATTATTTTATTGTCATTTCACTCTTATATTGCTACTATTTTGTTCTTACTATTTGGGTATTGTATAACTCTTGTTTTATTGTTAATTTTGCTACTACTTTAAAGACATTTTATTGTTAAGTTGCACTTCTCTTAGTGCTATTTAAGTATAAAAAAATTTTAAATTTGTTTTCAATTTGTTGGGAAACATTTATTTTAATGTTTTTAGTGTATTTGATGTATTATATTTTTTAATTAAAAAAATTTAATACGGGTGGGCCAGGCTTAGGCAAAATTTAAACCCGTTTTTCAAGTCGAGCCAGGCCTGTGCTTATCAAACGGGTCTGAAATTTTCTTACGGTCCGATCCATGATCACCTCTAGGGGCAAGGCCACTGTCTGCTTCCTTGCACCCATGCTTGATACCATATTTACTATTAGTTCATGTACTCCACATAAGTTATTTATTTAGTATTTATAATTTAATTTGGTTAATTTTAGTTTTTGTAGTTTTCGAATTTTGAAATTTCAATGTTTAACTCAAATGATAGCAGTTAAATCCATTTGGTTAAAATATGCTATTAGTCTGTACAATGTGTAAAATTATAGATTTGGTTAAACTGAGGAACAAATAGAACCAAAATCATTATAGATGAATCGAAAATTCAAAAACTTGGTCGAATCAAATTAAACCCACCCTTATGTAGGATACATAGTGTAATAGTATTAAAAAAATAGTATATGGCAATAAAAAATCAAGAACTGAAATCTAGCCTTTGGAATTTTTTTATTATATTTTTGAATCAATTTTTTTATTTTTTTATGTCCATTTTACGGTCTATATTCAGGGTATTATTTTATATACAACTTATAAAATTTTTAGATTCTACAAATATAATGAAAAATGTGACGTGTTTAATTTATTTATATATTTAATTTCTTTTTTAAAAATTATATATATAAGATACTTGTTACACCCTTAACTGACACGTAAAATTTAAAAAACTCCAAAAATTATGTAATTTTTCATATAATAATTGAGATTATGTGAAAAAACAAAATAAAAAATTGTAACAGGCAACTTTAAGAAAAACAAAATTTGGGCCTTTTCACTTCTCCAACCCAAAAAAAAAATCCATGGTAGGTCCAAACCAATTCCACCATGCTATGAACTTCAACACTCTATATATATATAATTAGTTTTTGAATTTGGTAATTAGATCCACTTTAATACCTATATACGTTTTTGGTCAGTTTTGGTACATCATCTTGACAACTAGGTTCATTCTGGTCTTTGAACTTTGATTCTACAAAAAAAATTGAGACACCACCACTTGAAAATAAAAAATAAAATCAGGTGATCATATGACATAATCTTAAAATGTCACATCATCAAACTTTTATGTTTGTCATGTTCAAGGATAAAGATGAACCTAATTACCAAATTCAGGTAACGAAGTGGATAAAATGAAAGTACAAGTCCTAAGGTGGAACTAATAATTAAGTTCAAGGATTAAAAATTATATTAACCCAAAAAAGCACTAAAATTTCCACATAAATCAATAGAAGAAAACAATTTAGAGAGATATTCAACTACTGAAGATCGGCTTGATATTTTAGAGGACTTGAATAAAAGAAAAACTCAAAGAAAGGCTTGAAAAGAAAAGTGAAATCTATTTAAAAATGAACTGGGGCTTGATATTTCAGGGCTTCTGTACAATGTCCTATAGTTGGAAAGGGCCTTTTATGAAATTCTACCTATATTTTGGGGTAAGTCCCAAACCTATTTATGACTTGGGCCAGCCCATGGAGAAGCCTAGGTGGGATGGTTGTGGTAGATAATTGATATGCCTATTTTTCCGGTTAATATACTATTTGGTACTTAAATTTGATTTCAATGTTCATTTTAGTATCTAAGTTTTTCAATTTGATACTTGATTTTTTTCTATATTAGTTAAGTACATGAGTTTCACTTTAATGTTCAATTTGATATCTGGGTTTGATTTCACTATCCACTTTAGTATCTAATTTTTTTTTGTCTCAATTAAGTACCTATGTTTGTTTTTACTAAAGCCCATATATTAAACATTTATCGAGTCATAAGATACCATACCGTTTGAATACCAGATTGAATATTAAAACCAAATTAAAAAATGTACATTATATCTATCATTTTTCACTTTCATTTGTCATCCCTTATATAGATATTATATTTGACACATAATAAATTTTAAAAATAACATTATTAAATAAAATAATCACAAATCTCGAAAAATTTTAATTTTTATAAACGATAAAATCAGCATAAAACATACTTTAATTCCAAAAGGAAAAAAAAGCCTGATCTGTCTGCCCAATAAGTATACTATAATATGCTTGCAGCCTTTTAGGTTAATTAAATGATTTTGGTGGGCAATATTTTAACCAACCTCAACTGATTTTTAGGGCTACTCCACCCAATCTGATGGACTGTCTTTCTTCAGTGCTTTATGTAGCTTTTGTAGATTAATTTTGGTACTGATTCATGATTCTGCTTAACAGGATGTAAATTCTTTTTAGTTCTAAGATTTTTATTTGATATGATGATGGAGTTTTTTCAAATTATTAAAAATTATTATATATCGCCAATTGAGGTGAACATTGTTGTCAACATAGGGAGACGTGGATCTGAGTGCACTGAAGCACATTATCCTCCTATTTATGAGTTGAGTTTTAGGAACTACGAATAGTTTTACGAATAGTTGATGGTTAATGCTTTTGGGTCAAGCTCCTCTCTTTCAAAACACTTAGTTATGAGTTGCACAAATTTTAAGTGAATCTTACACATAATTTAAAAAATAATAAAAATAATGAATAATATTATATTTCTTTAATTACGAAAATCACAGTCAATTCTGAATTAAATCATTTCTTTTTTGCTAGAGCTATAATTTTATATTAGGATTCATCCGTGTAAAAGAAAAATATAAATTCATTTAGAGTAAGTTTGGATAGATAGTGGGATGCGGTGCATTTAGCTTACTTTTTATCTCACGTTACAATATCACTATAGTATCTAATCTCACCGCTACTGCTATTTTTACACTAACCGCAATTAAACGTAATGCCCATCCAAACCCACCCTTGTTATTATTTGATGTTATCACCTGAAAAATGAATGTAGTTCAATGGGACACAAACAAAGGGAGGTTAAAAGAGAGTGGAATGAAATGCAAGCAATATGGCAAAAGAAAGTCCAAAAAGTAAGTATAATGTGAAGGAAGCAACGAGACATTCCTTCAACCCTACCAAAAAGGGAATAAACAAAAGTGAAAAAAAGCAGCCTATTCTCCGACAATACTATCTGCAAATTGCAAAGTCAATAATTACGACAATAGTGGGGTGGGGTCTCCATGCTTACTCCTTCACTCCTCACTCTATTCTCATCTTAATTAATTTGATTAGTATAAATAGTATTATCAATACACGATACGTAAATTTGAGTGTACTAAAATGTATTATCTTTTTATTTATGAGTTAGTAAAAAACTACGAATAATTCTAAGTATTATGTTAAAACGAACAAATATGATCTTTAACTTATAATGATATTGTTAAAAAAAAAGTCAATAATCACGACAATAGTAGGGTGGGGTCTCTATGCTTACTCCTTCACTCCCCACTCTATTCTCATATTAATTAATTTGATTAGTATGAATATTATTGTCAATACACGATACGTAAGTTTGAGTGTGCTGAAATGCATTATCTTTTTATTTATGAGTTAGGGAAGAACTATGAATAATTCTAAGTATTATGTTAAAAATAACAAATATGATCTTAACCTATAATAATATTGTTAAAAAAAATCAATAATCACGACAATAGTGGGGTGGGGTCTCTATGCTTACTCCTTCACTCCCCCACTCTATTCTCATATTAATTAATCACTAAAATTTGTGCATAAGTTTTTGTTATTGGAGTTGTAGATTTAGTTTATGTAATTTGATTTAGTTCATTTCAATTTTTATATATATTTTTTAAATTTCAAATTTTAGTCTTCACTTGTATGGTAGCGATTAATTTGTTAAGTTAAATCATATTATTTTTAAAGTTATATGCGGTAAATATATTACCGCATGTGAAATATTATATCAACTTAATGTTTTCACTTAGTCCTTATTTAAAAAGGTCATGTCATTTTAGTAATGAATTTGATGACTACCATTTGAGTCAGGGTTGGGATTTCAAAATTCGAAAATTGTAGTTACTAAAAGTGATCAAAATGAAGAATAGTGTCTAAATCCATAACGTACACATGGTGTGGGACTAATGGAAAATTTTGACCTAACGGATTTAACTGTTACTAGGGGTGTAAATAAGACATTGATCCTCATAAACTATACGAGTCCAAATCGAAAAAAATTAAATTTGATTTGGTAATTACCGAGTTGAAATTGAATAGCTTGAGTTATTGATCAAGTTGAATTTGAGCATCATAATACTCAATTCAAACTACTCGTGAGCCTTATCGAGGTTTTGATTTTTAATAAATTTTTATATTATGAAATTATATTTTACTCTTGTTATATAGAAAGAGATTAAACAAATAAGGTTAATCGAGCTTAATTGAGATCAATCTCGAGTAGCTCAATTAAGTTTTAAGCTTTCTTCAAGCTTAGAAATTGATGTTCAACAGAGTTGAAGCCAAATATTGAGCCTTAAGTTTTGACTTCTAACTCTACCTCGAGCTTGCTCCTATTCAAGTTTGGCTTGACTCTACTACACTTTAATTTTTACAGTTCGGGTCAATATTAAAATTCCAATATTAAAATTCCAAAATTTGAAAAAGTATAAAACTAAAACCAACCAAATCAAATCACAATACAATGCCTAAATTAAACATATACAGAGTACATAATTCTTAACCATCAAAACTTGCATTATTCTCATGAAAACAGAATCTAAGTACTTTCTCTTGAGAGCTGAATTGTTAGTGATGGGTTTTGCAGTGGCAAGGATAATCCATGTCGGGGAAACCTTGAAAAGGTGAGCCATCCACATATATATACACAATTTATAAGCTAAAAGAATAAAAATAAAAAGGGCAAATGTGATGGGGTTTTATTTATTTGTGTCAGTTCGATAGGGCATGCGTTATTTCAAAACATCAAAACCCAGAAAAAAAAACACACCAACACTGTGCTGTGTTTTGCTTTGCTTCAATCATCAAGGAAAAATTGGTGCTTTCTTTTTGGCGTTTTCCCACATTCCTTTTTCCTGTTCCAAGAGGCTTAAGTAAGCCCCTCCCCTTATATTCCCCTTTTTGAATAGTTACTGTAAAATAAAAAATAAAAAAAAAGTTAGATCATTATTTGGAATCTGAACTTGACAACGACTCTCAAATTAGAATTTGAATTTTTTTTTGTCTAAGTTAGTCTCCGAACTTAGTAATTGCTCTTATATTAGAGCTTGACTAAGGCAATTGTTCCCATATTGGGACTTGAACTTATCAATTGTTCTCATATTGAAGTTTAAATTTTAGAATTTTCAAAAAAAATCAAAGACTAACTTTAACAAAAAAAAAACCAATGTAAAAATAGTTACTAACTTCAGGCCTCAAAAAATATTTAACCCAATAAAAAACACTCAAATCTATAAATAAATAAAAAATCCCTTTTTTTTTCTTTATTTCCTGTCATTGAGCACTTGGTGGGAAATTATTGTTTTCATGAGAGTCGTTAAAAGTTGAAAAAGGCACAAATGTGGATACGAAAAGAGCTTTTATTGATTTCCTTCTATAAAAAATATAATGGAGATCTTAATATTAAGAGTTGAATTGTATTCTGTTCGTTTTACTTAAAAAAATTAATAAAGTAATTATTATATGTTAAATCATAGATCAAATTTGTTCTTTTTGTTAAAAATTTCATATATTTTTATTCTTAAAAATTAGTCTCTATATATCAGCATGAGATATGTGTGACATGTTACATGTCAGTATCTGGTTATTCTGTCAGCTATACTGTGCATTCATATGAGGTAACGTCGCATGTCAAATATCACTGTCTGGTTATTCTATCAGCCGTGTCAGTTTTTAACGGTACAAATGGATGAAATTTTTATCAAAAATAATCAAATTGCTCTTTGATTTAACGCACATGGACTTATTTGCCCATTTTTTGAGTAGACGGGGTAAAATACAATCTAACTCCTTGTACAGGGGCCTCCAATAAAATTTTATCGGGACGAATCTATTTAGATCCACAATTAATTTTATCAATATAATTAAAAAATTCATGTATGTAAGTTTTTGAATCAATCTGATATATTTATCTATATAATGTCAAACATAACTTTATTTCAGTAGAAGTCCTTTGCCATTAACCATAGGCTCAATTGACAACAACATATTATTGTGGCAAATCTTGACAATAAATTTTGGGTTAATTAATTTTTTTTAAAAAGGTTTAATTAAAATTTTCAAAAATAAAACTTAGAGAACTAATGAAAATTTCAAAAAAAAGAAAAGTAAAACCCTCGATAAGTTAATATTTGATACTGAATATTTTATTTTTGATTTGAAATATTATTCTTTATAAATTTTAATTTTAATTTCTAAATTTTTATTTTTAAAAATATAGTCCAAAATAAAATATGTGTGACCCTAGTAATAGAGTTTGATAACTTTGAAATAATTTTTCAATAATAATAAAAAGGATCCATAAAAGATGCAAAAGGTTGAGAAAACTTTTGACTGCAATAGTGGGTAGGTTTAGTGTGTACACTTCTAAACTTTTGCTTTTCTTGATTCTATTTCTACTTACTATATATATATATATATATAATATATATATCATTCATATTAATGATGTGGGGAAAAAATATAAATAGTTACATTAATTATATTTATTTGAAAGAAAAATTTTATATTTTCATTTTTAATATTAATTTCATTATAGGGTTTTTAATGCTTTTTTTTATGTAATGCCTAGAACTAACCATCGTCCCTCCTCAACCCTTAAATAGGAAGATAACGAGCTTCGGTGTACTCAAATCTATGTCGATACCAGTCGAACTAACATTCAATTAACTTATATTTTAATTTTTTAAGAGAGATAAAGCAAAAATATCAGAAATGACAACACAAAGATTAGTCCTAATAGAACTTGAGTTTGAAGATATGTTTTGGCAAAAATAGGAAGATATAAGGGGATAATGGATACCTTTGTCTCAACCCATTGTTTGGTTTAATAGGTTTTGATGGGTCTCCATTGATAATAATTTGGTAATTCACTGTAAATATATATATTTTATAATGATTTTTTTTATCAAAATTGAAAACATAAAATCTCAATTGAGTCCACCATAGGTCTTATTTTCATCATCCCCACCAATCCTTTTATAAAAGCATTTTGAAAGGAAGAAAAAAGTACTCCCTTAAACTTACTTATAATCACTTTTAGCACATACCTTATAAGTGACATTGCAGAGGCTTATAGGTTTGTACTGATGAATTGAGTCAGGATTAGATTTCTTGGGAATTAATGTGATGAATGTCATGTTTTTTTTTTTCTTTAAGAAGACCTTGAGTCATGGAAAGATAAAGTTGTATCAACCACAGTTTCTCCCACTAGATCCCAATTCTTTTTATAGAACACTGCAGGCTTACCATCGGGTTCAAAGGCTTTGTTAGATCCCTATTTCAAACACTGCTTTCCAAATTTAGGAATGTTTTTAGAACCAACAAATAGTCAAATTATTAAAAAATCATTTTTTTTACATTATAATATCTAATTCAACTATTAGTTCAATCGGTTTGCATCAATTCGTGAGTCAATTGATTTTTTACTTTATTCTAGATTAATGTACCGACTGATTTCAATCCAATCAACTAATATGATTCTGTAAACATTGAAGTATGGAGCTTCCAAGGTTGATAATTGTGGAGTAGTTAATCTTGAGTACAATAATTTGATTATAAGCTCTCAATTTTGATACATGCATAGATTGAGTGATTTTTATTAAATTAAATTCACTAAAACTGCCAATTTTCAATTCTAGAAAATTAGTTAACTTGCTACGCATTTTTTGAATGAGATTCTGATATTTATGAGTTGAGATGTCTTTTGATTGATGATAAATGTATATCTTAAATTCGAAACGCACTTTAAATCATCTGATTTTAAGTTCAAGAGCTCAAGTTATGGTCGTTTTAGTGAAGATTGTGCGTGCAAATATTTCTGGATGAGATTATTATGGGAATTACGAGTTTTGGACTTTGATTCATGCATGTGCAAGAATATTCTGAAATTCAGAATAAATAAATATTGAAAATTAAAACTTAATAAATGCAATATTTGACTTATATATAATCAAAATTAAATCTTAAAATCAAACCCAATATGAAAGTCTAAAACTCATCATTCACGTAATTACCCCATCCAAAAATTTTCTGCAAACGCAATCTTCACTAAAACAACCATAACTTGATATTCTAAACTTAAAATCAAGTGATTCAAAATGTGTTTTCGAAGCTTAAGAGATAACTCTAACATTCTTCAAAATACATTTCAACCAAAAAAACAATACAATTATGTGATAAAACCTTGTATTCGTTTCCCCTTCACAAATCCAATTAACTTTGAAACCACATAACAACGATTTTCTCTTGTAAACTTTTGTAAAACTGTTAAGTATGATTCCTATTTTCAATCAAATTAGTTAAACTATGTTTATTTATTTCAGTCAAACACTGATTAATTTAGATTATTTTATTATTATTTGACATATGAATTTAGCCTATAAATAGGCTTTTTTACAACCTTAGAAAAATACATCCATTAGAGATTATAACTCATAACACATTTAGAGAATTTTGTGTTTACGTTTTAAGAGTTCTTTGTTTTCAGGTTTTTGGGGTTTAGTTTTATCTTCATCTTTTGTACTCTTCGTTCTTTTGCCATTATAGTAAAATTATCTTTGCCCGTGGTTTTTTATCCTCTTTGGAGGGGTTTTTCCACGTTAAATTTGTGTGTTCAATTTCTCAATTTATTCCGCTATTTTGTTACTTGTTGCATAATCGGGACGATCCCTAACAAAGACAAAATTAAAACTATCAGCACCAAAATAACACACCAAGGCAACCTCGTAAAAGCACCATACAAAGCATATATATGTTTAATAATTTTTTTAGTGTGTAAGTTTGACACTCTTTTAAATATGATACATACATTTGGAACTACGGGTTTAGAATTTGGATTTCGAAAATGGTGTAAATTAAATAATAAATTATTTAGAAATTTAACATTCATGCTAAGTTTAGAACTTGGATTTGGATCTGGATTTTTGATTATATACATTAGAATTATGATAAGTGTCAATTTTTATGGATACTTTTAAACAAATCATTAAATGTTTTTTAAAAATTATTTTTATTTTATTTTTTATTAAAGGTTTTTAACAAATTGAGTAAATCTTGAGGGTGACATTTTTATTAAGGAGGGAAGAATTGTAACATCCCAAAAATTTCGATTTTGGATTTTGTATTGAATCGAGATAAGTTTCGTAGGTTTCAAATTTTGTAGATTTAATCTCTTTATTGTGTAGATTTCAAATTCTGGTCTAATTGTTAACTACACCATTTCTTTTAAATTTTTTTGTATGACATTTTGAAATAAAAAAAATTTCACTCGATAGCCATATATTTAAAAAATGACATTGTAATTAGCCTGAATTTTACAAAAAAAAATCGTGTTAATTGTTGGACTTGAAGTTTGAAATCTAAAAAATAGAGAAACTAAATTTCTAAAAATAAAAATATAAAGACTAATTTTAAATTTTAAATTTTTAAAAAATGTAAAGACTTATAACTTGAAACGTGCATAGATCTATCACTATGATCTCTTTATTGATTGCAGACGACACAATTATAAAACCATATTTAACCCGCATCATAACAGAAATCCGGGAAGTAAATGAATTAACAACAAAGCCTCGTAGGATATGGACTGTGCATTTAAATGTTCATTTTTGCCTTTATATATAAGACATAAAACAAATTAGTTCTCAATATTTTTATCTGTATTCAATTTGATCCTTACTTTTTTATTTGGACCAAATGATACTTAACATTTCATTGTTGACATGATACTATTTTTATCTTATTTACCATGTTAGCGAATAAATTAAAAATGATAAAAAAAAACTCAAAAAATTAAAATTATAGAATTGCTAGAATGGTGATTTAAGAAGGTTGAGATTGAGTTTCAGTGCAGTGTAGATTATGTATCATTTGTGACTGTTGCTCTTGTGCTGAAGAGAAGTATTTATAGAACGTTGGCTAAGCCTCCCAACCGTTGAATTCCCTATCTCATATGTGCAGTGGTGGGATGTGATGGATTGATGGATACAATAAGACTAAACTTCACCTTATTTTTGTAGTTGTTGATTGATTTTGAATAATCCCATTATAGGTTTTGATTATATTTGCTCTTTCTGATATAATATTTAGAATTACCTATAACCCTTTCTCAACCCATAAATAGGAAGATAATGCGCTTCAGCGCACTCGAACCCACGTCCTCTTACATTGGCAACAATATCTGTACAAGCCCAATCTGAACTCACCAGCCCAAACCCAAGACCCATTACAAGACAGCCCACTAGCCTAACCCAATCGGCCCAATAAGCCCAACTGGCCCCAAACCCAGTCAGACTAGGGCAGAAACCCTAGCCCCCTGTTGTGCCGCACCTGCTCCTGGCCGCCTCACCTGCCCTCTGTTCACAGCCGTCACCACCCACTCCACTGCGCCACCTGCTCCAAGTCAATCACCTGCAAGGAGAGAAACAAACACGCAACAAGGAGAAAAAAGAAGCAGACAACACAAAACAAGAAAATATTAAATCTTTTTCTTTCTTTTTGTTCTTTCGCTATAAAAGCCGAACATAAAGAGAAAAGAGGGGAGGTTTTTTTTCGGGAACAGTGGGCTTTTCTTTTCCTTTTGGTAGCATTTACAGAAATAAAAAGCAAAAAGTTTAAAGGTGATAAGCAGGGTTCTCTTTTATTTTCGATTTTTTTTCTTAGATATATATTTTTTTTTCTTTTTGTTTATTTACTTACATACATATATAATATAAAGAGGAAAATGTAAAAAAAATATATACCTTTTTGAAGTTTTCCGGCCACCGTGTACGGTGGCCGGCGCGACGCCGTCAATGTCGGAAGATCGCCGGAACCCATGGCCGGACTTGGGCCTGAGAGAGAAGGAGAGAGCTCTCTCTCTCTGTTTTTTTTTAAAAGATGAAACTGATTTGATTTTTTTGGTTTTTCTTATTATTTATACTAAACACAAAACGGCGCCGTTTTAGCAAAGGGGGATCCGCGCGTCGACCCGACCCGACCCGAAGGATCCGCGTGTTTTAGTTTTTTGGGCAATTTATGCGCGCAGTCCCTCTGATTCGCGGCGTGTTTCAACCTGGTCCTATTTTGTTGTTTTATTTTATTTTGATTTAGCCCTAACATTTTACTTTTGTTTTATTTTAGTCCATTGAGGTGCTGCGTTTTGGGATTTTGGGTTTATTTTCTGTTTCGGTCCTTCCCTTTTTTATGCGCGTCGCAATTGGATCCCTTTCGTTTTCCTTTATTTCGAATTGGCCCTATATGTTTTATTTCATTTCGATTTAAGGCCCCTTTTTTAGCATATTTTATTATTTAGTCAATTTTTGTTAACTTTATTATTATTATTATTATTATCATTATTATCATCTTTATTATTATTAGTATTGGTATTATTGTTGTTACTTTTATATCTCTATTCATATATATACTTATGTATTTTTAAATATACATGTCTTATTATTATCATATAAGTGCTTGTATATGTACATGTACATATTTTACATATAATTTGTTTAATATATATACGTATACTCATATTTCTTTTTATATATATCTATATACATATACATATTTTTATTTTTATAAGTATGTATATTTATATGCATGTATTTATATGTTTTTGTATATCTTAATTTGCATAGACATATACATACATATTTTCAATATATTTTAAACATATATATATATAAATTAACGTATTTATTTGTATACGTAGGTATATTTTCATTATTTTTAAACTTTAATTTGTACATACATATTTTCATGCGCCTACTTTATATATGCATTTCATTATTTTCATATTCCATAATTTTATACACCTATATATATGTGTACATATTTTTATCTATATGCATATTTTTTTATATTTTAAAGTATACTTTACACATATATTGTAATTTATGAATACACACATATTTTATTTTATTATTTTTTTTGTCTATACATATAAATATATATATATCCCTTTAAATTTTGATTGTATTCACTATTTATTTATTTCATTTTCATTATTATTTTGAACGAATGTTTAATTTATTTGTTTATATATATTGTTATTTTATATGATTGTAGGTTTGACTTTTATTTATTTTATATTGTTGCTATCGCTCGTATCATTTTTACACTTTTGTATTCATTATGATTTTGTCATGTATAATAATGTAATTTGCTTTCACATTTTTTACTACGACTTCATGTTTTTATCTCACCCGATAATAAAATTTGTTTAAAAAAAATGATATTTTTGTTTAGATTCGAGAGGATCGTACCCTAACTTGCTGGGTTTCGATTTCCACAATAAATCTAAACACACTAATCTTTTCAAACTCAAGTTTTGAAACGATCTCGGGAATCAAGAAAAGATCGTGTCCTAACTTACTGGGCATGATCCCTTTCCTAAACCCGAGATAATAAAATATCTTTTAAATAAGTAAAATTCTGGCATTCATTCACGTATTGGGAATTTGAGACATTGTATTCTAACTTACTGGATATGATTCTCTTTCTCGAATAATGTGAAATATGCCCATTTTCCTGAAAATTTTCAACGTTTTAATACAAGAATCGTATTTTTTTAATTCTTCTAAGTTTTCAATTTTCGACATTAAGACATTAAGTAATCAACTAAGGTACCAATTTTGGGCGTATCGAGGGTGCTAATCCTTCCTCGTGCGTAACCGACTCCCGAACCCGTTTTCTGAATTTCGCGGACCAAACTTGTTGTTTTAATAAAATCAAACCGTTTATTAAAAACGACCGCTTTTCGAGGTGATCCAATCACACCTTATAAAAAGGATTGGTGGCGACTCCTGTTTCATTTTTTCAAAACCCAAGTCGACCCCGTTTTATAAAAAAAAGGTGTCAACAGCTTGGCGACTCCGCTGGGGATACCAAAAATAAGAGAGTCAAGCCACGAGTTGATTATTTTTTGTCTTTTTGTCGAAAGTTAAAATTTTGGTTTAAATTTACGATCCTCTCATTGCATTTCATTTGTTTTGAGTTATAGTTTTCATCAGGTTTTGTATTTTAAATTTTTATATCTTTCTGCATTGCATTGCATGACCGTTGGTCACACCTTTTTAAGTGGGAGTGAGAAACTACGCCTTCGTGAGGTTTTCACCTCCGCATGGGATAGTGAATCGCTTCCGGGATACATCCGTACCTATGTCTTCGTGAGATTTTCATCTCCGCATGGCCATAGGGAAATGTATCCCCCTGAATCGAACTTGGTCCGTATGAGCCTATAATGGGTGAGGATCGAGGAATCGGCTGGTTCAGGTACCTTATCTCTAGAGCCATACCACATGTAGTGAACCTTAGGAACCGACCTAGGTAGAGCTACTCCAAATTTTTAGTGCTTACCTAAATGAATGTTGTATTTTAAATCTTATTCTGTGTTTAATGCTAATTTACTTTGTTTGTGATTGCATGGCATCTTCATTCTAAAAGAGGTGTCGATTTACATTCAGTTTCTCAGTAGAAAGCTTATCATGGAAAAGGGGTTTGTTGATAAAGTAGAGGATAATGCGGCTGTGCGAATATGGGCTGAAACGACACAACGGGAGAAAGGCGATAGTCTTACCGAAGGGTACGTGTCAGAATTGTGGGATTTTACCCGTATCAGTGTAATCCAGAATGACCTTCGAGAAATGAAAGAAGTCTGGGATCAATGGGATGTCGAGGCCAAGCAGCTGTTCTATTGTAATTACGGTGACCTACCTTATCTGCTTAGTGTCAAAGTAGAAAAGTATTTATTCCGAGCCCTTGCTCAGTTTTGGAATCCTGCCTACAGTTGTTTCACTTTTGGGAAGGTAGATTTGACACCTACTGTGGAGGAGTATACGACCTTGCTTCGGTGCCCAAAGATTCAAGTCGACAAGGCTTATTCCAGAGCTGCTTGTGTCCCTCCGTTGTTAAAGAAATTAATGAACATCACTGGGATGAGCGAGCAGTGGGTCGCTGCCCGGATCCAACGGAAAGGCGACAGTAAATGTGTTCCTTGGAAAAGTTTGCGAGATTTGGTGCTTGTACATCCTGACTTAAAGAAAAGGGTCGATGTCTTCGCTTTAGGTATCTATGGACTAGTGGTTTTCCCCAAAGCTTTAGGACACATAGACGAGGCTGTATCTGATTTGTTTGATCGGCTTAGTAAAGGGGTTACACCGGTTCCGGCAATACTCGCTGAAACTTTTAGATCCTTAAATGCGTGTCGAAAAGCAGGGGAGGGAAGGTTTATTGGATGCGCACAACTCTTATTGGCATGGTTCCACAGCCACTTCTGGAAAGTCGAAAAGGTCTCTTATCGGGTATTCTCCGATAGCTACTCCCCTCTAGGAGAATTGGTGGCCACGCCAAGACGGGATGATATTTCAGAAGAAAAATGGATAGAGATACTCCAGAATCTCCAGGATGAAGATATTGAATGGAGGGCTCCTTGGTTAATTCCTGATGAGATATTGTACCGATGTGGAGATTTTGACTGGGTTCCGCTGCTCGGAATATGGGGAGCTATCGGATATGCTCCTCTACTCGTATCAAGACAGTATAGATCACGACAATTCATACCAGCAACGCAGGGGTTGGCTTATAGTGATTTTTCCTATAGGGAGGACAATTACAAGAAGAAGGTTCGAGAAATATCTAGTGCCTGGAACCAGACTCGTCGAATGAAGATCTTAGCCGTGGGTCCGGCAATTACCCCCGAGTATGGTCAGTGGCGTGATCAAAGGATCAACGACAACATCCCGGCGTCAAATTCAGAAACTGCTCGATCTTTAGAGGAACACTTACAAGTTTGGCCTTCTGAGATAGAAATCATCAAACAAGAATTCGAAAAAAGGAGTTTAGAATTGGGGAAGAAGATAGAACAACTAGAGGAAGAAAAAATGCAGTTAGGACTGGATGTGGACATTCAAAGATTAGAGGCCAACAAATTGAGAAAAGGAAAGAACAAAGCAGAAGAAGATTTGGACAGCCTGAAGACAGATTACAAGAAGTTGCGTAGGTCGGTAAGAGCTGCTGGCTTGGGTAAAACGCCAGAACAATGGCGACAAGAAATTCAGGAGGAAAAGACGAAAGCTAATCAATGGGAAAAGAAATTTCAGGATACTCGGGCTCGAGAAGTCGCCTTGGGAAAGAGTCTACTAGTTTGCCAAGACGAGAAGACGGAGTTGAAGGTCCGGATAACTGAACTAGAAAGATCGCTTCACCAATACTGTAATCGTGATGCTACGGTTGAATTAAGGGCGAGCTTAGACCAAATTGAAGAATTAAAAAGACAAATAGGAGGGCTAGAGAATGCATTGCAAAATAGTGAAATCCGGATAGAGCTTCTGGAAGAAAATAATGAGCAGTGGCAAAGACAATTCCGTCAGTCTCAAGAGCAGATTGGAGAAAGAGATTATATTATGGGAGAGGCGGTGACTCAAGTGCGCGAAGTAGCTGATCATCTGCAAACTCTAGCGGTTCAGGCTGATCTATTAAGTTTGAAGTATGAGTCAGAGTCGGACAGGGGCCAAGAATTAGCTTGGCTTCTTAGAAAGGTTAAGGCTTTGAGTGTAAGGGCAAAGCTATATATGTAGTCTATTTTATGTAAAGAAACTCTTTATCTAGTAAAGTTTTTTAATGAAGTTGAATTAGAATCAGTGCCTCTTTTTCTTTGCATTCTTTTCATGCATTGCATCACATCATATGCATTAATGACCATTAAAAACCTAATCGAATAAAATCATTTCAGTTAACCTGGAAAACCAACAAAGTTACGGCACCCGAGCTAAGACAAAAATTATGGACTAAAGGTTGGAGAAGCTAGAGCGACTTCAAAGAGAAATGCAAGACCAGTTGCAGGCGCAAATGAAAGAGCAAATAGAAAAGATTCAGCGTGACATAGTGCAAAAGATGGAGGAGTCCCAAAATGATCTGGTGGCTAAGATGACGCAATTATTGAAGGGAGTAGATAAGGGTAAAGGTCCTGTGATTGTTAGTGAAGAAGAAAACAATGGTGAACCACTTTATCCTCCAGGTTTCACGCCTCCGCATGCGCAAGTACAGACTGAGCTGCATCCGCGGAGACCCTCTGTGTCGGTTAGGCCCCAGCAGTTCCAAGACGATGCTTCAATCCCAATGAATTTTCAACCCAGAGCGGGCTTTAATCCCGGTGATAGCCCGAATAATATTGCTGTCCCAGATCTTGACGAGATGGTTGAAAAGGACAAGGCGAAGGAGGAATTTCCAAAACAATTTGAGGAGAAATGGAAATGGATAGAAGAAAAGTTTAGGGCAATAGAAAGCATCGAAAGCTATGGAATAGATGCAAAGGATCTGAGCTTGGTTCCGGACTTGGTGCTCCCTTACAAATTTAAGATGCCGGAATTTGAGAAATACAACGGGACTAGCTGCCCAGGATCCCATATTACTATGTTTTGTAGAAGAATGACGGGGCATATTAATAATGATCAATTATTAATACATTGCTTTCAGGAAAGTCTTACGGGAGCGGCGTCAAAGTGGTACAATCAGCTGAGCCGAGCTAAAATTGCTACTTGGAGGGATTTAGCACAGGCTTTCCTGAGACAATACAATCATGTCTCAGAAATGATGCCTGACAGGATAACTCTGCAAAATTTAGAGAAAAAATCGAACGAAAGCTTCAGACAATATGCGCAGAGGTGGCGAGAGGTGGCGGTTCAGGTGCAACCACCGCTTTTGGAAAAAGAGATGACGACGCTTTTTATTAATACTTTGAAAGCCCCGTTCATCACTCACATGTTGGGAAGCGCTTCAAAAAATTTCTCGGATATAATCATGAATGGTGAAATGATTGAGCATGCCATTAAAAGTGGAAAAATAGATGGAGGAGAAAATAATAGGAGGGCACCCCCGAGGAAAAGAGAAAATGAAGTGAATAATGTGAATGCTTATGGTAGGTCAATTACCGTGAATCAACCAAAGAAAGTGGTTGCTAATCAACAGGGATCATCAAGACAAGAGTCAAGAGCTAGGCAAACTACTGAAAAGCCCCAATTCACGCCAATCCCGATGTCATACAAGGAGTTGTATCAGACTTTATTCGATGCACATGTTGTTGCTCCTCGTTACTTGAGTCCTCTACAACCCCCGTATCCAAAATGGTATGATACGAACGCGCAATGTGATTATCATGCGGGAATTTCTGGGCACTTGATAGAAAATTGTACTGCCTTCAAGAAGGTAGTAGAAGGACTTATCAATTTAGGTGTTGTCAAACTTGACGACTCACCTAACGCAAAGAATCCGTTACCTAATCACGCAGATAAGGGGGTAAATATGGTTAGCGAAGGTACGGGAGAAGAAGTCAAGACTGACATTGCTGAAGTAAAAACTCCATTGAAACGGGTCTGGAAAGAAATGGCGAAAAGAGGTTTGGTTATTTCAGATTCTGAGGAAGGGCATGAGATGGGAAATTATTGTGAATTTCACCATAAAACAGGGCACGAAATCCAAGAATGTGAAGGATTTAAGGCTTTGGTTCAAAGCATGATGGATAACAAAGAGATGAGGTTTTACGAAGATGCGAAAGAAATGAGGAGCATATGCGCGACAGAGTTGGGAACAAAGGCTCCAAATCATCCTGTGGTCATTATCTCACGCCCTAAGGGTAATGAGGTTAGGGCCCAGGTAACACCGAAAATTGTAATCCAGAAACCATCAAATTTCTCTTATAGGGATAACAAAATGGTGCCGTGGAATTACGGGTGTAATGTGACCGTTTTGGGAAAAGAAGCAGAAAGAAATCAGGAAACAGGTTCTTACACGCGCAATGGAAAAAGATATGACGCTCAAGCAGAGTCGTCCAGGGAAGAGAATTGGAAGAAAGAACAGAGGAAAGGGAAGGCAGTAGAAGTTGAACCATTGGTAAATGAACCAATAAAAGAAGAGGAGGCAAAGGAGTTTTTGAAGTTTTTGAAACATAGTGAATACAGTGTTGTGGAGCAACTACACAAACAGCCAGCCCGCATTTCTGTATTAGCTTTACTCTTAAACTCGGAAGTACATCGGAATGCACTATTAAAGGTGCTAAATGAAACATATGTGGCTGACGATATTTCGGTAAACAAGCTGGATCGGCTGATCAACAATATTGGTGCTGACAATTTTATCTTCTTCAGTGATGATGAAATACCATCCGGAGGAAGAGGTTCTACTAAAGCCCTACATGTTACTGTCCGATGCAAAGGGTACACACTCCCGGGGGCCTTGGTTGATAATGGATCTGCACTAAATGTATTGCCTTTGTCCACTCTTAGTCGATTACCAATAGACAGTTCGCACATGAAAGCATGCCAGAGCATAGTAAGGGCATTTGATTGAACAAAAAAAGAGGTTATGGGGAGAATTGAGGTACCATTAAGGATTGGCCCAGTCACTTATGAGGTGGATTTCTTGGTAATGGATATTAAACCCTCCTACAACTGTCTATTGAGGAGACCGTGGATACACTCAGCAGGGGCAGTACCTTCATCATTACATCAGAAGGTGAAGTTGGTATCGGAGGATCGGTTGGTAACAATAGATGCAGAGGAGGATATTATCGCAATGATGACTAGCGATGCACCTTATGTGGACATCAACGATGAGGCACTAGAATGTTCTTTTCGGTCGTTAGAATTTGTGAACGCGATGTTTATTGCGGAGGGAAATAGAATTCCAGTACCGAAAATATCCAGGACCACTGAGATGGGATTGCGTTTGATGGTAGGAAGAGGAGCCTTACCCGGGAAAGGATTGGGAAAATATCTTCAGGGAAGGATTGAGGCACCAATGCCGAAGGAAAAGTTTGATAGATTTGGTTTAGGGTACAAGCCAGACATGAAGCAGAAGAAGAAAGAAATAGAGAAGAGACAAGAGAGAAGAAGGGCGCGTTTGAATGGACATGAAGCTAAGTGTGAGCCTTTAACCTTTCCCCACATATCTGCATCTTTTGTGTCGGGAGGATTTATCCATTCTGAATGTGGAGTGTCCGGTAGCGGCAGGGGAGGAATGTTGGAAAATGTTTATACCAACGCCATAGAAGCAACGGAAAGGAGGGCTTTGTTGGAGATCTGCCCTTATGAGCCTGGAAGCGAGCTAAACAATTGGACTGCTGAAGAAATCCCTGTAGTCTTTAGGGCTTATTCAGAGTAATGCTCAAACATTCCTGTTGTTTGTTGGCCTAGAAACAATATGAAATTTTTGTGAAATAGGCATGGGGCCTAAATATCATTATTTTAATGAAATACATGTTAACATTCATCTTGATCAGTCTTTTTTTCTTTTTATATTTTTCATTTGGTTGATTGTCTTACAAATAATTCTTTCATTTGTAATTCTTTTGCACAAACATATTCATAAATTTATATTCTTGGTATATTCTTTGATATGCCCTCATAGGTCTTCAGATATCAATGACATGAGTAACGCTGCCTCAAACACGGAGCCTATTTTTGAGCAAGAAGTGTGTTCAGAGGGATCCCACGACTTTGAAAATGACGAAGATTATGATGCATCTCCGGACTTGTTAAGAATGATAGAACAAGAGGATAAGCATATCCTACCTCATAGGGAATCATTAGAAATAGTGAGCCTAGAGGATGGAAAGGAGGTGAAAATTGGAACTGAAATCACCGCAAAGACAAGGCAAGACCTCATTAATTTGCTCCGAGAGTTCAAGGATGTTTTCGCGTGGTCGTACCAAGATATGCCTGGGCTAAGTACTAACATTGTGGTGCATCGTCTGCCCATAAAAGAGGATTGTAAACCCGTTCAACAGAAGCTTAGGAGAATGAGACCTGACATTGTGTTGAAAATAAGAGAAGAGGTCAAAAGACAATTCGACGCTGGTTTCTTACAAGAGGTCAAGTATTCGGATTGGGTAGCCAACATCGTCCTGTTCCCAAAAAAGATGGAAAGGTACGAATGTGTGTGGATTATAGGGATTTGAACAAGGCTAGTCCAAAGGACAACTTTCCACTGCCTCACATTGATACTTTGGTAGATAACACGGCGGGCTATTCATTGTTTTCTTTCATAGACGGTTTCTCTGGATACAATCAAATAAAGATGCATCCTGGAGACATGAGAAAACTACATTCATTACCTTATGGGGAACATTCTGTTACAAGGTAATGCCCTTCGGATTGAAGAATGCGGGAGTAACGTATCAAAGAGCTATGGTGACTTTGTTTCACGACATGATGCACAAGGAGATCGAGGTCTATGTTGATGATATGATCGCAAAGTCTAGAACGGAAGAAGAGCATGTTCAGGTCTGAAAAGGTTATTCTTGAGATTAAAGAAATTTCAGCTCAAGCTTAACCCGGCAAATGCACGTTTGGAGCCAGATCAGGGAAGTTATTAGGCTTCATAGTTAGTAAAAGGGGATCGAGGTTGACCCAGACAAAGTAAAGGCAATACGAGATTTACCTCCCCGCGCACTCAGAAGGAGGTTCGAGGTTTCTAGGAGGCTGAATTACATTGCTCGGTTCATCTCACAACTGACAGAGAAATGTGATCCAGTATTCCGACTCTTAAAGAAACATAATCTGGGTGAATGGGATGAAGAGTGTCAGAGGGCTTTCGATAGGATAAAGCAGTACTTGGCTAATACTCCAGTCTTATCACCTCCAAGTCCAGATAGGCCATTGATATTGTATCTAACAGTGTTGGAGAATTCCATGGGATGCGTATTGGGCCAACATGATGAGACGGGAAAGAAAGAAAAGGCAATATACTATCTTAGTAAGAAATTTACCGATTGCGAAATGAGGTACTCATCAATTGAGAAGTTATGTTGTGCTCTAATCTGGGCAACCCGAAGACTGAGACAGTATATGTTGTATCACACGACTTGGTTGATTTCAAAGTTAGATCCTTTAAAATATATGATGGAATCGACTGCTTTGAACGGGAGAATGGCTAGATGGCAGATCTTGCTCTCAGAATTTGATATAGTATATGTCAGTCAGAAGGCCATAAAGGGAAGTGCAATAGCCGATTTCCTGGCTAGTAGAGCCTTGGAGGATTATGAATCTTTGAATTTCGATTTCCAAACGAGGACTTGATGTATGTGGCGAATACTGAAGAAAATCCTCAAATGGATCACGTATGGAAGTTAATTTTGATGGAGCTTCAAATGCTACGGGTAATGGAGTCGGGCAGTCTTGGTATCCCCAAGTGAGATCATTATCCTGTTGCTAGCAAGTTGGACTTCGATTGTACAAATAACATGGCAGAATATGAAGCATGTATTATGGGCATTCGTGCAGCATTGAACGGAACATCAAAGTACTGAGAGTATACGGGGATTCAGCGTTGGTGATATACCAACTCAAAAGGAGTGGGAGACTAGAGATCCTAAGCTAATCGGTTATAGAAAACTAGTTCTTGAATTGGCTGAGGAGTTTGACGATATCACCTTCTATTACTCCCACGGGAGGAAAACCAAATGGCTGATGCATTAGCTACTCTAGCTTCGATGATTCAGGTGAATAGACTTGAGAATGAGGCTGTTCAGATGAGTATCTCTGAGACCCGGCTAATTGTTGCATATTGAGGAGGAGGGAAAAGATGATTGTCCTTGGTATCGGAGTATCTTACAATATGTGAAGAATCGGGAATACCCTGATCAAGCGACAGAGAATGACAAAAGAACTCTGAGAAAGATAGCCATTGAATATGTCTTAGATGGAGAAGTGTTATATAAAAGAAGGAAGGATCAAGTACTGTTAAGATGTGTAGATGCGGTAGAAGCCAAGAAAATCTTGGAAGAAGTCCATGAGGGTATTTGTGGGACGCACGCCAGTGGTTTCACGATGGCCAGACAGATCATGAGATTTGGGTACTATTAGCCCACCATGGAAGGAGATTGTATTGATCATGCCAGGAAGTGCCACAAATGCCAAATTTACGGAGACAAAATACACGCGCCTCCTTCACCTCTTCACGTCATGACCTCTCCTTGGCCGTTTTCCATGTGGGGTATGGATGTTATTGGGCCAATATCACCAAAGGCTTCTAATGGGCATCGCTTCATCTTCGTAGTATTGATTACTTTACCAAGTGGGTGGAGGCTGCTTCATATGCAAATGTCACGAAAGCAGTAGTCAGCAAATTCTTGAAGAAGGAGATCATTTGCCGATATGGAATGCCTGAGAGGATCATATCCGACAATGCGACGAATTTGAATAATAGCACAATAGCTGAAGTTTGTAGCAAGTTTAAAATTAAGCATCATAACTCATCGCCGTATCGTCCCAAAATGAATGGTGCAGTGGAGGCGGCCAATAAAAACATTAAAAGGATTGTGGGGAAAATGACTGAAACTTACAAGGATTGGCATGAGAAGTTATCATTTGCTCTCCTTGCCTATCGAACATCTGTTAGAACTTCTACTGGGGCAACGCCTTTTTCTCTGGTTTATGGAATGGAGGCAGTATTACCCATTGAAGTTGAAATCCCTTCTCTACGGGTGTTATCGGAGCTACAATTGGATGAAGCCGATTGGATCCAATCTCGGTACGATCAGTTGAACCTAATAGAAGAAAAGAGGATAAGAGCTATTCACCATGGGCAAATGTACCAGAAACGAATGATGCGAGCCTATAATAAAAGGTTCGCCCCCGAGAATTTCGTGAGGGGGATTGGTACTAAAAAGATTCTTCCTATGCAAAAGATTTTAGAGGAAAATGGATGCCAAATTGGGAAGGCCCTATGTGTAAAGAAAGCCTTTTCTGGTGGAGCTTTGATCCTATGTGAGATGGATGGCAAAGTTTACCAAATCCGGTAAACGCAGACTCCGTCAAGAAATACTTCACATGAAAGAAGGGGAACCAAAGTGAAAACCCATAAAGGCGCTTTGCTTCCTAAAAAAAAAAAAAAACTTGGAGAGGCTAAGGTGAAAACCCGTAAAGGGCACTTTGAGACCAAAGAGGGCTTGAGTCGAAAACCCGAAAAGGGCGACTCAAGTATGGGCAGGATGGAACATCGGACTGAGGGATCAATTTCGATCGGGGGATATGATGATCCTTACTTGAACCAATAAGAAAGGATATGCAACGTCTTGGAACATTGACAGAGTATGCAGATCTCCTGAACAATGTAAACTTAGAAGGTCTCGAAAGTTTGTACAGAGAAACTCAGCGGCGATAACTGGGGCACCTAGTTCTTATGTGTATCTTGAAATACATTCTTTATTTCTTCTTTCTCCTTCCTTTGTGAAACGCACATTCTCATCCACTTCTTGTTCCTTTCTTCGCTATCTTCGTGTTTTATTGAGTTTGATCGAAACGAGCCTATTCTTATCCATTGTTTGGTCTTTTTGCAACATGTTGCATAGGAATATGATTAACGAACTATAAACTTTCAGGAAGAGGTTTTGCACATTATCTGGAAAATTCTAAATAAATAGGGACCTGAAACTGACTAATGTTTAGAACACGCCATTTAAAGGTTGAATCTAAGAGGAAGAGTCTAATTAAAGCTTCCTTTCAGATTTGTGTCTAAACATTGATTGAACAAAATGACAGTTGTCGTGTTAATTACAAGCTTAAATGAACAAGCAGAGCAATGATCATCAGGCCAATAGGAAGAGGTTACCTCAGAAGAGAGC